>NC_143140.1:22585000-22890000 GCF_059928025.1 Delphinapterus leucas | reverse complement strand
CCAGGGCCTGAAGCAGCAGAACTTTTTGCATGCATTGCTCTCATATCCTCACAGAAATTATTCCTATCTTAAGTTAGAAACCCAGTTCCCATCAATACCTCCCCTGCTGCCCCTCCCAAGAAATGCATAATATGGTCCCTACCATCAAGGAACTTGCAGTCAAACTGTATTACCTCTAAAATAAGGAATGGCCTCATGACTGCTAACTGTCTGAAACCCGTAGTAATAAGCTCATTAATAGCAACATCATTTAGGGGAAGATGCTTTGTACCTGTGACTAGCAAAGGTAGGCACAAGCAAAGTAAAATTCGAAATTGTAATGGAAAATATAAAATGGATTTTTTCATTAATGTTGCATTTACTGATTTTTTTTTTTTTGTAATCTCAGTACTTACTTGACAAACAGTTCTGTTTTATCCCTCCCCCAGCTTTCAGTACCACTTAAAGAAAACAACCTAGGATGTGTATTATTGTGCTCTAATTACAGTTGAGGGCACAGTGGCATGTGATTGTGGTATAATAACTAAAGCCCTGGAGTGCCTTTTTATTCCATTAAAAATGACCTTAGCTTTGGGTCACAGAGCTTTGCATTGATTTGTCTCTTTTGTGGTTTCCTTTCCACAGGTCTGCTTCCCCATACAGGATGATGCATTGAATCGTGACACATGGGGGGGGGGGTCAGTGAAATTAACTATCTTTCCCGTGAGAAATAATTCATCGTTCAGCATTTGCTATTAACATGCCTCTGCTGTGAACGAATGAAGTTACATGAAGAGTATGGAAGTGGTGGAGCAGATGGGCATTACATAAATATCATTTAGTGCTCAGGATTGAGACAATAATAATTTTCTCATCTGTAAACAGGAGGCATTTGGGCTGCAGAAAAGGAGATGCTGATACTTTCAGTTGCTGTATAAAGAAATGGCTCTAATTACTTCTATGGAAATTGTACCTATTTGATGCTAATTTGAATTTTTTTTTCTGCCTGTTTCAATAAGGTCTTTTAAAAGGTATGATTAATATTGGACCTGATCGTGTCCTGTAGTAGGAAGACTTCCCAGAATTCTCTAGAATTGAGGAGGTGCCTCTGTTCTCAGCACAGGCAGTATGGGGTCTCAGCTCACTTTGTCTCTGGACTGGATTCTCATTTGGGGACCAGGAGCTAGAAGGGGTGGCATAAGCTGGAATCATTCAAATCAGTCTAAAAAACATCTGTGAAGGGCTTCCTGCAAGCCAAGTTTTGTACTAGACAATGTGATGGGGACACAACATGGATGAGAAAGCCAGTGATTCTTATCTTCTCCAGCTTAGAAAGTGTACTTGAACCCAAGGAGACATGGACCAAAGTATTCACTGAAGTATTGTTTATAACAGTGAAATTTCAGAAGTGACCCAAATGCCTATCAATCAGAGATTGCAAAATAAACTATGATATATCTACACAGTGGAAAACCATCCCATCCTCCACTTGTAAAGAGTGAGGTAGATTTACACGTGGAAAGGTGTCTAAGACCTCTGATGTTACGTCTTTTTTTTTTTTTTTTGGCCGCAAAGCGCCGTCTGTGGGATCTTAGTTCCCTGACCAGGGATTGAACCACACCCTCGGCAGTGAAAGTGTGGAGTCCTAACCACTGGACCGCCAGGGAATTCCCAGACCTCTGATGTTAGAGAATAACTAACTATACAAAGTGATATGTTCAGTAGGAAACTCTAAACATACAGGATACTATATATTTTCTCCCTAATCGTCAGACGCATAGCAAACAACTCTGGAAAAATATCCTCCAGAGTAGGTCCCCCTGCTGCACGGTGGCAGGAGTGCTATTCACATCAGAGATGGTTGTTTGCTAACAGGCTGGCAGCCCTCCCTGATGTCCCTACACCAACCTGATGACTCTGGTTAACTTCAGGGAGCGAAAGGGATCGGGATTAAACATAATCGTCAAAGGGAGCTCTGGGGAATATCTAGAAAGTTTTAATTCTTTTTTTTTTCGGTACTCGGACCTCTCACTGTTGTGGCCTCTCCCATTGCGGAGCACAGGCTCCGGACGCGCAGGCTCAGCGGCCATGGCTCACGGGCCCAGCCGCTCCACGTCATGTGGGATCTTCCCGGACCGGGGCACGAACCCGTGTCCCTTGAATCGGCAGGCGGACTCTCAACCACTGCGCCACCAGGGAAGCCCAAAAGTTTTAATTCTTAAAGGAGATTATGTTAATAAATTAAATGTATATATAATACTAATTCAAAAGTAAGTTATGTGTAACTCCTGCTTTCTAGGTGCCGACAATCCAGAGGAGAAACAGGTATGTACTCTGATAATTTTGATGCAAAACAAAGTGCGGTCCGTGCTTTCCTTGATGTCCTAACTACGTGTGGTGAGGGTATGGTCGGGGGAGGATCTGTCTCTGCTTCTTGGAGGAGGAGGGATTTCGTGAAAGTGTCCTCAGCGAAAGGAAGACTTACTCTACAGCATTCTGAACAGCTCTGGCAGTCTCACTAGCTGTCATCCATCAACTCAGCCATGTTAGAAGATATAATGTGGGGGACGAGAGGAAGGGGCTGGAGGGAGAGCCAGAAGGAAGGTTCTAGCCAATACTCATCAGGAATGGCTTATCTGCAATTAAATAAAACTAACCCTGGCTATCTAAAGCCAAGGGGAATGAATTGGTGGGCTATTAGGGGTTCACAGTGTCCATGGGAGGCTAGAGGACTAAACTTGGAAAATATAGACAGGAGCTAAGTACCTGGCGGCAGTGGGAGGGGGTGTGATAATGGCACAAGAGAGCACAAAATCTCTCATGTGGCAACGGCTGCCTGAACATAAATAAAATCTAGTAACCCCATCATCGTTGTCCCATATTGACTCTGATCGGTCCAGATTAGGTCACATGTGCTTGGCTGGCAGCGGGGAGAAAGGGAGAAAACAGTGTCCTCAGCTTCCACAGGGGATGGCAGAGCATCTGTAAACACAGCGCTATGGGAGCCCCCCGAAAGAGGAATGTGGTGGGCAAGACTGAGAGTCCAGAGGGGTAGTGGTTACTAAGTGGGTACTTAATAAGTACAAGGTGCTGTTCTAAGCACTTTATATGGGCATTATTTAACAGTCAGAATAACTCTGTCAGTTAAGTATTATTATCACTGTTATTATTCCCATTTCACAGAGGCGGTTAAGCAACTTTCTCAGGATTGCAGAGATACTGACTTGGTAGTTTGGCGCCTAAGGCTATATTTTTAATGACTTGCTACTGCAGATGTCCACTCTCTGTCCCCTCCTTACCTTTTTCTCTCCCCATTTCCCATAGGAATATGGAACACTTTAAAACACTGAATAGGAAATGTGTAAGACACATTATCCTTGAAGCAACCCAAAGGGTTTTTACAGCTGTAATCTCAGTTCTGCTTATCACATCTCCAAATTTTGGGTGAGACAATATTTTGATTCTTAGTTTTCTGTTGTTAAGGGAAGCAATTATGAATTACATGACTTGCCCAAATGCCCTCTTGATTAAGAGCTAAATTGAGACAAGAACTCAGAACCATTGAATTAACAAGTAACCAGTTCATCCCTCTTGTCAGGAAATTATAACTGCCTCCTTCAGTGAGGTGTCTAGAACCAGTCCTCATTTTAAAATAGACACTATGAACCATATACCAGAATAAGTCATCAATCCCCCTTGTTTAAAAGAGCTTAATGGCTCCGTCACATTTAGAATGCAACCATAACTCCTTATCAGGGCTATGAAGATTATAGGAGTGGCCCTGCCTCTTGGTCCTCATCTCTTTCCACTCTCTCCCATGTTCTTTGTCTTCCTCTTCTTTCCAAATATTCCAAACTAGTTCCTGCCTTAAGACGTGAACCATTGTTCCCTCTGCTAGGAATGCTGTTGGCCTACTCTTCACATGGCTGACTTTTTGCCTTTCAGTTCTCCACTTAAATGGTATCTCGAAGACAACTTTCCTGAACACCTGAACTAAAGTAACCCTCCCTCCAAATCCCTCCACCCTGTGTTAATTTCCTGATAGCACTTATTAGCCTGGGATTTTTCTTGTTTATCTGTTAGCTTATCATTGATTGATGGAATCTCTTCTCTAGAATGTAAACTCCCAGAGGGCACCAACCCTGTCTGTCCTGTTCAAGACTGTATCTCCAGCCAGGACCCTCAACTGTATGTGGTGCACAGATGTTCACAGAATAAATTATTTCCAGTTTACCCAAACATTCAGGTTTTCCCTTTACCTCTCAAAGTCAAGTAATTACATGTGGATAGGCTCGGGGAAAATTCCCCTACTTTTATAGTTCGAAAACCTGGGGCAAAAGGTAAAATAACCTGCCTGAGTTCACAGCAAGTTTGTGGCAAATATGGACTGAAACCTGGGTCTTTTCTCTTTCCAGATAGAGCTCTATTCAGCACATTGGGCCGTCCACACCCTGAATGAGGAGCAGAGGTGACCTTTGATTTATAACCTCTGTGGCATCATCATGAGCGACAGTGTGGTTACGCACAGGTGTTACCTCTCTGAAGAGGAATGTGTTATCACTGGGATAGTTGGGCACCTAAACTTATGACACCGTGAACTTACGACAGCAACAGGTCCATTTGGACACTTCTCCTGTGCTGTGCTCTATTTTAAGAGCTTACCGTGTATTAATCTATACAATCCTCACACAACCCCTATTAAGTAGATACTATCATCATCCCCATTTAGAGATGGGGAATTTGAGGCACAGATGTCAGGGAACCTGCCCAGGGTCACACGGTTAGTAAGCTGTCAAGTAGGGTCCAAATGCAGGTGTTCCACCCCAAAGCCCTCGCTTCTAACCATGAGCACTGTTTTGCCTGCTCTGGCCATGAGGCATACTTTGTCCCTCAACACGCCACATCTGAGCGTCCATCGAGACAAAGCAGTTAGGAATCCTGGGTGAACTGGGAGACAAATAGGAATCAGTAGTGCCGTTTTCATCAATGCGGTATTAGCAGAACTGTCTTGCTTTTTTAGGCTTTAATTTTCTTTGTACAATGGTCCTCCATAAATGGCAATGAAAGAAACAGAACAAACACCACTGAGTCACCAGCTTCTGAGGTACTGAGCGGTGCTTTATTGATGGCAGGTGTACGGAGCTTCCTGGAACATGCTGTTTACAGATAAAGACATCTTTCTGGCATTAAGAGAGTGGAGTGTATGTGGATCCTGCTGGTCTGGGAGCATGACACACTAAGTAATTGATTAAAGAGGAACGGCTCCTTGATTCCTCCTCGCAGGTTGGAATGTCTTATTTAAGCTGCTCTCTGAAGCCGGAGATGGCAGTCGGGCTAAGGCACGGCTCCAGCAGAGTCACAAGCAACAGAGCAACCGCATCCCTCTCACCTAATTGGGAGCAAGCATCCCCTTTAGGTCAAGAGCTCTCTATTTCCTGACTGAATGGGGACAATTTTCTAGGCTGCAACTGTTGCCACGCTCCCCTTCTCAATTCCATTTAGTTTGAGTTATTGACTTTCCATTCTGAGAGTTACTGAAATTTCTTTCAAAATCAATCAAAGATAGAGTCCAGAAGAATGTAGGATCTCAGATACAAAAAGAAATAAGCTATCTTCAGGAAGATCAGAGTGCAAAGTGGGTATTTGGATGAAATATTTCATTTGGTAACATAGGTTGGTGATGGGGATGAGGTATCTTCCTTATCCCCATGTTTTCTTGGTTTTTTTTTTTTTTTTTTTGGTACGCGGGCCTCTCACTGTTGTGGCCTCTCCCGTTGCGGAGCACAGGCTCCGGACCAGCAGGCTCAGTGGCCATGGCTCACGGGCCCAGCCGCTCCGCGGCATGTGGGATCTTCCCGGACCGGGACGCGAACCCGTGTCCCCTGCATTGGCAGGCGGACTCTCAACCACTGCGCCACCAGGGAAGCCCCTTATCCCCATGTTTTTAAACCAGATAGAATTATAAGTTTTGGAATTTTCTAGCATAGCATCAGCTGCTTTGATAATGAAGTTTGGCCACAAAAGAGATGCTTCTACTCCTTCATAATCATGTTTCAGACTGACTCTATCTAGAAGTGACAAACGAATTGTTTCTCTGATATTTTCTGGCATGGTACAGACCTACTGTTACTTTGAATGATAGATAGCTGGGCATGGTTGGGAATAGGTGGGTCAGAAAGGGTTGTCAAATCTGCATGGAAACACTTTCCTCTCTATCACTGTGTAGCTAAAACCCAGCTAAACATCCAGATTTTCTTTTGGAAATACTTCTCAGTTTTAAGAATTATGATAAGTAATTAATTGAATTCCTGCTTTGTAGGAGGAAAAGCACATTAAATTAAGTTACATAGTTGCCCAATATTTTCAAACTAATTAGCAGTTATACAAAATTCAAACCTATTTCTTCCTACTCCATTTCCTCCAGGCTCCCAATAAAAAACCACTAACAACTAATGTTCATTGTGGGAAGCACACTTGAAAGACCATACAAATTTCCCTTTGGACTGGTCAAAAATGATCTAGAATCAGCAATTTTAAAAATGGTTCTACTCAAATAGTAGAAATAATTTGGAGTAGGAGTTCGGAGACTCGGATCTCCCTCCAATTAGCTGTTTGTCTTTTGGCAAACTGTTCAGACCCTCTGACCTCCAGCTCTCTCAGCTCTAAACCAGGAATAATAGTGTGTGCTGTCTGCAAACCTCTTAAGGTTGCTGCCAGTATCATAGCGATATTTGTAAATTAAAATATGCTCTCCAAATGCAGGCTATTACAGACCTTAAATAGCTAAGCTTTGTGTCAAAGTTCTGTCCTTGGGGCATCATATTTCTCTAAGTGAAACTATCTGATTTGTCTTTCAATGTTTTTTAAATATCGGCCTGAGAATTAAGAAAATCAAACTAAACAGACCTTTTGGATTTTTATTTCCAGACTCAGCCTGAGAATCAAAGTTTCTGGCACTGAATAAATACTACTTACTCCAGTCTAGTAGTGGTGTCAATCAAAATGGCAATACTCCAAGTCTGTTAACATTATTATTAACAGACTTTTCCTTACACTGCCAATCATGCAATTTATTGGTGCTTTAAAAGGAGTTAAAAAGTAACCATTTTCTTTTCCTGCTAAGGTTTTCATCTAGTTAGTTCCGATTCTTTGAGGTAAATATAAAGCAGCAGTGGATATTTTATCAATAATAATATCTCTGCCTCAGAAAATATAAACAATAAAAAATATAAGCAACAGAGCAATTTCTGAAGATGAAATGCAAATGCGGTGTTAATTATTCTAGAAAAGCCAATTAAAAAGTAAATCCAGGGACTTCCCTGGTGGTGCAGTGGTTAAGAATCCAACTGCCAATGCAGGGGACATGGGTTCGAGCCCTGGTCCGGGAAGATCCTACACGCCACGGAGCAACTAAGCCCGCGTGCCACAACTACTGAGCCGGAGCACTGTAACTACTGAAGCCCGTGTGCCTAGAGCCCGTGCTCCACAACAAGAGAAGCCACCACAACGAGAAGCCCTCGCACAGCAACGAAGAGTAGCCCCCGCTCGCCGCAACTAGAGAAAGCCTGCGCACAGCAACGAAGACCCAACGCAGCCAAAAGTAAATAAAGAAATTTATTTAAAAAAAAGAATCCACCTTCCAATGCAGGGGACGTGGGTTCGATCCCTGGTCGGGGAACTACGATTCACATGCCGTGAGGCAACTACTGAGCCCACTCACTCTAGAGCCCTCGCGCCACAACTAGAAAGAAGCCAGCGTGCTGCAACGAAAGATCCCGCATGCCTCCTGCATGCTGCAACGAAGATCCCAAGATCCCACGTGCCACAACTAAGACCCGACGCAGCCAAATAAATAAATAAATATTTACAAAAATGAAATCCCTGATCTGTAAAAAAAAAAAAAAAAAAAGTAAATCCAAATATTTTGTTGCCTCGATAACCTCATCTACCCCAGAAAATGTAAAGGTCAAAATCTCTGTGTGTCATATTAAAACAATGCTTCAAGTTTCCATTTTCAATCCTCTTAGAGAATCATAGAAATTCCAAATTCCCATATATATAAATTTTGCAATCACACGATCCATTGCCCTGATATTTATGGTTGACTTTCCCATTCCAGAAAGTCAGACATTTAAGGACATTAAAAATTGTCCTTCAGAGAAGAAGGCTCTGGTCTAATACTTAACTCTTTAGAGTGGCTAGGGAAGGTCTCTACCACCTCAGCAGAAATCTCTCCGTCAGGAAGACATTGTTCCATAGGTGATAGACCCAAGGAGATGCCTATTATTATTCCCTGCAGTGATTCAATCGAAAGAGGACTTGACGTGGATTCAGAACCGGGGTTTGAGCTCCAGCACGGACCTACAGGCTGAGTGACCTCAGGCAATTCACTGAACTTCTCAAGACTCAGCTTCTTCCATCTGTGAGATGTGAGTAATAATAGCTTAACTCACAGAGTTGTTGAGAGAGTCAGATCAAACATATCTGTGAATGTACCTGGTAGACCGTGAAATGCTAGTAAGTGCAGAGCAGATATAGTTCCTGACAGGGTAATTCAAATTAAGTACTTGCTTTGATTTTACAAAGTGATTTACATGAAAACCAGTAAAGTATGAGCACTTTTGCTCTCTCATCTTGTGCAACAGAACCTGTGTGTTCATTCGTCCTAATCAGCTCCACGTTTGGGGGGCATGCATTTAACTTTGAAACAGGCCTCACAAGATACTACAAATATAAAGTGTCCCCCAACTGTTTGCACCCTGGAATTATTGCCTTGTGCAACAAGCAGCAGACAGAAGTGGCTTGTTCACTTTCCTGTATTCAGATGGTGTCAAAACACTGTACCTTTTCACACCCTATTCCACTAGTTTTCCATATATCCGTCCTCCCTACTCCAGGCAAGACTATTTGCCTGCCATCTTCCTCACACCATTTGATTGCTTCCTCTTCTATATTTTTAGGTGGTGAATTTTTATTTCCCCGGTTACCCTCCTTACTTTAGAGCAATGCATTACTCTTACCCCCTTTAAGATCTACCTCTTCTGTACAACCTTCCATGACTGACTCCCATGCTTCTTTGCTGATTCTGTTTTCAACCCCACATTTAGAAGAGAGTCATGCAAGATCCCATATTTCGTAGATGTTGATGGGGTTTTAGAATACTACCTGAAACTGAGACTGGGTCTGCATAATGACAGTGGGTCCATTAAATAATTTCAGTCAGTTCATCGCAGCTTTCTCTTTTAAAAACAAAACAAACAAAACCCAGAAGTCCAAAAGCAGTCCGTCCAGTTCCTATTTATGAAGAGAAACTGCTGTGAATCAGATAAAAAGTGAAGGTCACTCCAACTTAATGTGTGTAGGCATGAGTGTGTGCGTATGTATGTGTGTTTGGGATTGTCTCAGTTGCTTAACTCTTTAACTGCTTAATCAGTGGAGCATAGAGGAAATTCATTAGGTAGGAAATTGTAATCTGTGCTGCTGCTAATTTGCTGTGAGTCTTAGACAACCCACTGCAGGCCAGTCCTCTCCTGTAAAATGAGTGTGTCACACTAGCTGACCCATAAGGTCCCGCCAAGTATCTATGACCTATAGGCAAGGAGAAATCAGTAACCTATCTACTCCATAACGTATCTGAAAAATACCTCGCCATTCTCTGGCACACCACTTACAGTGAATTTCAAGTTGCTTTAATTTTTTTTTTTTGCTCTGACTTCTGGAGCTTTGGAAGGTAGCAGGAAACTATGCGGGTGACCTTCTTGCAACAGGCCCCAAAGTGAAGTTGGGTCTCCCTGTTCCTCCTGCTGCCGTTCTGGGCAGCCTGACCCAGGGATCTGGATCAGCAGGTGCAAAGAACAGAGCCTTAAATCAAATCACTCGTTTTGACTAAAAGACTCTGACATACCTGTGGGCAGTTGATGGATGACCTAGGGATTTTGAAAGCTTGGTAGACTTTCTAAGGCACTGAAGCGAACTGATAATGCTAAGTCTTACACAGAATAAATGCTTCGTAAGTGTTTATTGAATTACTAAACCAGATGGAGTAACGTTTTAAAGAAAGTTCTCCAAGAGCAGTGATGGTGAGCCAGTACCAGGAAGACGAAGTTTGATGGAAACAAGCATCAAGCCCTATTCTTAGGTTGATATTAATAATAAAAGGGCCTTATGTTTGTATAGATGTTCACAGGTTACAAATCATTTACACATACTTATTCCATTCAATGTCTACCCCAAAATGCCACATTCCTATATTACCACTTTTTAATAAATACAGACAGTATAACTGTGATACAGATACTACAAACAACTTGCCCAAAGTCACACATCTAGTCAATTGCTGACTGAACTCAAGATCAGGTCTTCTGATTTTAAGTTTTGGGCTCCTCCTAGAATATATTAAGGTGCTGTGTGCAGCTAAGGGACCATGTGTGTTTAGATAGAGAAAGCCCTGTCTCCATCAAAATACCTTTGGTGAGTAGCAATCTTAACTCACCTTCATGAAAATACATCATACAGGACAAGACGAACACGTCTATTGAACTGTGTGTTGGTAGGTCACATATGGAACACATATTCTATTCTGAGTATTATATTGTAAGGTTTGAGATGAAGAGTCATAAAGTAGAGAACTGCCAGGAATTTGTACTAGTGGTTAAAGTTCTGAAAACTTTCCCTTACAAGGAGCAGCTGAAAGAATTTGAGGCATTCAGCCTGGAGAAAGGTATATTGGTGGTGCTGGTGGAGGGTGGGGCGATTAGGGCAGGGAAGGTGTACATTCATTGTCTCCAGAGCTCTGAACAGCTGCTGCATCAGAGGGATTAGCTATATTGCTCCAGAGGCCAGAAGAGAACTGCTGAAGAGAAATTACTGAGGTCATATTTTTATTCACCATAAAGAAAAATTTCAAAAAAAATTAAAGTTGCTCAAAAATTCAGTACATTTTCTTGTGAGGTATAACTTGTAACCAATCGAGCAAAGCTGAGTAGACCTACTGGTGTGGATGATATAATCATGATTTTGGCATTGGGTAGGAGGTTGAAATAAATGTTCTTTAAGGGTTTTTTCAGGGCCTCTAAGATTCTATGGTTTAACCTTTCTCTAAAATAATTAAGCTTGAACAGAGGGCAAAAACGTATCTGTTTTCATAACCTATGTTTCTAGCGGTACCTATGCTGCACTATCAGTGTTTACCTACCATATCACCCCCAAACTTAGCAGCTTAAAATATGTATCCTGTAAGTCAGACCGGTGCAGAGGCCTCCACGTTTTCTAGTGCTCAGCTGGGAAGACTCAACAGCTGCGGGGAGACTCGACAACAGGTGGGGTGAATGGATCGCCTGGAGGCTGGAATCAAACGGTCTAGAGCTGTGCGACACAGGAGGCGCTAACCCCACGTGGGCACTGGCGACTTGAAGTACATCTAATCTGAGCTGGGCCTAGTATGAAAACACATTAATAATGTGCATATTGGTCACATATTGAAACAACAGTATTCGGATAGCGGGTGAGATAAAATACGTTAACCACATTAGTTTCACTTGTTTCTTTTCAATTTTTAAAATGAAAACTTAAAGTTTTATGTGTAGTTCATTCTTACTGGACATCATCGATCTCATGTATATGGTGGTTAATGCTGGCTGTTGACTGGCATCTCAGCTGGGTGACTGACTCTGGAGCAGCTGCTTGTGGTCTCTTCCTGATGCTAGGGCTTCCCCATAATACGGTCATCTCAGGATAGCTGAACGTTTTGTAACTGAAGACTCCAAAAGTAAGCTTCCCAGTGTGGAAGGTGAAAGCTGCATTGGCTTTTTGACTTAGTCGTAGAAATCACACGCATCGCTTTTGCTGCATTCAAATGGTTACCAGTGTATATAAACCAGCGTAGACACGAGAGGAGGGGCACACTGCAGTAGAGCCTGCAGGATGGGGGCTACTATTGCAGCCTTCTTAGAAAATACAATCTCCCACAACTTGTTATGGGCATAGACCAACAGAGTTATGAAATACCCTTCAGATCTCAGGAGCCATTTCTGAAGTTTAAGTAAAGTCCTGGATGTGAGAGAGATTAGAGTTCTTCTGGAGAGACCTTCAAATCTTAAAATTATGCAAATATGTGATGCTCAGGAATTGCATTAATAGCCGTTGTTAACGCGGAATGTAGTTGAAAGTGCAAACTGTCCTTTAGGTGTTTAAAACGCTGTGCACATGCTAAGGAAACAATCATAAATCCAGGGTTGTAGTCACAGAGTTGAAACACATGACACCATACTTCCAGGTTTTTTGTTGTTTTTGTAGTCTGTTTATCTTTCATTAACCAGTAGAAGAAGTATGTTCCTAATTCCTTAGAGATACATGTTCAAAACGGACTGGCAAAAATCTTTCCTTTTTCCAAATGTACTTAAATTTTTCTTCGTTTAAGTTAAGCTCTTTGAACATCAATTAATAATTTATACAATGAATGTGAAGATGTGTGGTATGTGTTGGCTTGAGGATAATGCGTGATTTGTAACAAGCGTTAAAGTATTTTATAAGATGTAATTTATTTAATGCATTATCCTATATTTACTTTTTAGAGGGCATTGTGGAGCAGTGTACCCAGAGCATGAAATGTCGTGAAGGTTAAATCAACATTGGGCTTTAGTTAAACAAGTGTAATTGGCCCAGAGGGCACCTAGTAACTATGGACTTCTGGAAATGAATGATTGTTGATTTTTGTGTGTGTGGTTTTTTTCTCAAGTAATAATAGGAACTGTCAATGTCAAGTTAGCTTAAATGTTCAGTTTGCATCATTCCTTTTGCAACTCCTCTTTAGAGTTTCAATTGGTCAGATTATTTGCACTTTGAAATTAATCTGTTAATACAAACTATTATTTTCATCTATAATTGATTTCATTATTAATCACTGAATAATTAACTATGATTTAATTTTAATTTAATTAATCCTCAAAATAAAAGTATATAAGTCCATTACTTTCTCCTGGGTTATATGTGGAAAGCACTTTTTGACATGCATCATTATAGATGATTTGATGGACAGTGAATTGAACTTGGCATTGGGAGTGGAGAAAATACAAAACAACAAGAACAACAACAACATACAAAACCAAAAATAAAAAGTAAGCCTGCATCATTCGTAAAAGTTATCAGAATTCTGCACTGCTTCTTAATTCTGGTTGGCATTTTATTCCTCTTCATACAGCAGCCAGAACACACTGAAAGATTTCCCTCCACTTCCAGAAAGGTGGCCAGATTCACCTGTTTGAAAAGCACACTGATATGGGCTGGATTTTATTGCACATAGAAGATGTTCAGCTCTGCTCCTAACATTTGCTTTCTAAATAACAAAGGCTCTTGAAATGAATCATGAAACTAAAAACAGGTTCTAGTACTTTTCAAAAGGATTTTCACTTATAAGAAAAACTTTTTGGCCTGTGGAACTTTTCACTTCATTCCATTTTCTTATACAAACAAGAAGGACCAACAGGTAGCATAGAATACTAATGTTTTCAATTTAGTATTATGGAGAGATGTGCTACAATCCAGTGAATTGAAGAGAAAGCTACATCAAATAACCTGAAGCAAAACTAAAGCCTTTCAGGTCTCAAGTTATTTAAATTAACTAATAAATGTATGATGCTATTAAAGTAAAGGTTAATAGCATGGGCTTTGGGTCATACACACATAGGCCATATACGTTTCCTCATCTATAAATGAATGCAAGACTACCTAGTAGAATTTTGGGGAAGATTAAATAGGAAAACATAAATCAATGGCTTAACACAACACATAGCAAGGCTTCACTGTTGTTATTTTTAGAATACAGTAGAATATCAACAAACTGCCTATTGAGGGAATGTACCTCAACATAATAATTGCCATATATGACATGCCCACAGCTAACATCATACTCAGTGGTGAACTGAAAACTTTTCCTCCAAGATCAAGAACAATACAAGTTTACTCTTGCCACTTTCATTCAATGTAATACTGGAAATCCTAGCCAGAGAAAATTGGCAGGAAAAAAGATATAGAAAGCATCCAAGTCAGAAAGGAAGAAGTAAAACTGTTTCTTTTTGCAGAGGACATGACATTATTTATAGAAAACCCCAAAGACTCTACCAAAAAACCATTAGAACTAATAATCAAATTTAGTAAAATTTCAGGATACAAAATCAATATACAAAAATCTGTTGCATTTCTATATGCTAATAAGAGACTATCAGAAAGAGAAATTAAGAAAACAATCCCATTTACAATTGTATCAAAAATAATAAAATATCTATGATATATTTAACGAAGGAGGTGAAATATCTGTACACTGAAAACTATAAGACGTTGATGAAAGAACCTGAAGAAGACTCAAATAAAAGGAAAGATATTCTGTGCTCATGGACTGGAAGAATTAATATTGCTAAGATGTCCATACTACCCAAAGCAATCTACACATCCAATGCAATTCCTATTAAAATTCCAATGGCATTTTCCACAGAAATAAAAAAAAAAGCAATCCTGAAATTTGTATGGAAGCAGAAAAGACCCAGAAGAGCAAAGCAATCTTGAAATAGAAGGATAAAGCTGGAAGCATCACACGTCCTGGTTTAAAACTATATTACAGGGACTTCCCTGGTGGCACAGTGGTTAAGAATCCACCTGCCACTGCAGGGGACACAGGTTCGATCCCTGGTCCGGGAAGATCCCACATGCTGTGGAGCAACTAAGCTCGTGCGCCGCAACTACTGAGCCTGCACTCTAGAGCCCGCGAGCCACAACTACTGAAGCCCGCGCACCTAGAGGCCATGCTCCGCAACAAGAGAAGCCACCGCAATGAGAAGCCCGTGCACCGCAATGAAGACCCAACGCGGCCAAAATTAAATTAATTAATTAAAAAATAAAATTAAAAAAAAAGTATCAGGCAAAGAACTCAACTTAAAAAAAAAGAAAACAATATTACACACAAAGCCATAGTAATCAAAAGAGTATTGTATTGGCATAAAAACTGACACACTGATCAATGGAACAGAATAGAAAGCCCAGAAATAAACCTATGCATGCATGGTCAATTAATGTATGACAAGGGAGCCAAGAATTTACAATGGGAAAAGGATAGTGTCTTCAATAGCTAGTGCTGGGAAAACTGGACAGCGACATACAAAAGAATGAAACTGGACCACTATCTTATACCATACACAAAAATCAACTTAAAATGGTTAAACTTGAACTTAAGACCTGAAACCATATGACTCCTAGAAAAAAACATAGAGGGTAAGTTCCTTGACATCAGTCTTGTCAATGATTTTCTGGATATGACACCAAAAGCAAATATAACGAAAGTGAAAATCAACAACTTGGACTACATCAAAGTAAAAAGCTTCTGCCTGGCAAATAAAATCATCAACAAAGTGAAAACACAACATAAAGAATGGGAGAAAATATTTGCAAATCATATATATGATAAGGGATTAATATCCAAAATATATAAGGAACTCATAAACTCAAAAGCAAAATAACTAACAATCCAATTAAAAAGTGGGCAGAGGATCTGAATATGTTTTTACAAAGGAGAAATCCTCTTTACGTGTGAGAAAGACCCTAGCAAATAGGAAAAGGTAAAGCCAGGATTTTAAACTGGAATTTCAAATCTTTAACTCTTTCCAAAACAACAAATATTAAAAGTTGGGTGGGAGGGAAGGAGAGAGGGAGGGAGGGTGGGAGGGAGGGAGGAAAGACACAAGGGACTTCCAGGAAGCTATGCTGTCCTTGCATCCTTGTAAGCCTGACCCAGCATTCATTAACCCCTCTACAGTCTCCCTATCTGCCCTTGGCCCAGTCATTAGAGTGTAGATGTGGCTCTGGGCAGCCTGGTGGATTCTGTCCTGTGCATTGGAACATAAAGCATATTTTCACAGCATATCTGAGAATTCTGAAAGGTTCTTGCCACCTCTGATGTCCTCGAAAATCTATTTCAAATAATCTCCAAATTGCTTTATTTATGGGAAATGGAGCCTGGTATTTGCAAATAGAAAAATGAGACAAACAAGCAAACTTTGCTGGGAAACACTAGGATCTTGCTACCTAGCTCATCCAGGTTAAACATCAAAATCAGTTCACAGCAAGAGGACAGGTATTAAAGAATTATGTGTGAGATAAAAGGTGAACCGAGCAGCCAGCCCTGAGGTTAAAGCTCTCCTTGCAAAAGAGGTAAGAACAATTGACATTATTCTTATAGTACTGAACTCATCCCATCTTTATGCTGGCCATATTGCTATGGGGCATAGATTTTTGTCATTTCAGGTGCCTGAGGTTACTCTCTTTGTCCTAGGGAGGGGCCAGCTTTTCTCTGTGTATGCAGAATCTAAGCCAGTCAGCCCCAGAGCCCATCGGGAGTGGGACGGCAGAAAGCACAGCAATGTTGTGGAAGCTGTGGGGTTTCTTTTGAAAGAATGTGTTTTCAAGCTCAGTTTTTCTGGGATTTTTTTTTTTTTTATTGACGTATAGTTGATTTACAACATTGTCTTAGTTTCAGGTGTGCAGCACCTGCACATATATATATATATATATATAGTTTTTCAGATTCTTTTCCATTATGGATTATTTTATATATATATATATAGTTTAAATATATATAGTTTTTCAGATTCTTTTCCATTATGGATTATTATATATATAGTTTATATATATATAGTTTTTCAGATTCTTTTTCATTATGGATTATTTTATATATATATATAGTTTATATATATATAGTTTTTCAGATTCTTTTCCATTATGGATTATTATATATATATAGTTTATATACATATAGTTTTTCAGATTCTTTTCCATTATGGGTTATTATATATATATAGTTTATATATATATATAGTTTTTCAGATTCTTTTCATTATGGATTATTATATATATATAGTTTATATATATATAGTTTTTCAGATTCTTTTCCATTATGGGTTATTATATATAGAGAGAGTTTATATATATATAGTTTTTCAGGTTCTTTTCCATTATGGATTGTTATATATATGTAGTTTTTCAGATTCTTTTCCATTATGGGTTATTACAAGATATTGAATATACAGTAAATCCTTGTTGCTTATTTATTTTATATATATTAGTCTGCAACCGTTAATCCCAAACTCCTAATTTATTCCTCCCCTCCTTTCCCCCTTGGTAACCATAAGTTTGTTTTCTATGTCTGTGATTCTGTTTCTGTCTTGTAAATAAGTTTATTTGTATTATTTTTCAGATACCACGTATAAGTGATATCATACAATATCTGTCTTTCTCTGTCTGATTTACTTCACTTAGTATGATAATCTCTGGGTTCATCACCTAGAAGCTATTCTTACAACTTGGGCCTGCCATCATTTATTTGGTATGAGCTCACAAGTAAAGGCTTTTTAGACACATCCTACACAGCTTCTGGAGGACAGGCACATACACAAAAGTCAAAGCTCGTTCTGATCATTTTAATCTAGTCATGTGTTCACTCTCAGTGAATGAATGACGTGACACGTCCCGCACTTGAAGGCTTTTGCAGCTCAGAAGACCCTGGGTAATCTGGCTCCAGCCTCTTCCTCACGATGTGATAAAGGAATAGATTTCTCTGAAGGGCTTGGCCTCTGACTGGAGTGGATGCGTCACAAGGCCTGGCTGAACTTCATAGCTCTTCATCTGGCCACAATCTGGCCTTGGATTCATCCCATTGCTGCTGTGAACAAGCCCCCCAGGTGGGCCCAGTGGGAGGATCGTCCACCAGAACAAGGTGAGCCAGCTTGAAACTGAAACCATGCACCTCAGATTGGGACTTGAACCCACAGTCTTTTAATTGAGATTACACACCTGGTCTCAAGACTTAATGAAGCTCATGTTCCTGAAGTCTCATGGCAGAAAGAATTCAGTGAGAGACAAAGTGATACATAAGAAGTGGATTTAGGGGCTTCCCTGGTGGCGCAGTGGTTGAGAGTCCGCCTGCCGATGGGGGGGACACGGGTTCGAGCCCTGGTCTGGGAGGATCCCACATGCCGCGGAGCAGCTGGGCCTGTGAGGCACAACTACTGAGCCTGCGCGTCTGGATGTTGTGCTCCGCAACGAGAGGCCGCGATAGTGAGAGGCCTGTGCACTGCGATGAAGAGTGGCCCCCGCTTGCCACAACTGGAGAGGGCCCTCGCACAGAAACGAAGACCCAACACAGCCAAAAATAAAAATAAATAAATTAATTAATTAAAAAAAAAAGAAGTGGATTTATTTAGAGAGAAACACACTCCACAGACAGAGTGTGGGCCATCTCAGAAGGTGAGAGGCCCCAAAATATGGTGTGGTTAGTTTTTATGGACTGGGTAATTTCATAGGCTAATGAGTGGGGGGGATTAGTCCAATTATTTTGGGGAAGGAGTGGGGATTTCCAGGAATTGGGCCACTGCCTACTTTTTGACCTTTTATGGTTGATCTCAGAACTGTCATAGTGCTGGTGGGTGTGTCATTTAGCATATGCTAATGTATGACAATGAGTGCATAAGGGGGCTCAAGGTCTACTGGAAGTTGACTTGTCTGCCATCTTGGACCTAGCTGGTTCTAACCAGTTTTTGTCATGTCCTATGGCTATATCATTCTTTTAAAGGTTGTGCCCTGCCCCCTTCCCTTGTGTTTCAAGCTCAGGACACTGAAGCTTAAAAGGCCATGCATTTCTAACTTCTCAGGAAATAGCCATCTCTTAGGAATGGAGACTTTTCACTCAAGGCCTCCAGGTCCAACACTGACCATTGCAGGATGGTCTTTTACTAAAGTGTCTTTCCCCCCAAGGAAAGCTGCCTATTGCCTCATGCTCAGCTCAGAAATCCTCTCCTCAGATTAGTCTCTGGGATTAAGCCCACTGTGGAGGTTGACTGCCTCTGGCTGACCACCCTTTGAAATCTATGTACGAGCTACTTGTTAGAGGCAATGGAGGGAGTAGAGGCTGCAGGGCAGCCTGGCTGGCTTTGTATACTGGCTCTTCTACTTCTCGCAGACAGCCTTGGGCAAATTACTGAATTTTTGTGTGCCTATTTTCTCATCTTCAAAGTGTGGAATCACAGGAGTGCTTACATCATAAGGGTACTGTGAGAGGAAAGTGAGTTAATTCGCGTAAAGTGTATAGAACAGAATAAGTGTATTGATCAGAGCTGATCACCATTAGCTGGTATTTTCGTCTAGAAATCTGGGAAGTTAGTCCACTTTCTAAAGTGGGAGTTGACTTTTTAGAATGAATCTTTTCCTGAAGGAATGAGATGGTAAAGAGAATAATAGGGCAGTAAGAGGGGAATCTTAGCTTGGGGTGCTGTGGGGATGGTCTGGAGATTTGAGCCATAGGGAAAGCTGAGAGGGTGGTGCTGGGGATTAGGTTCTCGTTTCCAGGAATGACAGGTCTGGGCTACATATCTTTGGTATCTTAGGGGTAACAATATTGGTAACTTTAAAAGGTGAAGGCAATATAGGTAAACAAAGTGAGACAGCTAATTATATTTACCTGAACTATAGTTTTGCCTAGGGTTACCTTTGCAGAACAGGATTAAATGAACTATAAATTCCTTTGAAGCAGAAACTGTTGTCCTACTGCTCACAGTGAGCTCTCAGTAAAGGTGTGCTGAGTAGATTAGTAAATAATGAATAAACAGCTCGAGGTCCAGGCTGAATTTACTTGGTCCATAAACCTGGCTTGGCTAAGTCCAAGGATGGCCTTTAGACCGAGCTTCAGGGATGCAGTCACTCCTACGTGTTCTTCCCCTTGCTGATTCAAGGTCTACCGAGAAAAAAAAGGGACAGCTTAAAAAAAAAGAAGTTTAATATGGGGCAAATCACAACTGTGTCTTTCTACTTCCATTAAGGCTGCTCCATATTTTCTTAGGGTCAGCTAAAGGGATGGATCAGTGATGGTTATTCACACAATTTTCAGTTTTCTTCAGCAGGTTCTTTCTGTTTAATTTTTTTTTTTCTGAAATGAGATGGCAGTCAATTGGAAAAATAAAAAGAAAATCATTAACATCTTTACTGATGTGGGTAGCAAGAGATGATTGCAAACAAAAAGGCTTTCTGGATTGTGTGTTTACTGAGACATAGTTTTGGATGACCTGAATTATCTTTTAACACTGTGCTGCATGTAATTTTGCACCCACCAAAAACAACCTGTCAAACGAAAAGTTTCAGTAACAATTAGTCAATTGTGACAAGAGGAATGTAACAAACAGGCGAAAAATGTGAGCATCCTTTGACAATGAAAACCAAAAACAATCCCCCCCCCAAAAAAAACCCCTGAATGTAGCAAATAAATAGGAATTAAAAAAATGATGCCACAAAACAGCATACTTAAATTACATATAAATACATTTGGAATTGGTGAAACTGTAAGTGCTCTCTTTTTAAAAATAATTGGCGGGACTTCCCTGGTGGTCCAGTGGTAAAGAATACGCCTTCCAACGCAGGGGACATGGGTTCGATCCCTGGTCAGGGAACTAAGATCCCTCATGCCCCGGGGCAACCAAGCCTGAGCGCCACAACTACTGAGCACGCGTGCCTCAACGAGAGAGTGGGCTGCAAACTACAGAACCAACGTGCTCTGGAGCTTGCGCACCACAGTTATAGAGCCCACGTGCCCTGGAGCCCGCGCACTACAACTAGAGAGAGAAAACCCGCGTGCCACAACTGGAGAGAAGCCTGAGAGCCGCAATGAAGAGACCTTGTACCTCAGTGAAGATCCCTCTCCCGCAACTAAAACCCAATGTGGCCAAAAAATAATAAAATAAAATAATTAGCAATTGACCTTTTTTGAATTGTACTTCTCAACGTCAAACATTGAAGTGGGCAAAAAGTTCGTTCGGGTAACATCTTATGGAAAAACCCGAACGAACTTTTTGGCCAACCCAATATTAGCTCAGGGATCAACAAACTTTTTCTGTAAAAGACCAGATCGTCAATATTTTTAGGCTTTGTGGGCCAAGAGACCAAATCGAGTATAATTAGTAGGTACCTATATAGCAAAGAGAAAACAAATTTCCACACTTTTTATTCACATAATTAAATATATAATAATAATAATTGAGTATAATTTTTGTAATGCAAGTCTACTAATGAAAATAATGGATATTTTTTTTTGGTGTAACATTTTACTTGAGAGTCAACCTCACTGTTCCCTTCCAATTGATTGCAAATGTTTTCCTGTAAAAATCATCCTTAGTTACTGGCATCCTACAAAAACAGGCTGTTGGCTGGATTTCGCCTGCTGGCTATAGATTGCTGATCTTTGGGTTGGTTGCTCAGGAGAAGACCAGTAAAGCATTGTCCATAAAACAGCAAGTGATAGTTAAACAGTAACAGCCCTTGGTTACTGCTTTTCCATGTGCTGGTAGTGGTACAGGGCGCTAGTCTTCAAACCAAATAATAGGGAGTCCTTAACATAAACTTGGGGTCTTTTAGTAGAGACTGAAAGTAATGTGAAAATGATAGTAAGTATTTTGACACAAGAAAAGGAACCCAGCACAGAGCAGCGTGAGCTAAGAACAGCCAACACAGAGGGGGAAGAAAAGAGTGAGTGGAAGGGATTCCCTTCATGTGAGTGGTAGAGATATAGACTGTTCCTTAGTGAGGAGGAACTAGAAATGTAAAGCAGGTCCTACCCAGGATTGTTTACATTTGTGTTCAAAATACTTGTTATTAAAATGAATATCATTCTCATTCTAGAATCTGCGATGGCTTCAGATCCCTTTACCATCTTTATAAAGTCCTAAAAAATATTTTAAGTGTTTGGTATCATGGTATCTTGGCAAGTTGTATGTCGGAGTCAAGATTCTGAGCTTCAAAGTGAGGAAAAAAGATGAGCAGCCTTGACCTCACTCTCTCATCTTCTCCTCCGGCCAAACGCTCTATTAACATGACTGAAGTGTGTCTGTTACATAGAAGCCCTTAATTGTCCATATCAGGTTCTATTTCACATACAACAATCAATTAAAAAAATTCTTTGGCCTGGGGCAGTAATTTATTCATTCAAAAGCATTTATTAGTTTGTGTGAGCATTTAACCCCTTTTTCATATTTTTATTTTCTTAATTTTTATTGGGGTATAGTTGATTTCAATGTTGTGTTAGTTGCAGGTGGACAGCACAGTGAATCAGTTATATATAAACATATATCCACTCTTTTTTGTTTTAGATTCTTCTTTTTTGTTTTAGATCTCTTCTCTTCTTTTGTTTTAGGCCATTAGAGAATATTGAGTAGAGTTCCTTGTACTATACAGTGAGTTCTTATTTGTTTTCTATTTTATATATAGTAGTGTGTGTATGTCAATCCCCATCTCCCAATTTATCCCTCCGCCCCTTATTCCCTGGTAACCATAAGTTTGTTTTCTATATCCGTGATTCTACTTCTGTTTTGTAAATATGTTCATTTGTACCCATTTTTTTAGATTCCACATATAAGCTATATCATATGATATTTGTCTTTCTGTGTCTACAAAGCTACAGTAATCAAAATAGTATGCTACGAGCACAGAAACAGAAATATAGATCAATGGAACAGGATAGAATGCCCAGAGATAAACCCACACACTTAATCTATGACAAAGGAAGCAAGAATATGTAATGGAGAAAAGACGGCCTCTTCAATAAGTGTTGTTGGGAAAAGTGGACAGCTATACATACAAGGATGAAATTAGAACACTTCCTAACACCATACACAAAAATAAACTCAAAATGGATTAAAGACCTAAATGTAAGGCCAGACACTATAAAACTCTTAGAGGAAAACATAGGCAGAACACTCTGACATAAATTGCAACAAGATCTTTTTTGACCCACTTCCTAGAGCAATGAAAAGAAAAACAAAAATAAACAAATGGGATCTAATTAAACTTAAAAGCTTTTGCACAGCAAAGGAAACCATAAACAAAACAAAAAGACAACCCTCAGAATGGGAGGAAATACTTTTTCATATTTTTGTGTCCCTAGGGAAAAGCATTCTTCTTCTAGGAAAGGACTCAGGTAAAGAACTCAGACTGCTGGATTTGAATCTCAATACTACCCTGTAAGCCCTTGGGCAGTCACTTTATTTCCCCTCATTATCAGTTAGCTCAGCTGTAGAATGGGGATAACAATTTCTACCTCAAGGGATTTTTGTGAGCAGTAAAGGAGTTAATCCACATAAAATGCTTAGCATTCTGCCTGATACGTATTATTATATATGCTCAATAAATATCAGTTATTTGTACGATTACTATTATTAAATTTACCTATGATATTTATCATAATGACAATATCATTTTTGACATCAAATAGACAGTTTACAAATTCATTCACAAATATTTATCAAACATTTACTCCGTGCCAGGCATTACTGTAGGCAAAGAATATACATAGCGTAAACACAACAAATCAATATCTATAGTCTATGATGATAACAGATCAGTATCTGTATCTATGATGATAAATGCTATGTGGAAAATTAACACTGGAGTAAGACAGGGAGCATTGAGGGAGGAGAGACTGCAATTCAACATAGGCTGGATGATCAGGGAAGTCTTCCAGGATATGGATGGCCTTTCCTCCTGAGGGGCTGAAAGACCTCGGTTAGGTTGCCAGAATTAGTGAATAAAAATACAGGATGTCTAGTTAAATTCAATCCGGCATCCTGTATTTTATTTGGCAACCATGGCTGGGGATGGGGGATGAAGAGGGAATCCTGAGGGTTTTGTTTTGGGATAAAGGACGAATAAGTTTCACTGATAAATTCCAGTGGGGCGGGGCTAAGACGCAGTGTGAGGGGTTTGTCTGCACTGCTGCAGAGGCCTGGGCCAGGCTCCCTTACTTGGAGTACTGAGGTTCTGTAATTTTCCTGATTCCTGCCTTCGAGTGGGTGGGAAGTGGAACAAGTGGAGCTTGGCTTCCTCTTAAGTCCTGATATTTGTTGCTTGGGGTCATGGAAAGTCAGACTGAAAATGATCTGCGATGTCAGGTTAGACAATCCTCAGGAAACAGACCCAGAAACGTCAAATGAGTTGCTCAACATTGTGAATATAGTTCCTCTCCGAACGTGGATTATTGATTTAGATGCTGCAAGAGAAATAAATTCTCCATATACGATTTTCCATTGTTTTTCCTCTGTAATTTTTCATCTAGGGTTTAGGATAGCACAATTTCCCCCAGAAGGAGGACTTCAAAAGTGAGTAGTGGTAGTTTCTACCATACAATGTAATTCTTCCAATGATTAAATGCTGTCTCTTATACACAGTGAGGGGAGAGTTGGTTTCATCTCAGCTCGGGACTATGGTGATAGTGTTGACTATTGCATGAAATTGAAAGATGGAGCTAGTTCCATGTTAAATAGGGGGAAAGGGGTTTTGTTCGTTTTTGAAAGTTCAGTTTCTAGAACACTGCCTAGTACATTGTAGGTACTCCGTAAACATGAATATGAATAATAGATAAGGATTTGCGGTATTATGAGATTCTTTTAAAATCAAAACTTAATTTTTGTTAAATCGCTTTGAAATAATGCTTATTTGCATGCTTCTGCCCAAAATAAGTGTGTTAGAGATGTTTTCTTGCAGATGCTGAAAGAAATGTGTGTCACAGCGATTCAGAGAACAGGCCCAGATGATCCTCACTTCACACTTCCTAGCCGTGTGACTCTTCCTTATCTTTGTACCTCAGCGCCCTCTTCTATAAAATAAGAGCAACAATACTAGTATCATACTAGTGTCTCCTTTCTCATTAAATTATTGAAATAAGTCGATACGTAAAACATTTAGATCAGTGCCTGTTGCATAAAAGGCACTAGAATGTTAGCCATTAATCTTATCTTAATCTTTTATTAGTTCTAGTATATTTATATATATTTCTTTGTTTGTTTTTTATTGGCCTCACTGAGAGGCTTGAGAGGAATCTTAGTTTCCCAACCAGGGGTCAAACCCACGCCCCCTGTAGTGGAAGTGGGGAGTTCTAATCATTGGACTGCCAGGGAATTCCCCCTAACATATTTATATTATCTCCAGTATAATGCTTAGCACATTGTCTGATATCTAAAAGATTATTGAGTGACTAAATAATGTCCATATATTAGAAAAAATGTAAAATATTTACTATTTAGAGTCCTTCTGAAGATATTGCAAAAGAGTGTAATGAGTAAAAATATCACTACTTAACTAGTCCAGTCACTGATACCCTAGAGAGTGAGGAGGCTGAACAATTACAAGGATGAATAAGCCTTTGTCACTGACCTCTCCTGAGCTGAAGAGCAAGCATTTTTATATGGGAAGGATGCACTGTCTTCCCCTTTTAATATGGGTCATGTCCACCGTGGCAAGTTTGGGGCCTCTGAGCTTTTGTTGTTGGGAATCCAAAGAAAATACAACGGAGAGTGAGGTGGAAGAGTGACTTGTCAAGATGTCTGTTTGCACCATTTTCCCTTCCACCTATGCCTATGCACAAAGTATACCACAGAAGTAAGTAACCCCAAACTTAATCCATCACAGCTTGGCTTTCTCTCTGCCATGCCAATAAGTAAACTTTGGCTAAACTTATGGGTATTTTTCCTATTAATCAAACCCAGTGATTCCTTCTCAGCACTCCCCTTGATTCTCTGAAGTGTTTCCAGCATGCTCTCCTTTGTGAAAGTACTATATGATTGGAATCTAAAACATGCCCCCAACCCCTACCCCAACTGTCTCCTTGGGCTGTTCCTCTCTCCTCACTTCCCTATAGTGGCTCCTCTTTATTTCCCTGTTATATATTTATGGTTCCCAGTGTTCTATATTTAGATTTCTTTTCTTCTTATAATTTCATCTTCATTCATGTTTTACAGTATCGTATATTAACTAGTGAAGTAGGCTAAATAATGGCCTCCAAATATATCCGGTCCTAATCCCTAGAACCTGTAGATGTTACCTTGCAGATACGATTAAGATAATGGTCTTGAGATGGGGCGATTATCCTGGATTATTCTGAATCATCCAGGTGGGCCCTCAATGACAACACTTGTGTCTTTAAAAGAGAGAGGGAGTTGGGGATGTGATATAGATAGCAGAGGAGAAGACACTGTGAGGCCGAGATTGGAACGATGAGGTCGCAGTACAGGAGGTACCATAAGCCATCAGAAGCTGGAAGAGGCAAGAAATAGACTCTCCCCGAGAGTCTCCGGAGGGAGGGAGCATGGCCTGCCAGCACCATGACTTTGGCCCAATGATACTGATTTTGGAATTCTGGCCTCCAGAACTGTGAAAGAATAAAGTTCTGCTGTTTTAAACCCCAAGTTAAACAGCGGCCACAGGAAACTAATACAACTAGAAAATCTAAAATATATGCCTGTAATTACTACCTCTTTTCTGAGTGCCAGATCTACAAAATCAAAGACGTCTGGACATCTCCGCCATATTTCCCATTTAACATTCCGGCTAGTCACTACTGAGTACTTGCAATGTGCCAGTACTTGCAATGTGCAATGTAAAGCCTTAGATAAATATTTTCTCATTGAATTCTCATTGAATTCTCACACTATCCCCATCAGGTGAATACTTTGTTATCCTCACATTAGAATAAGGGACCTGAGTCACAAAGAATTTAAGTAGCTTGCCCAAGATTGTAAAGATGCTAGAACTGGGATTTTGGTCCCAGTGTGGTCTGGCTTCAGAGTCAATCACTAAAGACAGTGCTCTGCTGCCTCAAATTACCTGATATCTCAGGCTACTCAGAGCCTGTACCACGTCCAACCAGCAGTGTCCAGGCTCTCTGAGAACAGATCACTTTAGTTGGATTCAAAAAACATTTACAGAGCCCCTACATCCTGCTAGGCATTCTGTGCCCACTCTTTGCAGCCATGACCAGAGGCAATCTGTTGTTCTTGTTCAAATAGCAAACTATCTGAGGCTAGAACACTTCCCAAATCTCATGCAATTTCAGAGTCAGGCCTTACTTCATGAGGGCGATCTGAACCTGATCTGAATTACTGTTGCCTCCTAAAAGCCTAATGTTTATTAACAAACTCTGTTCTTAGAGTGCTGTGGCTGTCACGTTGCCGTGGTCACTTTCGCTGGGTTGCTACTGGACCCTGGGGCAAAGTAGAGAAATGGAAACTGCAAGCATCACCCCTTAGTATTTATAGAGTTCGACCTTCTGTGCCATGTGTGGTACATCTGGAGGCCCTGGACCCTGGGCTGTCCAATATTCCCCTCTTGGTTCTTCCCTTATAGTTATACTAGAAATGTGGACAGTAAGTACAATAGCTACAATATCTTAGTCATTTACTAGGTTCCAAATAGTCTACCTATACTATCCATTTAATCCTTTCCACAATTCTGCAAGGGAAGTATTATTATTGCCATTTTAGAGATGAGAAAGCTCAGGCTTAGGGAGGTGAACTAATTTGTCCAAGCTCATACAGCTTCTTAGTGGCAGGGTAGAGCTAGGATTTAAAGAATCAGACAGTTAAAATTATTACACTAGACTGAAATATTTCTTAACATAATCTAAGTTTCTTCTTCAGGTTGCCTTGGGCAGTGCCGAAGGAGAGGCAGGAGAGAACCAGGTACATGGTTCAGGAAGATTCTCCCTCCATTCCCCAGGGAGCCAGATATCATGATTTCTGCCTCTGAGATTGCCTTGTGCTTGGGCACAAAGGAGTTTGGTAATGATACTGATATTATTTTTATGACATATGTCTAAGGCTTTCTAGGATACTGAGTACTTTAGCACAAAAGAGCTCTTCCCATAAGTGGGGGTGGGGGACGGTAGGACTTTCTCAGAATTCTGTGTTGGGATATCCCCTTTGTGAAGAGGAGGGTTTCCTGTGAAGCTAAAGAAGTTTACATTTTCAGGGACTCTAATGTGCTGAGGCACATGCTCTTGTAAAATTTGAAAAAGTAGAACATTTTAACCACATCAGTTAAGCCTGCTCTTTCTTTCCATATGGAATTCCTCTCCACGTCCCTTCGTGTTGGGTGGTGTCAGATTGGCTGAGGACATTTTGGGTATTTGGCTAATGGTAAACTGAACTGGGGATCCTTTTAGTTTGGGTTTGGTGGGATGTATATATTTATGTGGATTGCGGTCACTTCCAGGTGTAGCTAAGTTCTGCTATCTGTCCTCATGCAGACACACTTTCCAAAATATTCCCACTACCCACTCATTTGCAGTCATGGAATGAAGACACAGGGTTAGAGGTTATAATGTGATCTGAGCATATCCTTACAATGCCAGAAATATGTGGATATAGAGGACTAAAAAGGTTTGAAATGCTCAGAGCCAGAAGCCCATTTGTGGAAAGTTCTTCAAATCATCCCATGTGAACAACTGTAGGCAAAGGTTTTGGTTCTCACGGATGTGGTTAATGCAGAAGTTCTCTCCTATCAGGAGATTCATGAGGGAGCAATTAGAGTATGCAACCTGAAAAAAAAAATTAGGAAAAATATACTATACGGTGTATCAGGAAGGTAATTAAAAACATTATTTTTATGGATTTTGTGATGTTTGTGGCATTTGTCAGCTTTTTAAGTGTAAAATTTGTGGTGATTTCTTATTCTAATTAAATAGTCACATTTGTGTCTATTATTTGTTATTTTGCACTTTCTCTATGAAAGAGGGCTCCTGTAATTGTATAAGCTTCAGATCTCACAAATCCTGTTTCTGCCTCTGTCACTATGGTCCTTAAAAGTACACTAACTAATCAGACCCTTCGCGAATGGTTGGTGGCAGGAGAAAGATGGAAGGATCCAACCTATGGGCTGCCAGGGGAGAGGTCTTGGAAATGACCTGGGACGGGGGCTCTCAGGCTCTGGTGTGAATGATCAGGTCCCAAACACTGCCTGGCCCCCATGCCTCACCCACACTCTCAACATTTTTTTCCAGCAAGGCTGGTCTAATGAGCAGGCAGCTGTCATCACTTCAGAGCAGTGAAGGCTCTGCTACCAACCTGCTACTGTGTCTCTTCTCTACCTCTTACAAGGCCTAAAATGTCAGAATTATAGGCACATTCCTTTGGGTTCAAAAAGTTTTTCAGTCTTCAAGCAAACGTTCTTACGATCAATTTCATCATAAGTCCGTATTAAGTATCCCTCAGTCCTGAGGCTTAGGAAATGCAGAGGATGATGCAGACTTAACAAGTTTTGAACGTCTACTATGTATCAGGTCTTACACGCACTGTATCATGTCTGGTCTCAGTTCATGCTCCAACAGAAGATGCTTAGAAGGGCCACCAAATATTGGCTGAACAAGATTTCACAGAGATTAGGGCCCCAAATAGTTAAATGACAAATTAAGAGACGAGGTCTTAAAAAATGTCGGGCATTTCACAATCATGCCTTGGGCCAGCCCTGCTTCTACTGTTTTTCTCCAACTCCCCAGAAATGCTTATTATTACTTTTCCTAATCACACAGGGCAGGGTGGAATACACTCTACACTATGGAGGATGTAAAAAAAAATAACCCCTGGGCAATGAAAGTATGTTCACCTAGCATAAGGCACATAATTAGGACTAAAAGCCAAATGACACCTAGATTTCAACAAAAATCAGTTACCAAAGGAGGAAGGGTCTTCATGACAACCAGAACCAGACAGTTAAACATGAGCTTTCAATGGTTTGGAGTGTTTAGGTTTTGCAATGGTGTGGTTTGGAAGCTCTCCAGCAGAAAAACTATTTTCTTTTAAGAGGAGCGCTCTCTGTAATATTTTCTTTGCTGAAATAATGTGATCCTTAATGACGTCTTATATGACCCAAACTTTAAATGGATCCATTATTTTAGCTGACTTCATTCTTACTAGGTTTTTACAGGTCAGCAATGAACTATCAACAGCTTCCTGATAATTATCCTACTCACTCAAAGAACTGTTAGCCTGCTGGTCTTATCTATGTTAAAAGGAAGCTGTTATATGTACCAGACTTCCTCAGTGAATAATACGAATCAAACTGAAATTCTGCAGAAAGGGCCAACATTGTGAGGTTTGAGAATGAAAAAACAGACTGAAAATGATGATGCTACCCTGTCTTCAGCTCCTTACTTGCTGAAATTCTGTGTTTCGTCTGGCACAGGAATGGCTTTACAGTAGAGTCAGCAGCATAACTAGTTGGGTCAGGAGAGGCTCTCTGGGTGGCTTTATCAAAATGTGTGGACACTCAGCATATGCAGTTAGTTACCTGGGTGATCTAGTTTGAGAAGCAATGTGGAAGGCACCTCAAGTAGCAACTAGTAAAGTTCCCAATGGAAGTTAATTTTCTACAATTAGAGACTCATTCCTTTGACTATGAAATCTTTAAGAGTCTGCTATTAAAATACCACTATAGTCTTTGGTTGTCACCTACCCCCAAAGCAAGACAAGAGTCTGATAGGAGGGGAGAGAGGCATGTTTTTACAACTGATGCAGAGAATCCCAGGAAGAAGAAAGGTGATGAAGTAGTAAGCTTGCTTTCTTTAAATGGCAAAGGGAGTAGGGAGTTAATGCTGTTCTCATCTAGTAATTTGTAAATGGGTCGTTGGATACAGGTCTTAACGTGTTCCTAGATTGTGGGTGTGTGTATATGTGGACCTAAAATGAAAAGGCTTACTATTAGATTCCACCTCTTGCCAGCACAGTACAAAGTTCCTCAGGCAAAGGCATGGTTTATAATTAAAGGATTTCTGCATTTGCTAATTGCCCATGGCATGTACCCTTTCTTTCCAAGGCAAGCTTCTGAATTTCAATGATGTTTTATTATAAATCTATTTCTCATCAGGTTAGAGACTATGCCAAATAGCAGATTAAATTCAAGCTGCTCAAGTAGAATTGGAGAGAGAGACTCATTTAGATGACCTTCTCTTAGAGAGGTCATTCTATCCTATATTAGGCAAAATGAAACACAAACGGGGCATTTGACCCAAGGCACAATACATATTTTATCACTCGCTGCGGTGATAATGCAAGTTTTTGAATAGCTAGTTGTATGGTGGTGACTTTGTACATTAAACCAAGCACAGATCAGATTACATTGTCAAGAAGTTCAACAAAACTAGTATTGTTACCTCAGAAGATCAAGGGACACTCCCTCAGAAGACATGAAGACTGAATAGACATAGAGTTTAATATTTCCTCCCCTTCACGCAACTTTTTGGGTAAATATTCTGAACTTGTTTATAAACTCTGCTAGAGATCCAACAGTGATCCAGAAAAGTAATGCAGAAAGGTGAGGGAAAGACCTACTGGTGACCATCAGGTTATGTTCCAGTTCTTTTTAAATGTACCATTTAAAAAAATGGCTGGTTAGCTGTCATTTTCCTATGTCAATGGTATAATCTGATTATCACTCTGTATAAGTTACTGTAAATAATGTTTCAAAGAATAGGCAGGGTATAAATATAGGAATGCAATACTGAAAATGAAATAAAATATATCATAAAACTCTGTCTCCTCTCTATGTCCTTTTTAAGGTGATCTCTTCCATCTCCATGTATTTGAAGACATTTTTATGGTGATGGATCTCCTCTTCTTTCTGCCTCCACTGTGGCCATCCTGTATGGGTCAGTGGCTTCTTTGATCAGTATTCAGAGTGATAAACCCACTTCACAGTACAACCTACTACTTGAATATCTATATGTATGTCCATAAGAAACTGAGAGAAAATATCATGAAGTGATACGATGGCCTCTGATATTTTCTATTGCACACCATTCTATTTAACTGATATTGTTGGTCAAGACCACCAAAATGATTGTGTGACCCAGAGTTTGAAAAACAGTAGTCAAAGCTAGCATCACCATTTGCCCGGATATCTGCAGCAGCCTGTTAGCTAGTTTCCCTTTTTCTATGTTTTCCTCTTTGATTCCTTATTCCATAGAGCAGCAAGGAGACTCTCAAAGGATAAATCAGAACATGTAACTCCCCTGCACAAACACTTCAGTGGCTTCTTGCATTCATAGCAAAGTCCGAACTCTTCACCATGGCCTACAAGATGGAGCCCTTGACTTCCTCTCCAGCCTTATCTTATGACCTCTCTTCTTCCTCAACATACTCTGGCCCTCCAGAACTTGTGTCAGTACCTCCAGGACACCAGATTCTTGCTGCCTGGGTATCAGATGCTCTGTCTGCCAGGAACACTCTTTCCCCAACTTCTCATGGCTAGCTGTTGCTTATCCTTTAGTTGTTGGCTTAATTATTTTCTCTGCAGAGAGGGCTTTCCTGACCATCCCTTCTTATCATCTATCTCAGCCTATTGTTTGAACATGTACCACATTACAAGAACGAGCAAAAAATATGGCAGCTAGAAAACTGACCAAGTAACACGTAGGGTGGGGTGGTGGGAGGAGGACCCTGGGCAGGAAATCGCACAGCTTTGGGGGCTGGGCCGTATTCATCTTAGGATCAAGAACTTGGAGTTTGGAAATGTGACTTTAGGTGAGGCATCTTGCCTTTTTAGTTTAGTATTGAATCACATTAATTTTGAAAATGCTACATGTCTCTATTGCACAAGAATGAAGTAAAGGAAGGATGTAGCTATACGTAGGCCAACAATTTAAAGAGAAGCCATCAGGTCCCAGAATTAGTGGTGACACAGGTAATCAAAGTGACAGGCCGCACAGAAAGACAGTGCTCAGGTACATGGGTCAGAGGCTGCTGGTGGGGCCAGCTCCTGCCAGCTGGCTGTTCTTTTTGAGATCTCTTCTTGGCTCAGAACTTAATTAGAGGGTTTTATGTGGTGTTTGAATAAGGAAGATGTTTCCATCTTCTCTAACTTTGGAGATCCTTCCTGTTACGGAGACCATGGATAACCTGCCAGTTTACTACACCCGAAGTCCTGGTGAAGAGGCACCATAAACCTCTTTGTCCTAGGGATTAAAGGTCCCTCTTTCTATCCCAGCAGTTCCAGATCTACAAGCAGATTTTGTACAGTGTCACCCCTCACCAGCAGCCAGCTGGAGGATGGAGATCTGGATATACCCGCTTTGGAGTCCAGGTGGGACTTGGAAAAAGATAAATTTGGCTGGGCCTCAAGGCAGACGTCCTTAGAGAGAATTCCCTGAAGTCAGATATTGGGAGCATCATCTGAACCTCCTGGGGCCTGATGCCCAGGAGAGCACCACCTGGCCCCGGGTACCCCCCTCTGCCACTGGGGGCTTTTGCTCCTAAGCGTTAGGGCCCCACTCCAGCTCCTGCAGTAGAGCTAGCCTGCAAAGCACCAGGCACGCTCTGAGATACACCACCGTGCACTTTCTCACTTCCTATTGCCCAGTCTACCCTTCCAGCTTGGCCCACCATAATAATCTTATGTTTATTCCTTCTCAGCTCAGCACCGGGGGATCGTTTCTCCAAATCTATGACATAAATGTACATGTGGGTGTTTCAGTCCATATCTTTCTGGGCCCCTATAATTCCTCAACAGAGATTTGTGTTAACTATTTTGCTCCTCCCCACACCCCCTGAGGCTCAACCTTGAATAGAGTTTACTATGGCCCCGTCATTTTGAAGGGATTAATTGTTGTTGTGAGTTCTCATAGAAAAAAATCTGTCTTAAGAACTAGGAAAAAATATCCATCCCCAGGGTTCCTGCATCCGACTCTCAACCTCATGATTTAATCACTTCATTTTAGAATAATGCACTCAGCTATTTCTATGTCAGCCATTGACTTTTCCCAAGTAATGAATAATAAGGAAAATGTGGCATTAACTAAGGCAGCCTTGCCATGAGGTTAAAGGAACACAGACAGCTGATCTCTAGCATCTCTGGACCTTTGGAACAAACCTAGTTTCTCCCTAGGGCCAAAATGCTTTGAATTAAAATTTATTAAAAACAAAATGAACTGGCTATTTTTGGACGGGAGTTTGACCTTTTACCTAAATCCTGATTGAAAATGGTTTGTGAAGTTCTGTAAGAGCAGCCATTCTTTTCCATTCTTTTCTCTTTCCCTTCCTTCCTTCCCTCCTTCCCTTCTTTTTCTTTCTTTCTTTCTTTCCCCTTCCTTCCTTCTTCTTTCTTTTTTCTTTCTTTCTTCCTTCCTTCCTTCCTTTCTTTCTTTCTCCTTCAGTTATAATTCTGGAATAATGTAACAGATAAAAAATATAGGAAACAACTGGGAATTCAACAGCATTTCTGGAATTATGAGGATGAGCCACTGACAGGCAAAGCAATAACAAAAAACAGACTTCAACTGGCAAGAAGCAGCTGGTCACTGCCTGCAGGGGATGGTCAAGTCAGAAATTTGACTGTTTCACGTGTTTGGATAATGTAATCTAACACAGATGCTGAAACAACTTATGCTATAATGATATCATATTTGCTATGTTCTACTTAATTGTAATCAAAGTTCAATTTCCTAGTGCTATTAAACATAGTAAAATACATTGTAAGCATTTATTAGCCAAAATTGGATTTAAACAAACAAAGTGGCATTGGCCCCAAATGAAAGCAAATTGGACTGAGGCCAAAGATGAAGGGAGCCTTATGGATAAAGTCACAGCAAGAGACTAAAACTGGGACCCCTGCGTTTGAGAAGACTATAGTGCTCTTCAGGGAGACACCACATTTGTCCACAGGCTTTGAGAGAATAATTTACATTTCAATTTTACAACTGATATTTGTGATCAGTGCTTCAGTTAGGTGTACAAAATCTTCAAGTGGGAGAGTATGGTGATGTCTCTATGGGTTTGTGAATGTTGAATTGAAACCCCTACATTTCATTTCTGCTACAACTTCACAATGGCCAACAGATGATATGAAATGCTGCTGTCAGAAAGGAGTGAACTGAAGGCATAATCAGAATCCTGTATGGTGGATGGATGACCATGATATCTTAGATTTTTGAAGAACTAAACAGACTTAAAATATACTGTCCCAGGAATGAAGATGCAGACGTAGAGAATGACTTGAGGACATGGGGAGGGGGAAGGATAAACTGGGATGAAGTGAGAGAGTGGCAATGGACTTATGTACACTAACAAATGTAAAATAGCTAGCTAGTGGGAAGCAGCCGCATAGAACAGGGAGATCAGCTCCGTGCTTTGTGACCACCTAGAGGGGTGGGATAGGGAGGGTGGGAGGGAGACGCAAGAGGGAGGAGATGTGGGGATACTTGTATATGTATAGCTGATACACTTTGCTATAAAGCAGAAACTAACACACCATTGTAAAGCAATTATACTCCAATAAAGATGTTAAAAAAATATATACTGTCCCTTTGTTCTCATAAGCCTATTAGTATTTTCAGACCACATACTTTTTTAAATTTGAGCTATACAGTCACTATACTTAAATGTTCTAAGAAAATAAGAAAAGTTTTTATCAATATGCTTATTACTATAAAATTTGAATAAGTAGTAACATAACATCCTTATACAAGTAAATGTTATATTTTAAGTTTTATAGCTCATGTATGAAAGCACAATTTGAAATCTAAAACTGAGTATTCTTCATAAATCACTTGATTAAAAAACGGAATGTGGTGGAAACTTTTGAAGTATTCCCAGAAACATGAAGAATAAACAAGAGAGAAAAGTTAAATCTGCAATAAAATCCATTAATCATATGTAATTGGGGCTTCAGAAAAATGAGTCATCAAATGATCATAAATTTGGAAACTGTTTCATGATGGCATTGAGGATATTTATTAAACTTTAAAGTTGACCATATTCCAACTGAAAACATTATCTTCCTAAATAGAGAGTTTTCACTACAGACACACAGGACATATTTAGGCTATTTCATCTAGATTATTTGCCAGGTGATTTTGCGGTAACCATAGTGATCAGACCTTAGGGATTTACAAAAGGCTAATAGCAGCTGATAGCGCTAGATTGATTCAACAGTCATTTATCTGTATCAATGAATAGGGAATGAGAAAGGATGTGGGAAAGAACAAATACCTCGAGAAAAAATTAGGGGAGATATAAGCAGATGTGTACACCCATAGGCTCACTTCCCACTACGGCTGTGACCAAACCCCCTCCCGCAAGACAGACACACACACACACACACACACACACACACAACTGCAACTCACCGATTCAGGGGTTGTGCACTGCATTGGGATTTAAGGGGAGCTAAAGGCTCAGGCTACCCAGGTTTTAGTGCAGCTTGAAGTACAGTTTGCAAAGCGTCTGGTTAATTTGATCAATACGGGCATTCAAAATCAATAATGTAAGTTCCAGAGTAAATGTTTGGATCAAATTGGTCTTTAATTAAATTTAGAAGACAACTGAAATTTCCATTTTGCTCTATTAAGCATAAGAAGTTTAACCAGACATCTGGCTGTTTAATATCATGTAGATAAAACAACTAAATAATTACCTTGTTTTTCAATGTTTTAATCCAAATGTTTGCTAGCTTTAGACACAAAGCAGATTAAGAATTAGTCATGATAACTCAATTTCTTTGATTTATGAAGAAAGTGTGACTCAAAATAATGATCTGTGCAATAAGCAAAGGGTAATTACTTTCATGTCAGAAATATTTAAAAGTCATCTCTGCACTTGGTCTAGAATTATAACATATAAAATAGAAAACATTGCAATGTACTACATAATTATAATGCTATAGTAAAATTTAAAGTTAAATATGACTATTCTTAATGTTTTATTTTTATGATTATTGACATTATTTTTTAAATAATGAATTAAAAATATAGATGTGTTACTCTGAGAAAGAAACGGACTAACCTGCAGGAGTTTCCAGTGCTCCAGAGAGTTCAAGGTGCCGGTGTCACATGTACATACCTGTGACTGGTGACTTTCTCAACAAGCCCTGTAACCCAAAGGACAGAGATAATGTTCCAAGACATGTCAGGAGTAGAAGACTAGAATACACTAGACAAGTCACAAGTGCTCACAAGAAGCATTTCTTTTTAACACATAGTAAAGTCATATATTCTTGGTCAGTGCAAGTACGTTGAATTACTGCTCACAGAGAACTCACGTTGAGTAGATGGGGACAGTATGGCTACCAAATTAATGCCAGTGGAGGGAAAACCAAATATCTTCAGAATTTTAATGGAAACCAGGGAGAGGTTGTGGAGCAAAGAATCTCATGTGCCATTTTTTTTTGTTTTTTAATATTGTAAAATGGCTTTCTGATAAGAAAAATTAAGAATGTCACTTCTTTTATGCTAAACAATGACCTCATTGAGTAATGACAAATTTCAAAACCTGGAGGGCAGTTCTATGGCCCTTTAGAGTTATCTAAACTGTGGCTACTCAATTATGTGTTAGTGCAAACTCCCTTTTAACCTCTAGGACCCCGGCTAGAGTTGTGGCTTCTTAGAAATCGATCTCCAGTCAGAAGCTTCCATGGTTCAAGTATTAACAACTTTGATAGCTCTTGCTTTCCCCCTACACCTTCTCAAGTAATGCCTAATCCACTAGCATCCTGAAGCCTTTCTTTTATTAGAACGTTAAACTTGAATCTCTTTTATCCCATATTGCTAGAATAAATTCAGGTGTCTTAGTGCTTAGAGAGTCTGCAGTTGGTTTTCCCATTCATGTTTTACTTAAGGAGCCCAGAATTTTCAAGGTGGTCAAATTTATCTTTCCAGGGTCCAACTTGAACAGTTTTTAAAAAAAACCCTGTCTTTTAAACGTGTTCATCATCCTAGTAGCTTTGGGGAAAAAAACTTTCTTTTAAATATTATTTGTTGTGTTCAGCTTCTCAGACTTTCTAAGACAATGTGCTTTTTGGTTGCTTACAATACTCTGGAGCAATTTCTCCCAAACATCAGGATAACATTAATTGTACTATTTAATTTGTGATTTCTTTCTTTGCAGCAGCTAATTTTGAGGTTAAGGGAAAGAAAAGGAAAAGACTTTAACAAAGAAAGTGATGGTAGAAATGTTAAAAAATAATCCTTTCAAACAAGGAAGTATATGCATTATTGAATCAGTGTATGGTCTAAGCATGTGAGCAAGTATATTTTTTGTAGCTGCTATAAATTCATGTGGTAGTTATGCAATTTCTGGATTTGGCATATCAAAATGGTGCTAGTAAAATGAATATATACCATGTTTAATTATCTCTGAAATGTTGAAAGTTCATATAAATCAACTATCTGTGGCCAATAAATATATCAACATAGGTACAAGGTAAGAATTGGCTAAAAATGTATATGAATGAGCTGGAATATACCCATAGAAGATGGTATTTTTTTCCCCCTTTTCATAAGGTACATACATAGTTTGGCCAAATTCCTTTTAGAAAAGAGGAATAATTCATTATATTCCCCCTTTGTGCCCTTCTCAAAGCTTTACAAGCACCACAAGTAAACATCGCCATTTTCTTCAGAGAAGTTAAACATTCTTCTAATACAAATTGCAAAAGGAAAAACTCGTAATATAAATATGACTTTGGGGAAAAACAGTTTACTTATTCATATTTGGTAGGTTTTGAAAATACATGTATATTTCTAGTTTACATTTTGCCAAATGAATGTGACTTCTGAATGTCTCTTTTGTTTGGAGGAAAGAAAACAGTCTGGTCCAAGGGACTTGCAACATTGATTTAAACGGCAAGCGTTTCACCAAGATGTCAAAACAGGAAGAACTTCCGGCATAATCGGCACTGATAGTAGCACAAGAAAATACTGGCTCGTCTTTCTGATGAAAACCTTTATTAAAGGATGATCTGTATTGAGTTTGATTTTAAGAGTGATGACACAGGACTGTGTTGCTTGCATATTGAATTTCCTAAGCTCACTGATCTCTGACTGTGCAAAGAACTATTTTTATGTGGTCATATACTTCAAATAAATACTCTTAAAAATAAACTTAGGAAATGACACTTAGAAGATGCTCAACTGTAGAGTACAGATGCTTTTATAAGATGCTCACAGGTGAGAATGCAGTCCATACAAATGACCCTCTGTGTGGCTAGAGGATCTCTTCAAACTGAACGATTTGTTATCGATTATTTAAATACACACACAGATAGAAGATGAAACAGTGTGATCCCAAGAAAGGGGTGCTGGCCCGTGACTGAAAGCAACTGAGTCTCGCTTTAACTTTTCCAGAACTAGCTATGTAAACTTACGAAAAACTACCTAGACTTTCTTCATCTCTAAAATTAGGACTGCACATTGGTCAGAATAATTTTGAAGATAAAATGAGATAGTACAGAATAAAAAAGTTTGAATAGTTTAAAATATAGAACTAACCTGTTGATTGCTAATAACCATACAAGTAATAAAATGATGGACTGCTATTCCCAAGACTAGAAGCTGTATGACTTAGCATGTTTCTGGACTTTGATAGGCCCTGAATAAACATTTATTTCCCTGAAAAAAACATGGGGAGAGTCATTTTGTAAGCAGCATTCCCTGGGAAAAGAGGTAATGTAGTTTCCCAAGTGAGTTTTAATTTTTACACGAGGCCCTTTAACTGACTGCTGTTCTACTAACACTAACAGGACGGCAGAGAGCTCTCTGGTTTGCCCTGCAATGTGGACTTCTGCACGGGCATGCCCGGAGAAGGACACCTGTCTGTCCCTCAGTTGCCTCAGGAACCACTGGGCTTCGCCCTAGGAAGGCGGTGAATGGCAAGGAGGTGGGGAGTAGCCCAAATTCCCCACATTGCCACTGCTCTGACCCTGGGGAGGGAGAGGGGCAAGGAGTTTCTGCAGGGTCCTGTCACTTTTGGTGGAAAGGATCAAAGAGCAGAAGCAGGGGAAGGTGGATAATCAATGGAGAGAGTGGACAGGGCTGGTGTGAAAAGATCAAGAGCGAGACAAGAATCCGGGGAGAGAAAAGAAGTGTTCCTAACAGCAGTGTTCTGAGCTCTTCTCTCTCTCCTTCTGCGTAGAGCTTGAGGGAATCACTGCATACTTGTTTGCTTCTTACTTTCTGAAACCATTCCTGAAAAGGCAGGAAGCAGACAAAGCAAAATGGGAAGGGCAGCACAACTGCTAAGTGAACTTGGTGCAGACTCTGAACCTCCCACCCCGTTACAGTGTGTGTGTGTGTGTGTGTGTGTGTGTGTGTGTGTGTGTGTGTGGTTTTCTCGCAGGCTCTCTGGAAGGCTGCTGGCTTGCTAGGTCCCCCTGCCAGGGTGGCAGGCCTTCCTGACTGAGGAAGAAACTCCCATCAGCCCAGGCAGGTGCATTCTGGCCCCAAGAGCTGTTTCAGGATAAAACACCTTGGGCTTCAGTGATGTGTCCAATCTGAACGTACAGAACTTGGAAAGAAGGAAGGAGCAGAGTGCATTTCCAGTTCAGTTTTAAGTCTAAAAGGAAAATGAGAAGACAGGCAGAAGGCAGGGAAAGAGATGGAGAGCAGACACACACATGGCTCTGAACCAAGGCTCTGCCACTTCTGTAAGTTCCTTAACCTTCCTCTGCCTCATCTTCCCTATCTGGAAAATGGGGATGTGATATGCAAACCTCTGATATTTGGAGAAAGTTTAAAAGAAATGGTGTATATAAAATACTGATCATACTGTCTGGCACATTATAACGAACTCAATAATGGTATTATTCAGGCCAAAACTGAATTTCTCCTTATAGTGCTAAGTCCAGATTGATTGTCACTGTAACTTTTAAAGCAAGGTCAACTAATCGTGTTTTTTTTTGTTTTTGTTTTCCTCAGAAATGTATGTAAAGCTTTCTTTTAAGGATTACAGATACAGACTTACAGCATTATATTGCCATAGATCTTTTTTTCCCCTTTTAGATGAGGAAAAGTAAATTATTTACCAAAAAGGTTCAGAAGCTAAAGCCTAATAGACACACACACACATATATGACAACTCTGCAGCTAAATTTAATCCAAGGATAACTGTGTTGAGCGATGATCTTGCTTGTGAATGTGTTTGGAGAGTATAGACTTTCTCATTTGATAATTACTTTGGTTTCTAGAAAAAAAATGCTTGCAATTGCAAAATTTACAATTTCATGTAAGGATGAACATTTTTTTTTCTCTCCAGAATGTAAATATCTCAGTTGGAAGACGGGGAGAAGAGAGACAAAGAACAACAGATGCTTTCATGCAACAATATGTATCCAGTGGCCACTATGAATCAGGCCCATATGAATCCAGTCAAAGCACCATCCAGTGCTGCCAAAAGTAAGAGATCCCAGATGTCCCAGGGCAGGAGGCGGTGGGTCTGGATTATGGAGATTTGGAAGGTTGCTATGAAGGGAGAACCCGAATGGGGATGGGGAATGCTTTGTTAAGGGGTCAGGGAAGTGTCAGCCACAAAGCCCTGGCAGCTTGAGAGAAGGGGTCTTGCCCCACTGCTGCTGGGACTCATCTTTTCCCCTTGCACAGGGTCTGATGCATCGCAGTCTCTCTGTATCTGGCCTCAGGCTCCAGTTCTGCCTCTCAGCCATGCCCTCCACTCTTGGGGGAGGCCATGAGAGCAGCTGGGTGGAAAAGAGCAGCCTCTGCTGGGGAGAGGGTGCCCACCTAGAGAACCAGGCAGCAGTGGCCCTTGTTAGTTCGGTGTAGAGTGTGGCTGGGCCTGTGTTAGCATCACATGGGCGACGTGCTGAAATGCAGATTCCTTTAGCCCTACAGAACAAAATCCTGGGCATATGTGAAGCCCCGGTGCTCAGAGGCTCTGAGACTCTTCTGATTTTCTTTTCCACTTTTTTTTTGAAAAAGGGTTTAAGTACAAAAGAATGGCAGTGGGGCTAACCCCTTGATTTTTTTTTAGTGCAGTGTACCTAATACATGATCTACTCCTTTGCCCTTGTTTTCAGGGGCAGAATTCATATTAGCCTTTGAGAGAAGCACTTTTAACAGGCCTTTTCTTTTTCTTTCAAATCATTTTTGCTGCTGTACTTGCTGCTGTACTACCTTCCAATGGGAGGTACTGGTAAGCTACAGGTATCCCATTCCTGAAAACGATGGCTAAACAGCACTCCCAGAGAAATGGGTTGGGTTCAAGGCCTGACCTCACCACTTATTAGCCATGAAAGGGGCAAATCTCTCTACCTCCCAGTTCCTCTGTTTCCAAATCCCTTCTCAACTGAGAAGAATATCTTCTCAATTGAAGATTAAATGAGGTGCTAGGTGTAAAGACCTAAGCAGAGTACGGCCCAGAGGTGCTCAGTAAGTTACTGGAAACGCCCCAATCTCCTTTCTTACCGTGGTGGTCTATACAGCCTTGCTCAAACTCTAACTCTTTTACACTCTTCCCTTTGCTGACAGTGCTTTTCTCCTTCTTCCTCAACTACCAAGAAAAAGCCACTTTTCATGATCCGATGCAAAGGACATCTGTCCTCCACTCTTCTCCCCTAGTTCCCCTGAGCCCACCGCTGCTCTGTGTCACGTCGTTCCTCCCCCATAACACATGTAGAGTTGAACCATAATTCTCTACTTGCCTGTCATGCCCACTAGACTGCTCGAAACGCAGTAATTCTGAAATCCTCAGCACTCAACTTGGTGCCGGGCACATAACAGGTGGTCAAGCCACATGCCTATATGTGCTTCCTCTGAATGCAGGAGCAGAATGGATGCATTTATGCATGGGTGGCTGGACACATGAATGTGCTTCTGGGGAAGCGACGGGCCTGTGAGAATTGTGTGGTTGGTCGTCCTAGGGTCCCTTCCCCGACCACCCCACCGTGGAGGCCGGCGCTGAGGGATCAGGGCCTCCGTCTGAGGTCCAGCCGGTTCCTCCGCTTTGGGAACGCAGCTCCGCAGGGCACCGGCAGGGGGCGGCGTTGCCACGCAGCTGGGTGCTCCACGGGTGACCGGCCCCCTCCCCGGCGCGCGTGGCGCGCTGCTTTGGTGACGAGGCCGGGGCTCCCCCAGTTTGGAGGGGGCGGGCCGTTCTCCCTCACAGACCGGGCGGCTGGGGTCGCGCGGGGCCACGGGCGGGAGTATTCAGCTTCCCAGGCGCGTCCCTCTCTCCCCTTTCCCTCCCTACCCCCCCAACACCCCCTCCCCCCCGCCCCCAGCCTCTACGCGAAGGAAAGTTACTCTCAGTTTGGCAAGAGGCAGCTAGCGGCCGGAACTGACGGCCCGAAGAAAGGGCGCGCTTTCTGGCAAAGACGTGGGTGCGAGCGTGACTGCGCGCGGACATAATGCTACACTCCTTTCGCGCCGCCGAGGCGACTGAAGTTGAGGGGCTCGGGGAGGAACGCTTGTGTCCTTTGAACTCGTACTATCGCGGGTCGTGGAAAACTAGCTCGTGTCACAATGACATTCGCATTCACTTGAAAAAGGCAAACCTTAGCGCCCGACGACGACCACACTTCGCCTTCTCACTTGTCGGCGAGACACCGCACCGCCGAGCGTCCGGCCCTGCGCAGCGGCCCTTCGCGCGACCTGGCGGCCGCGCGTTACCCGCGCCGCGCTCCGGGCCCGCCTCGCTCTCGGCCCCCGGCCTCGCGCCCGCCGGGCCGCCCAACGCGCCGGGGCGTACGGTCGGGGACGCGCGCCGCGCCCCCGGCCGCCCCGAGCCGCCCGTGCGCGGGAGACGGACTCACGCTCGGCCCCGCCCCCGCGCTCCGTGGGCTCGCCCGGAGTTCCCCGCGCCGCCCGAGGTTTCGAGAATCGAAACCTGGGGAGCTTTCCCTGCTCCCTACGTGTGGCGCCTGATTGGCACGGGGAAGTGGACGCTTTAGTTCACTCTGAGGCCTGGTTTATTAACGGAGTAAACGGCCTAGCCCAACACCACACAGTTTAAAAGGGGGGGGGGTCGAAAGAACCTCTGGAGCCCCGTCATTAAGCTACAATGACGCGCCATAAACGGCGAGAATTTTATGTTGGAAGTTGCTGCAGTTGCGCGACTTTAGCCGGGAACCAGTGTGAGGGCCATTTAGAACACTTGAGGCATCGGAAGTGTTTCGTCGTTGGAGGGAAGAAAAAGAGGGGCGGGGTGTGTGGGGGGGTCCATACATCAAATACATGTCTACGCACATCAGTGCACACGGGAATCGCCGCCGGCTTCCAGCTCCGGGGATCGGGCCCGCCGCTTCAGCGCTAGACTCCGCAAGGGCTTCGGCCGCGGGGCGGGTGGGGGCGGCGCCCTATGCAGATGAGGAGGGTGTGGCGAGCGTGCGGCGCCGGGCCCCGGAAGCGCAGAGAGGCCCCGGTATAAAAAAAGTACTGAGGACATTTCTCCCGCACAACTGCTAAAGCTCCAGAGACGGGAGTGTGTGCGGCGGCGGCGGCGGCAGTAGGAGCCGCCACCTCCGGGACCACCGCGGCTGAGGCGGCGCGGGCGGGGTGAGGGGCGGGAGTGGCCGGCGCGGGCTGCGGGGGTCTGGAAAGGACTAAGTCGCTCGCCGCTGCCGGGAGCGCACTCGCGGCTCCTGAAGTATTGCCGCCTCGCAGTTCCTCGCTCGCCGCGCTCCTAGAAGGGGCGGCCGCCTCCAGGTGACACAGACGGGACTCTCGCTTGCGCTTTCCAGATGCATCAGAGATACTTTTGGTGCGGGGCTGCTCTGCGGGGCGCGGCGCGCGCGGGCCGGAGGCCGCGGGGGCCTGGGGAGGGAGAGTCTCCGGGGAGCCCCTGAGGCGGGGGGCGAAGCGGGGAGGGGGCGCGCTCCTTACTCCTCGGGCCCCTGTCCGCCTGTCCGCCGCGCGTCTCAGCGCGCTCCTTCCCTCTGTTCTCTTTTAGGACCGACCAGGGCCCAGTGGCGTTCGGCGGGCACTTCATGGCGGAAGGCGAAGGGTACTTTGCCATGGCTGAGGACGAGCTGGCCGGCGGCCCTTACATCCCCCTGGCCGGCGACTTTAGCGGCGGCGACTTCGGCGGCGGCGGCGGCGGCGGGCACTGCTTGGACTATTGCGAAAGCCCCACGGCGCACTGCAACGTGCTGAACTGGGAGCAAGTGCAGCGGCTGGACGGCATCCTGAGCGAGACCATCCCGATCCACGGGCGCGGCAACTTCCCCACGCTCGAGCTGCAGCCCAGCCTGATCGTGAAGGTGGTGCGGCGGCGCCTGGCCGAGAAGCGCATCGGCGTCCGCGACGTGCGCCTCAACGGCTCGGCCGCCAGCCACGTCCTGCACCAGGACAGCGGCCTGGGCTACAAGGATCTGGACCTCATCTTCTGCGCCGACCTGCGCGGGGAAGAGGAGTTTCAGACTGTGAAGGACGTCGTGCTGGACTGCCTGTTGGACTTCTTACCCGAAGGGGTGAACAAAGAGAAGATCACACCACTCACACTCAAGGTAAAGCTCCCGAGAGGGGCCGGGGGCGGCGGCGGGCCGGGCGCGGGGGCGGCGCGGCGGGCAGAGGGGCGCACGTCCGCGGCCCGGACCCAGGTGGGCGCCCTGGCTGATTTTGCTTTTGAGTTTTTTCCTGAGGAAACCAAGGTGCGTGGACTGTGTTGAGTGTTTAAGCTGCTTCAGCTTCCAAGTCTTCTGCTTCCTCCTCTGCCCTGCCTTCTCTTCCTTCTCATTTTTTAACTCTTGGCTTTCCTTAATTGAGTCGTGTCCAGAGGAGATTCTGATAAGTGGAAGAGTGAAATGATGTGAACCTTTCTTTTTTTTTTTTTGAGTCATTTGATTATTTAGTCTCTGGGAAAAGGGCAGCCTGCAGCAGAGGCTAGTCAATGTTCTTATTATTGTATTGGAGAATGTGAATAGATTTCCTAGCTGCCTTCACGTGACGCCGTGTGTTAAGCATATATATGGTGCTTTTCCAGGTTGGTTCATGTGTTCAGGATATAATGGGTCCCCTCCTCCCCACTTTGGTCCAAAGCTCGTTTTATACAATTAGGTAAAATTATCCGAGGAACCAGCCTCCCAGAATGTCTTAATTTCGTTCATATTTGATTTTAACTGCAGGAGCCCTGGCGGGACTGTCAAGATACAAATCCTATCGGTTCCCTTAGCAGGAGGGGAACTAGGTGACTAGGGACTAGGGTGAGAGGCAGACTAGCTTTTCCCTGTAGGCCCTTCTGTCTTTTGAATATTGTGGTGATATTGTGTGAATATTGTACCTATAAGATCATTCTCAAAAAATAACATTTTGAAAGTCAGGCATGACAACAGAACCTCCTAGTACTGCGCTATGTCTGCCAAAAGCCTCACACCATTATTTCTACTCTCTTTCCCAGACGGCAAAACCACTCGTTAAATGTATTTCTTTTTGTTGTTGTTGTTTTGAGAAGACTGTTTATGTTTAATGTTTAAGCCTGCAGGTAGTGTTTTGCTGAAACCTGACAAAACAAAAGGGAAGGAGCAAAATAATTCTCAGCTGTGACGAGGATGTACTTATTTATTGATTATTTTTTTCTAGGTTTGCTCATCTTCTTGTTTTGTCTTTTAAATTGTAGGAAGCTTATGTGCAGAAAATGGTTAAAGTGTGCAATGACTCTGACCGATGGAGTCTTATATCCCTGTCAAACAACAGTGGCAAAAATGTGGAACTGAAATTTGTGGATTCCCTCCGGAGGCAGTTTGAATTTAGTGTAGATTCTTTTCAAATCAAATTAGACTCTCTTCTCCTCTTTTACGAATGTTCAGAGAACCCAATGACTGAAACGTTTCACCCCACAATAATCGGGGAGAGTGTCTATGGCGATTTCCACGAAGCCTTTGATCACCTTTGTAACAAGATCATTGCCACCCGGAACCCGGAGGAAATCAGAGGGGGAGGCCTGCTTAAGTACTGCAACCTCTTAGTGAGGGGCTTTAGGCCCGCCTCTGATGAGATCAAGACCCTTCAGAGGTATATGTGTTCTAGGTTTTTCATCGATTTCTCAGACATTGGAGAGCAGCAGAGAAAACTGGAGTCCTATTTGCAGAACCACTTCGTGGGCTTGGAAGACCGCAAGTATGACTATCTCATGACCCTTCATGGAGTGGTGAATGAGAGTACCGTGTGCCTGATGGGACATGAAAGAAGACAGACTTTAAACCTGATCACAATGCTGGCTATCCGGGTGCTAGCTGACCAAAATGTCATCCCTAACGTGGCTAATGTCACTTGCTATTACCAGCCAGCCCCGTATGTAGCAGATGCCAACTTTAGCAATTACTACATTGCACAGGTCCAGCCAGTGTTCACATGCCAGCAACAGACATACTCTACTTGGCTACCTTGCAATTAGGAATCATTTAAAAGTGTCCTGTGGGGAAGCCATTTCAGACAAGATAGGAAAAAAAAAAAAAAAAGAAAAAGGCTGAGTGACCCAGCCATGATTAGGGATATGTTTTGTGCAATGATGATCTGCTCCTGGTTTTAAACTTGGCAAAGCTTGTGGATCTTTTCCTAGGTATGGGAGCATGATCTCAAAATAACCCGCCCCACCACCACCGCCAACCTTCCCTCATTCTCCGACCCAACTGGATTCTGTCCTGAAACAAAAGAGACCTGTCATTAAAAACAACCAGGTTCTCCTAAAATAACAAGAGAAAAAAAGCTTGATGACAATATGGGTTTGCAGTACCTGCTCCCATAGCTTTGCCATAGGAAAAAAAGACAAATGGAGAGTTTCTTATAAGACGGAATTCACAAAAGGGAAAATACAGAGGCAAAAAGGGTCTCACTCCAACGAAATTATCAATTCAGGAGTTCAGATAGTAACAACTGTACAGGAGGAAGGGGGACTCCAACATTGGGATTACTATCTGAGGCTTGTAGCAAGTGCTTTCTGTGGAACTCTCCCATTGCGCTAATAGAAATGGCTTGCTCCGAATGAGCAGTAGTAGGGTGCAATTCTCATAACAAACAGCAGAACTTATGATGACACAATCCATTATTTCCAGCTGCGTGCATAGCTCGCATTTTTTAAATGTGAAAATGCAAGCAAAAACAGCTGTAGCAAAGAAAGTATGCTCAAGGACCAAAGATTTAACAGATAAAAATACCCAAGTAGAAAAGAAATAGAATATATAAAGAGTTACTATATTTGTTACACACCAATATACATCAAAGTGCCTGTTGCCTTCTGAAAATTTGAAGTGGAAAAATTTTATGGTTTAATGACTATTTTATCAGGGACTCAAGAAGAAAATAAAACAACACATAAGCTTGTGAATGGTGGAGGAGATGCCCTATTTTTTCTTGACAAATACTTGTATAAAATTAACCTTGTTGGTGTGATATTATCCTAGGTACATGTGTATGTGTGTGTATATTATGTGTATATATATACATATTTGTGATATGTGTATATACACACAATACATTGATTATGGTCTAGAAAAATGTAGCATATAGGAAATGTTTAAATACTGTGTGCTTTTATGTTTTCAACAGGATGACATGAGACGTGGGCATATTGCAGTGATGAATTAAAACCCACATCTAAAAAAATTAAAGCAAATGAAGGAGGAAAACAATTAATATATTTGATAGGAAGAGCAGAGATTATACATTTTTAGTGAGTTTTTTTTTCCTTTTTTTTTTTTTTTTGTGAGTCATAGAATTCCACAAATGGGAGAATATTTGTTGGGCAGAGCACTCGTTTTTTACACTAAACTGCCATTTTGATAGTTTGAACCCTTTTACTTTTTGTAATACTTGCATACCTCCATGGTGTATAATCCAGTGGATCATGGATCAGTGATAGTCTGTTTAAATCCCTGACTGCTAAAAAGAATTTCTGGTGATCTGAACACTACTTATTAATATTTAAATGAATTTTTAAATGAATGCATTGTGCATTCCAGGACCACTAGAATTTAGTAAATGTGAAATGACCCTTTTTAAAGAGTATTTGCACGATTACTTAAAATTTATATATGAAATATATATTATATATAAAATTTTATAAATTCATGCCAATATGAAACATCTTTGACCTGTTTGTCACACTGCATTTAAGTATTTAGTACTGTACTTTAAATTCACTCACTTTGCATTCAATCAGATCCAACTTTATTTTCTGTTTCCCAAGAGACCAGTTACACCTTTGTGAAATGAACCGGCATTACTGTTTCAGTTCAGTGACAGCTAATCCCAAACCCATCCCTTCTCTCAGCCCTTAATTCCTTTGGACACTGGTCTTTGAAAATGTATTTGTTAAAAACAAATCTAACACCCGACAACCTTCCCTTTGTATTGTGAAACAGCTACACAACCCCTACCAAGTCTAGTGGATGACTGTTTACTCTGATCGTTCCTGTGAAGAGTCAACCAGATTTTTGTCATCAGTTAAAGAGGGATTGGGGAAGAAACTAGCATCATCCTGTTGGCAGTGTAATTTATTTGTTATCTGGGCATCCCTCAGATGCTCAATGCTGGTTTAATCCATCCGCACTACCTTTCTTGTGCATCTTTCTTTGAAGCCTTAACCAGAACTTGATGGGTTTGTCGTAGCAGCGTCCCTGTGAATTCTGTCCGAGCTGTAACAGCTACTGCACTGCCACTCACTGTTACGTAGGGAACTCTTTCTTCTCCCACGTTGGCTCAGACTCCCTCACTCCAGCCCTGGGTTTGAAAAATTCATTGTAATTCCCAGGAAATATTCCATTTGCAGATTAAGCCTGATACTTAACTGTCAGCAGCCAGAGCTCCGCCTCCTTACCTGTTCGGATGTTTCCTAAAAGAAAACTAAGGGAACCCTCGGGAACAGAGGAGGAGTAGCTGGTGATCTGCCTTCTTCCTTCTCATCCTAACTCTTGACCGATGAGTCGTCCACTGTTTCAGAAAGAATCTGGAGGTCTCTGGCTCTGCCATAGCAACAACCTGGTGTTATTTTATGACACAGATTTTTGTTTGGAGGGGCCTTCTTGGAAAATACACTTTTCATTTGTTTTCTCAGATATTTTTGTTCTTTTCTTGCTTACTCTGGGGCTGGTAGCATAGTTGGAAATACCAGCACCTGGCATTCAGATAGAACAGGCTGTACTCAAGACAACCTTCAGCATTTAAGATTTATATAATTTATTTCCCTTTTGTATGTACTATAGTCTTGTGCATGTGTAGTTGAACGAACAGTGGAATATATGTCTCTCTTTGTGGATGTGTGGCCTAAACATTTGAATGTCTGGTGAGAGAGAGCTGTGTGTCATAGGTCAGAGAAAAGGACAGCTCTCAATTCCTGATTAGTGCCTGTGATTTGCTTACCTTTGTGTTTATCTGGTCGAGTGTGCTGTTACTTTAAAGCAGGAAGAAGTTTTTTATCTTCTGGAGTCTCTTCTCACCTGTTCAGCCTGGCATGTCAGGGAACACTTCACCTGCCCTTTTAACAAGTTGACTTCATTTGCAGTAAAATCTCGTTGCCTCAAGACGTCCTACATCAAGATGGACTTTTCCCTTCCAGAAACGGGATCAAGTGTTTGCTCACTTTCATATTGGGTGGATTATTTTAACGTGGCTCCAAAATTGCAAGGATGGAAGAATGTCTGTAAGCCAAGCCAAGGAGGAAACGCCAAGAAAAGTGAACATACCGTTTTTTTGCCACCCCTTTCTGTTTGCTGATCGTAGGTTGCCTTATTGTGCGTAAAGTTGTTTTCATTACAATGCTTGTCAAATAAATATTGTGAACTATTTTGTAAATGAAATGTATTATGTTAAAAGCTGTCAGCAGTTCGAAAATAGGCTTTTTTGTTGTTTGAAGACAGGGTGTGTTAGATGAAACCAAAAAGCCAAAAAAAAAAATAATTTCATATATACCACCTGTTGGAATATAGTATTTCTTTATGATCTCTTATAGTACAGCCTTTTCAGCGCTAAGAAAGAATCTCTGTGTAATACTTTGTCGTAATAATGGCTTGCTAACAAAGTACGTGGTCAAAGTACAAAGTTGGAAGATGTCAAGTAACTTGGCGAGACTGGCTGCAAATCCTTGCAGAATGGAGGATGCTCTGCCCGCTGGCTGTCTCTCTCTCCGACCTCTCTACAACCATCGCCTGCTCCAAGAGGCCCTGATGGCAGCACGCCGCACCTGGGGTCACTCTTTTGGAATACTTTCACTTTAGTCTGTGTCACAGGCAGAAAAGGAGTTGCTGGAGAATGGACTCTTAAAAACTGACTTATTTGAATCAGCGCTAGAGGGAACAGATTGTGAATTTTGTTTACAGCATCCAATATTTGGATTTTTTTTTTTTTGTAAATAAAAAGAAGTTATTTTTTTCTATTGATTTGTGCGTTGTTTTCCATCTCTGTGCTGGCTAAAGACCATATCCTCCGAATCCAACCTGTGTCTATGAGAAAAGATGAAGCAGTGTTTGGAGGCGACCCACCTTTGTCAACTTCTGATTGGAGTGCAAGTCATTAAAACGCCCAGCTTGCAGCCAGCCCATCTCTGGACTGGCTCAGTAATATCCGTTAGAATCTAGATAATGGGTGCCAACATTTTGAATCTGGTTGTGAGCTTAGCTGTGTTAAGTGACCCAGTCAGAGCTGTTTTCCAGGATCGGTAGAGACTCCTGGCTCTGGACTGTAGGTTTGCTGTAGCCCTGAGGGGGCCTTGGTTTTTAGGAGTAGCGTAAGTGTTGTGATTCAGTCATCCATGGTTTTATATATATCATCCATTTGAGGCTCTGTAGTGTTATTCAGAGTGTTTGCCTCGGGAGGAAGGGAGCAAGTTTTGGAAGGCACTAAGTGGAAGGAAGGGCAATCACAGGATCTAATATGTTGTGCTTTGTATGCATATGCTGGCTGCAAAGATGTTGCCCTTTCGATGAGCATTTCAAATAGGTAATCTCACCTGTTCAGATCGCCAGGGAGCATCCATTTATTTATTTATTAATTTTTCTTCTTTGTGTCATTTTGGAGACTTTCTCAGTACTAGTAGCATGAGAATTTGGTAAGCCTCAGCTATTATAGGACGTCCTTGTGGCTTTTAAAACCGTTGAAAGTCCTGACGTTGGACAGAATACATGCTTGACTCTGCGGCTATGAAAGAGCCATTCGTGGTATTCAAAGCCAGTTTTCTGTCATATACATCATAAAATACGAGGTGGTTATTTGGTTTGGTAGTGTTATTTGTGTGTCATTCTCTTCTTCCTTTGTTGCAACCTCTTCATTTTTTTACAACCATCCCTTGCATGTCTGTGGTCATCACAGAGTCCTTTTTCAGCCAGGGTTGAATAAGGACAGTATATATTAAGCTCCTCCTGGACTTAGGTACACCCTGCTATTTCTAGTTGAATTACCAGACTGCACCTAGCTAAACCTGGAGAGAAGTAACACACCCTTCTTTTCTTTAGGAATCTTACTACCTTAACATTCAGTGGCTTTAAGAAGAAAAACAAAACACAAAAAATTAATACCCGGAAAGCAAAAACAAGGAAATTAAAATCATAGTTTTAAAATATAAAGTAGAATAAGAACTGTTTAAATCATCAGATACCTAAGAAATTAAACTGTAATTTCCTTAGAAGCAAGCTTGAAATAATGCGAATGTCCTGTGGTCTAATAGCAGATACAGTCAAGCGGCGGGGGGGGGGAGGAGAAATGATTTTAAAATGACAGGGGCTTTCACCCAGCAAGGCCCAGGTCTTGGTTTCTAATGCTGTGCTCTAGGCCACCTTTGACAAACGGCTGGATCAAGGGCTGGGGCAAGGAATATACCAGAGGAACCTGGAGCATCTTACAGTTCCAGAAAGAAAGGGTGTGCCAAAAAAAAAAAAAGAAAAAAGAAAACCCAAAATGATGTGTGGTGGGGGCCATGTCAAAAGGACACAGGGGCCACCTGAAAGAACTCCAATGGCCGAGCTAGAACAATTTGAGCAAAAAATCAGTAGTATTGGATTATAATGCAGAGTGTAAAATATCCATGCATCCACACAGAAATAGATGATTGCATAAATAAATAAATAAATGGAGGCAAAAAGATAAATTTCCTGTACAGAATTCCAAATAATCCAGTAACTGTAGCAGTGTAGAGACCTGACAGACCGTCACCAGTGATAAATCATGAAGATAACAGGTAGTTACGGCGTGGTGAAAATGGCAGTTTACCTCTGCAATCTTCCTCCCCAAACCCATAATGTCTAATTGTGAGAAGAGCATCAGACAAATTTAAATTGAGGGGCATTCTATAAAATATCAGACTAGTATTCCTTAAATCATCAAAACAAGGAAAATCTGAAAACTGCTACAGCCGAGAGGAGCCTTAAGGAGACATGACAACGAAATGTCATGTGGTATCTTGGATGGGATCTGGAGCAGAAAAGGACATTAGGTAAAATCTAAGGGAATCTGAATAAAGAACTGTACTCCTGAAATAATGACATTTTTATATCTGTTTATTAGTTATGACAAATGTACCATGCTAATGTAGGACATTAACAGTGGGGAAAGTGGGTGTAGGGTATATGCAAACTCTCTGTACTCTCTTCACAATTTTTCTGTAAATCTAAAACTATTCTCAAATAAAACATTTATTAAAAAATGAAGACTGAGTGATTCTTCTTTGCTATTTCTAGGGAAGTGACTCCATTTGTAAAATGAATAATGAATAGTGAGTTTTATTTTTTTAATGTCTACCATACTTGAAGTGTTAGGAGAGCGTATGAACCAGTAAAAATAAAATGATGTGTTTTACTCCAAAGTTTTAGAGAAGCTTTATCTACAAGTTTTGGAGAAAATGAAACGGGTTGAAGAGAGCTGAGTTATAGGCAAGTGTTTTTCTGTAGAATAGCAGGAGGAGTTCATATTACCTTAGAGTTTTAAGGAAAGGGAATACTAAATGTAACTACAAACCATTGTGTAGATATCTATAAATGTGGAGTTTTAAAATGAGCAAGGGGCTAAAATTTCATCGCCCTAATATACAGAAAACCCTGGGGAGTTGTTGAGGAACTCTTTGCGAGGGAGTAAATGATATGATTTTTTCTAAATGCCAGGGGAGGCTAATAGTTCATGGAGTGTTGAAATGAATTATTATTTAATATAAATAACCACTTTCACAATTTACCTGCTTACCTAAGCTCTTTCAGCATATCAGGTTTTCTTAAAGTGAAGGGACAGCTGTTCTTCTGTTTACTTTCTTACCTCAATCACTGGCATTAAAAATCGTTGAAAAATGCTGTTTTCAAAAATAGATGCCCTTAGTAATTTTTAAAAGCAGTCATTCCAGCTTTGCTGTTTATGAAGTTAGGACAAGGCCTGTGCTTTCTGCCGAGGGACACGGAACACCCCACCTGCAGGAATTTATGAGTGTGGGGTTAAGTTATTTCTAACCTCCATAATGGAAAGTTCCCTTCAGGATCCCCTTCAGAAACTATTGATTTTCCAGTACAGTGTGTACTTATCAGTAACGCCAAGATTTTGTGGCATCATCTGGCCATGTCATTAGAAAACGGCTGAAACCCTATTCTTTTTTTTTCTTCTTCTTTTAGCAAAATTCAACATAACGAACTACACTAGGCACTATGGATAACGCCATCCTGTGCATTAATTGTGAATTGCATAAGGTCTGGAGTATCTTCCTGTATATCTCTGCCAATAAGGTAAAGACGATCATGCTTCATTTGTTCTTTATTTTAATAGGGAATAATCAAAAAGTATTAAAATATCTGCATTTTAGAGTCCGGTTATCAGAGAAGAGAAACAAATTCAATCAGGTTCAAGGCCCAAAGGCTAAATTAGAGTTGCCAGATTTTGTAAATAAAAACACACGATGCCCAGTTAAATTTGAAATTCAGAGAAGCCATAATTTTTTTTTAAAGTGTTAAGTATGTGCCATGCAATATTTTGGACATACTTATACTGAAAACTTATCTGTATTTATCTGAGATGCAAATTTAACTGGGAGTCCTGTATTTTATCAGGTAACCCTATAACCTATATGGGATTACAAAATAAGGCTGAAAAAGTTTCCTAGTATACAATTAGAGTCCAGAACACTTTATAGCTTGTTAATATCTAACTTCAGGTACCATGAAACACTCACTGCTTTCACAGAGAGTATGTGTAGCAGCAAACCCTTTGAAACATGGTTCATTCATTAAATATTTGCTGAATGCCTTTTATGTGTTTAGCCTGTGCTAGACTCTGAGACCCAAAAGAAGTGAAAGGACTGGTCCATTGACCTTTGGAAGGCTAGGTTCAACTTACAAGTAGAGCTTACTTGCTGAAATTTAATTTTTTCAGCTACCCTGGGGTTAATTACTCAGGAGGCTTAGCTCTGCGTGGGGTACCATAAAGAGCCCTGTGGACTAATGGGGAGTCTGGATGAGGGTAGTAGCCCTTGAAATGTGCCTTCTTGGGAGCTTTCAGAGGCAGATCTCCCCACAGGTAGCCCCTGTGTGGACAGGCACTAGCCATTTGCTTGTTTGGGCAGGAAAGGATAAAAAGTAGATATTTTGCAATTTCTGTAGAGGGAAGCAAAAATTCTCCCCGACCTTCTGGACACTTGCGTTCTCTTTTCAAAACCACTGCGAAAATCTTTAGGGCTTAACTAGAATGCACCTTGAAATTTTACTGCCCTATAATCCTGTTTGCTGCAGCACAATTAAAATTCCCTTGAATGTTTCTTATGTAAGCGCATCTGGTTAACTGTCATCTTGAAGTTATTACAACTTAGTCTTTGCTGCTTTTTTTGTCTCCAGAGCTGTGAAAGTCCTTTTCTCAGATGCTTCTAACGCACCAAACGCACCACGCACCCCAGACCTTACCCCCTCCCAATTTGTGTAGCACCGGTTGTGTTGTCAGTCTGGGTATTTGTTTTGTCAGGGTAGAGATTTTATTTAAGGAACATTTCTAACTGTCATTGGTTATTTATATACTCCCCTGGCCTGCATTGGGTAGGAGAAATCCACAGCTTTCACCATCATCAAAACATTTAATACTTTCTCATGCCCTTGGCTTGATGCTCTGTGAAGAGTTGCAAAGGGTTGTACAAAGCTGGCTCCTTTCACTAGCAGTCTTAATTGAAAAGTGAAACAGGGATATGAACAAACAAATAAAACACAAAGCAGCAGTGAACTTGCCAAACTATGAGTGGCCAAGCTCGTTCCCACTTTAGAGCATCTGCTGGTTGCTCCAGCTCCTTGGAAAGCTCTTTCTCTAGTTTTTTGCATCTCTTGTACCCTCACTTTATTATTATTATTATTATTATTATTATTACCATCATCAGTTATTGAAATGTTAGTTTCTCAGAGAGAGACTCCTACTTCAAATAGAGTTTCCCTCTAGCATTTTTACCAAGTTACTCTAAGCCTTTATCCTAATTTTCGATGCATATTATCAGTACATCTGTCTCTACCTGAAATTGTACTATAACTGGATTTATTTCTTGATTTATGGTTTATTTGTCACCATAGAATGAAGTTCCATGAAGGCCAAGAACTTTGTCTAATTTACCACCATGTGCTTAGGGTCCAAAATAAGGCCTACTATGCAGGATATGCTCGTTAAATTTTGGTGAGTGAATGAATGACCGAATCCCATTTGGCCCAGGATGAGAGGTGCAGCGAAAATATCTATTGGGGAAGGTGTTAAAGAAGTTGTAAGAAGGGGTCCAGAGGAAGGGGTCCAGAGGAGACCCGGGTGGAAAAATTCCAGGCTTGAGGTAGGAACGGAGCACCAAACAATAGGAGAGAGACGGTGTCTGTGGGGATGTTTAGGGCAGGAGTCTTCAAACCTCTTCTTGGTTCCTGTGCTCAAGCAGTTGAGAACAGTGGGCCAGCTTGTGTGGACAGCATTTATGTGGCCTGGTGCTTAGGACGAGGGTGACAGGAAGCCCATCTTCTAGCGCCCCTGGGTCTGTTCTCTTTGTTCCCAAATCAAACCTCATCTGGTAGCCCGGTAAACTGAGGACTTCAGTTGTCCTGGGCCGTGTCTAGTCTCTTTTTCATCACCTGCTACATCTCTCAGAACTCAGGAATCCCTGAGAGAAGTTTTCCAGACAGTGAATACAGAGACTGAGGTCTGTCTCCTATTTGAAGTAAGGGTAGAGGCCAGTGTATAAAGGGAAGCGTGTTCATTAGCCCTTTCAGCTGATGAGACTGTTGGCGTTTCCACTGGCATCTTCAGCTGGTCAAGCCTCACGGAACAAACGAAACGCCCCCTGTCCTGGGACATTTATATGTGTCATGACCATTTGTTGTTGATGTTTCAGGAGTATCCCAATTGCAGAATGCTCTTGTGTTGTCAGACCCTGTGCCTGCTGTGGTGTTGCATATGGTCACAGTAAGGCTTCTGATTTTAGGTGAGGTTCTATAATTGCCAAAGATGTTGAAGATCTGGTGCAATAAGGATCCCGGACTTCAAGAAATCATTTAAAAGTTAGTTTCAGACTTTCATTATTGCCACTTGTATTCATTAAAACCAACTTGAACTCTCTCCATCTCGTCCTAAGTCCCAAACCACTTAAGCCATGGCAATTTTCATGAGAAGGGATGTTGGGAGGGAAATTGGTCGAGAGAAGTGAAACAAGCATGATATATTTCATAAAAAGTACTGAGCATCTCATATAAAGCTCCATTATAAAGCAGGTAGGTGTGGGGCTTCTGAATCAACTCAAGGTTTGAAGAGCCAGCTGAGGAAATCTCTAAAAGATGGGCATATAAAGAGGTAGTTTTTCCTCATTTCCATGAAAGGACAACCTTCGACAGTATGTGCATGCCAGGATTCTGACTCCCAACTCCATGAGAAGTCTTTCATTTCTCCGGCTCCCCGTCCCGTGTGTGTGTGTGTGTGTGTGTGTGTGTGTGTGTGTGTGTGTGTGTGATCTTTCCAGGCCATTTGGAGGGAGGACCTGACGTTTGTTGAGTTCTTCCTCGGGGTCACGATGCTTAGCACTTGGCGTACATCATCTATCATCTTGTTAATAGCTAATAGTACCAATATTTTCACCACTTTACTGAGTAGGAAATGGAATTTAGGAGGGATTGAGTTCTAGCTCTCCAGCTGGAAGGGAGAAGAGGGAGGATTCCAGGGCGAGTCTTGAACTTCACGTTCTTTGCTCTGTCCTAACCTCTCCACCCCCTTCCACCTCTCACCCTTGGCTGTGGATGGTCAGTGCTGCAGTTTCTCTCCATCCTCTAAACTTAAGAGCAGGAGAAAGAATGCGCAGCCCAGCCCAGCTGAGTTAGCGTGAACCCTAAGAAAAAGTGGTTCTACGATGTGAACGGTTCCCATAGTAGGCCTTACAGACAGTGTATAATATCAGTAGTACATGTTTAATTTGATTAAATAATTGTGTTTTCCATTTAATCATCAAAATAATCCTGAGAATTAGATTAAAGGGTATTGTGATCATCTCACTTTTAAGGTGAAAAAAAATGAGACCCAGAGAGACAGAGCTTGTATGTAAGACATAAAGGCCTTTAGAACTTGTTCAGTGATTACCCAGAGGGAGACTATTTCTGCTTGAGACACACAAGGCAAATTGGTATCCAGGTCCTTCTACCCCCTCTATCAACCATCTGTCCAAATGGCAGGTGCATCATAGCAACACAGCAGGTAGAAGATTCAGGAAGAGCATCTGAGCTTTTCTTATACGATGAGATCATGTAAATTGCCTATTGTGAGTGGATTACCTGAGAAAAAATAAGCATGATTTAAATTTTTAGTTTGCACTCAGAATTCAGCAGACTACTTCAGTGCTGTCAAAGCTGTTTTCTGTATGTCATATTACAGAGAACGGGCCACTTAATCTTTAAAAAGTGATCAATTAGCCTGGCGTACATCACGTCTTACTGACAGTGCTTGCTACCAGCTGGCTGCTTTTGAATATGGGGTTTTTTTCCTTATTTTGAAGAAAATGTCTGAAGGGAAAGGTAAAGAGTGTAATGAGACATGCTAACCTCTTACAAAACTCTGAATACATTTCTATAATTCCTGAAATGTTCATTAGTTTTCTTGTGCTGCAGGCCGATCACACCTGTTTACTTTTGCCACCCGAAACGTTCCTTAGCATTTTTCTCCTAGTCTGCAGTGTCTGCCTAATGATGTCACAAGCCTTTCTCAATACACAATGTCAACAGGATTCTTTGTCACTTGGTAAATAGTCGAGGGTGATTGGGGGCGAAGGGCAAGACCAGAGCTGAGGACCTGGATTCTAGTTCTGTACTAGTACTAGTTGATGTATTTCTAAGATGGCACTTAAGGAAACCCCTCCATGTGATTTTTATTTAGCCTTGAGCGATGCAAGAACATCTATAATTATTACATAGTGTTTCTGAAGCACAGCACTGCTCAGAGCCCCTGCTTTGCAGATGCCAATAGTGCCCAATCTGTGTCACTTAGCCTAGACATTCTGGTCCCACCGCTTACAACATATTTAACTTTAGACAAGGTACTTAACCTCTTTGGATTTTTGTTTCCTCAATGTAAAAATGGACTAGTAGTAAATAACTCTAAATAACTTAGGTCTTTGCTATACCGACTTAATGAGATAATGGGTATAACATTTCTTTTAACAGCTGTAATATGTTTTAAATTGAAAACTTTAAAACATCAGTACTTCAAGTAATTCATGTTGTAGATTGTCACCAAGACTAGAATGAACCTGCCCAAACGGTTCCAGACCCCAAGAGCTGTTTGCTCACCACTGCACCCCCAGTTGCTAATATAGAGCTTCATGAATGTTTATGGAATGAATGATTGACAGATACCGGGCAGCTTATATACAGACTATGAGTTGCAGGTGGGGAAGTAAGAATAGACCAATGTTTGGTTTCACTCATGAGTGGCCAACCCTCTGCTCTCTAGGGTGTGTGGAAAGCATTTAAGGGACTCATTGATTATGTCTCGCCCCCTTTTGGTTGGTGACCTAATCAAGTGTTTGGGGTTGTCAGTGCATTTTCTTCAATATGTGTGTTTTTTTTTAAATAAAGTTATTTATTTTATTTATTTTACTTTTGGCTACGTTGGGTTTTCGTTGCTGCACACGGGCTTTCTTTAGTTGTGCCGAGCGGGGGCTACTCTTCATTGTGGTGCGTGGGCTTCTCATTGCAGTGCTTCTCTTGTGGCAGAGCACGAGCTCTGGGTGCATGGGCTTCAGTAGTTGTGGCACATGGGCTCAGTAGTTGTGGCTCGCGTACTCTAGAGCACATGCTCAGTAGTTTTGACGCACGGGCTTAGTTGCTTCATGGCATGTGGGATCTTCCCAGACCAGGGCTTGAACCCGTGTACCCTGCATTGGCAGGTGGATTTTTAACCATTGCACCACCAGGGAAGTCCTTCAATACATGTTTGAAGTACTCAATATGTAGTTTTCTTATCAAATCTTATTGATGCAATAGAGATCTGTTTGTCAGGAACCTGTGGAGGATGTATGAATGTATACCTGTTTTTCTCACTTGTCTGTCTTATAAAGTGGTACCACAGAGAGTCTCAGTTTCCCATGTATCAGGATCTCCCCAGGACCTTGTTACAGAACTCACTTTCCTTACACATCTCTATTTCTAACCAGCTCTGTGGGAGATTTTGAGGCACAGGGAAGTGTGGGAACCACTGGTATGGTGGCTTCACACATTCTGTCTAGTGAGAAAACATTTTTGCGTGACCACCTTACACTTGTGTAACAAACACTATATTACATATATTTTGATTTGCATTATACAAGAGCATTAAGAATTTTAGTATGACTCCCAATTTACATAAGAGGAAAATGATGAACCCCATCTTCTTACTCCAAAATACACTGGTATTTCTGTTGTGCATCTAGTTCTGTAATTTCAGTACAGCCTTTGTCATTAATCAGCTTTGTTATTTGCTCCTCTATACCTCAGCTGCCCCTCTTACAAATAACTTGAGGGTGGGCTGGGATGGAGGAGTGGGAAGCTGGGAGCCTGAGATTGGATGGGGAGTGGGCTAGTTTTTTGCCTTGATCTTGACTGAAAGAATAACGTTTACAGGCAGGACACGTATTTTTGACTCATTTCTCAAATTTTAAAATGTAATTCTTCCTTTTTCTGTAACAGCAATCGCAACAGAAATTGGTGGTTAACATTAGTTGAGCGCTCATTTCAGGGCAGGCATGGTGCTGAGAGCTTTACATCCTTTGTTGACCCCTCAAAACAACCTATGAGTCACACATCATTATTGGCACCATTTGCAGGAGTAGAAACTGAAAGAAGCTCAGTAGTTACCTAAAGGTACAGACTGTAAGTGCGAGAGCAGTGGGCCAACTCCAGAGGATTTAACCCCCATGGTGGCTTGCAAGGTGGTGATCCTGACCAATGCATGATGCCTCCAGGAAGTATCACTGAGTACAAGCAGCTAGGTAGAGCTCATTATGGGAACTTTCTGGGACCCATTCAAATTTATTAAAAAGAGAAATGCTTCATGAATTGCTGTATTTTAATTGATATTTATAACAAATTACTTGCATGGCTGATACCAAAGTAGAGAAAATTTTTCCTAAAATTTCCAAGGCCTCCTTCTATTCCAAAAGTCCCTGTTGTTTGCTAAATGATTAAAAAAAAAACAGATTAAGTAAATACCATACTTCCTCAAACCTTAGCACTTTTAATCTGTTCCTGACTAGTGTGCTGTCTAATCACTTGGAACTTCAGAGCTATTATCTAAACAGTTCACATTCTGACTCCAGGAGTTTTCAAAGTTGGGTGAGCATGATAACCTTTTTGGAGCAGGGAAAAAAATCTTAGAATTTATATTTTTAAATTTCACAATTTTTATGGAAACACAAAAGACCCCGAATAGCCAAAGCAATCTTGAGAAAGAAAAACGGAGCTGGAGGAATCATGCTCTCTAACTTCAAACTATACTACAAAGCTACAGTAATCAAGACAGTATGGTACTGGCCCCAAAACAGAAATATAGATCAATGGAACAGGATAGAAAGCCCAGAGATAAACCCACGCACATATGGTCACCTTATTTTTGATAAAGGAGGCAAGAATATGCAATGGAGAAAAGACAGCCTCTTCAATAAGTGGTGCTTGGAAAACTGGACAGCTACATGTAAAAGAATGAAATTAGAACACTCCTTAACACCATACACAAAAATAAACTCAGAATAGATTAAAGACCTAAATGTAAGGCCAGACACTATCAAACTCTTAGAGGAAAACATAGGGAGAACACTTTATGACATAAATCACAGCAAGATCCTTTTTGACCCACCTCCTAGAGAAATGGAAATAAAAACAAAAATAAACAAATGGGACTTAATGAAACTTAAAAGCTTTTGCACAGCAAAGGAAAACATAAACAAGATGAAAAGACAACTCTCAGAATGGGAGAAAATATTTGCAAATGAAGCAACTGACAAAGGATTAATCTCCAAAATATACAATCAGCTCAGGCAGCTCAATATCAGAAAAACAAACAACCCAATCCAAACATGGGCAGAAGACCTAAACAGACATTTCTCCAAAGAAGATATACAGATTGCCAACAAACACATGAAAGGATGCTCAACACCACTAATCATGAGAGAAATGCAGATCAAAACTACAATGAGGTATCACCTCACACCAGTCAGAATGGCCATCATCAAAAAATCTACAAACAATAAATGCTGGAGAGGGTGTGGAAAAAAAGGAGCCCTCTTGCACTGTTGGTGGGAATGTAAATTGATACAGCCACCATGGAGAACAGTATGGAGCTTCCTCAAAAAACTAAAAATAGAACTACCATACAACCCATCCATCCCACTACTGGGTGTATACCCTGAGAAAACCATAATTCAAAAAGAGTCATGTACCATAATATTCATTTCAGCTTTATTTACAATAGCCAGGGCATGGAAGCAACCTAAGTGTCTATTGACAGATGAATGGATAAAGAAGATATGGCACATATATACAATGGAATATTTCTCAGCTGTAAAAAGAAACGAAACTGAGTTATTTGTAGTGAGGTGGATGGACCTAGAGTCTGTCATACAGAGTGAAGTAAGTCAGAAAGAGAAAAACAAATACTGTATGCTAACACATATATATGCAATCTAAAAAAAAAATGGTTCTGAAGAACCTAGGGGCAGGGCAGGAATAAAGACGCAGACAAAGAGAATGAGCTTGAGGACACGGGGAGTGGGAAGGGTAAGCTGGGATGAAGTGAGAGAGTGGCATGGACATATATACACTACCAAATGTAAAATAGGTAGCTAGTGGGAAGCAGCTGCATCGCACAGGGAGATCAGCTCGGTGGTTTGTGACCACCTAGGTGGGTGGGAAAGGGAGGGTGGGAGGGAGATGCAAGAAGGAGGGGATATGAGGATGTAAGTATACATATAGCTGATTCACTTTGTTATACAGCAGAAACTAACACACCACAGTAAAGCAATTATACTTGAAATAAAGATGTTAAAAAAGAAAAGTGGCTGAAACTTAGAGGCCTGGCATAAAAGGAATTTCTATTTTTAACTGATCCTTCAAAAAGTTTAAATTCACGTACAGTGCATTAGTGTAGTCGTGTGTGTTAAATCAATGACTAAGTAAACAAACGTTTATTGAGGGTGGTCAAAAAATTTGGAGACCACCAATTTAGCCATTTTTCTTTTCTTTTTTTTAAATTTAATTTTTATTTTATATTGGACTATAGTTGATTTACAATATTGCGTTAGTTTCAGGTGTACAGCAAAGTGGTTCGTTTATACATATATATCCATTCTTTTTCAGACTCTTTTCCCGTATAGGTTATTACAGAGTCTTGAGTAGAGTTCCCTGTGCTCTATAATAGGTCCTTGTGGATTATCTATTTTATACATAGTAGTGGGAATATGTTAATTCCAATCTCCTAATTCATCCCTCCCCCACCACCTTTACCCTACGTGAAGCTGATTTTCTCTACGGGTAGAAGTAAGGTCTGTGTTCCACTTGTCTGCTGCTGCGTAGCAAACTACCCGCCAAATAGGTAGTTTAAAACAGTATCAATATTTAATTTTCTCACAAAGCTGATGTTTGGGCAGGGCTCACCGGGACTGGCTTGTGTCCGCTCCATCAGGATGGCTTGGAATCTGGGCTAGAGGCTGTCCATTCACAGGCCGGCTGTTGATGCCAGCTGGGGTCTGGGAGAACCCAAACACTTGGAGACAAAAATAACTGGGGCTCCTAGGCCCCTCTCTCTTTCTCTTGGTGGTCTCTCCACGTGATCTCTCCAGCATGGCAGCTTCAGCTTCGCTGCTCAGGGTGTCCAAGGTACATGTCCCAAGGGAGAGAGCCAGGTGGAAGCCCGATGACCTTTTCTAATCCAGCCTCTGAAGTTGTCCCGGGTCATATCTGCCACATCTTATTTTTCAGAAGTAAATCACTGGGAATCAGACTCCACTTTTTGATGGAAGGAGTGTCAAAGGCTTTGTGAACATATACTGACACTTCCATGCTTTGCTTAACCTGACTGGGGACAGTGAAAGGCCAGTGATGTGACTGGGCACCATCTAACTAAATCTGTGCCTTAAGCCGCAGGCTGGATGTGAACCGGAGGGGCTGAGCTGGTCTCCAGACTGAGTGGATTAAACCCACCTGTCTCTCTTCCGTTCCTGCATCTCTATCCCAGCACCCTCACAGGCCTGGGGAAACTCTGCCAGGCTTCTAGCCCGGTCCAGGAGTATTTTAAAAGGCATTTGGAGGTGGGAATGGAAAAGAATATTAAAAATAGACTAGGTGACACCCCACTGAAGGGGAAAGGATGACTGGATTCCTTTTTTCTATTCAGGTAGGCCTGAGAGAAAGGGATTCAGGATCCTCCACCAAAAATATCATGTATGTCAAAATGTCATCACAGGTATGTGTGTTAATAAAAAAATGCATACCCCTTCCTTCAAAAGGTCACGTCAATAATAGGTATGTGTGCCTATGAAAAAGTATGTATATTTTCCATCAAAAGGTTATGTCAATAATAGATGCATGTTCTAATAAAACTATGTACTTTTGCTCTAAGCATTTTCCTACTTGTAAGTTAGTTGGTGTTCCTAAAAGTATAGCCAACGAACATTTGAAATCACTTTCTGTTTTGCTCCTCCCAACATTTCAGATAAAGTAAATTTACAACAAGTTATTTGAGTAAAATCTCTTTTCTATACATAATAAAACACTATAAAAGAATTCCCTCATTGTAACCTACTCCGTTGAGGTGATAGAGCTAAATGCTTCGATTTATGTAGCTTTAATTTAAGTCATAACTTGTAAGAGTATGTCTATTCCTGAAATTATTCTAATTTCTGGTCTAAAGACTAATAATAGCTCCCTTTGACATTTGATCAAGTAGCTTAAAACTTAGAAGCCAGAGAAGAATGAAGAACAGTTGCAAGTTGTTCAGAGGAGAGTCTTAAAGATGATTAAAGGGTTGAGAAATAAGATCCAACAAGGTGTAATTTATTGAGATTATTCAGCTTTTACAGGCAGAGTTGAGGGATGACTCAATCCGAATTCTGTTGACCAGAACCCTCCCCGGCGCCCCCCATATACAGTTCTATGCCAAGTGATGCCATAATTGGGATTCTGGAGTAGTGAAAATTTCTGTAATGGCTTTGATTCTGTCTGTGTCCTCTGCCACCAAGTTTAAACTCACTAAATGTAATTTTAGTGCTTTCTAATACTTTGAAAATGGGTAATCCATAGGAGCCTTATTCTCAGACCAAGCCAGAAAATAGAGGATTTTTACACTCTAAACTCTCAAATAGGAAGGTGTCTTGTTGTTCATCTCTATCTAATTGAGCCAGGAGCTTAATTTTGGTTAGTTTTAGTAAAAAAATAAAAAGTCCATAAAAATCAAGTTTATAATTAATAATTACAGTGGAGTTTCTAGGCTGGTTTTTAAAGAATTTTCTGTAGTGGTTGCTAATCAATTCTTCTCTCCCTAGAATGACTTAAATATTATGGTACCTTAAAATGCTGAAGATAGAAGTGATCTGTATATTTCTTTGAAGCCTAGGATCTATGAATTTTCTTTTTTTTAGTTGTTTTTTCATTGACCTTAAGGATTTTTCAATATTCTACTTTAGAATGAAAACTCCTGTGTCGTTTATGTCTGTAAAAGACAAATTTAGTACTGTTCTGTTTGCAGAGAATTCATTGCATACTTACCTTTCTTAATTACTACATTAGGAAACATTGTCTTAGGGACTTTTTCCTGTAATCGGTTAGTTTTGTATTTATTTTGAAAAAGATAGCTGTTACATCAGTACTTGACCTGTGTTGTGTAATACACATTCTTGCCCTAGATAAATTTTGTCTCTGTGGTAAACACATTGCACACAGAAAAGACCTTAGACCCTACTTCTTCTTGTAAATCAGTTCACTTTTGTGAGTTTCTAGCTGTGTTCTTATTATGATTGACTCAGCAATGGGAGAAATTTTTAGTTGGATTTCAAAAGACATTCCATCTAGCTGTGGTAGAAAGGCGTTTACTTAAGGTATCTTGAGTATATCTTGTAGGCCCAGATTTTCTAATTCTTAGAGTGATCAAACCTGATAGATTTCATATCTTCACATGCCTGTGAATGCCCTACAAATAGATGTGAGGGTTATACTCAGCACAAATGTTGGGTGTTTGTATTTGCTTCACTGGGGCGCATTTAAGAAGAATGTGCCAGTACCTAACTCAGGCACCTTAGCAATTTATAAGCTACTGTAAAAAATGTGGAGATCTCTCAAACCATGGATTCATATATCACATTCCTGGAATGCTTAACAAAGAGATATTTCCCTTTGATGATACTCAAGGAATTTTTTTTTTTTTAGTTCACTATTATCACTCCTTTTCTTTTTTTTTCAGTTACTAACTTTTAAAATTAGTTGGATTGAATTCATTTATGATTAGTCTCCAATCTTTTCATAGAATGTCATGCTCATATGGTGGTCTGTCCCCAGGCAATCACCTTGTGCACTGGGGTGTTCTCAATAAGTTTGATAAAAATTTAAACTAGGATGTCAGTTGGTATGGCCAGTCAAAACAATGGGAGACTCCTTTGACAGTGCCTTTGTAGGAACCTTCTTTCCTCCATTCCTCGGCCCTGTGAAGTACAAAGCCATAAGGATCCTCAGCTCGCAGGAAGGAAAAAGTCATAGCACCTGAGATGGCCGTAGGTCGCCTTTATGATTCCATGAAGCTCATTGCTCCCTTTCAGGCTCTGCTTCCTTTGGGACTGCATGATGAACTCTATGAAATTCTCCACCTGACTTTTGATTGCAGACTTGTAAGATGAGAGCATGAAGGCTTTCTCTCTTAGGACAAAAGATTGACGGAAGTACAGGTTGCTTGTGAGACCAATCTCAGTTGCAGGCTGAAGGCAGCTTATTTGTTAAATGTTATTAAAATTTCATGGGATAACATTTGCACTCTCCCCAGCTAATTATTTTTAAAAATATCTGTCCTTTCTCTTTCCTGTTTCTTTTTGTTTGTTTTCCCTGAGTGTTTTTGTTTTGTTTTGTTTCGATTTTTAAATACACTGACTCTTTTGGTGATTGGAGTTGTTCTAGGTAGGCCCAGACCCTTTAATAGACTGGTAAATCCTCTCAAACTGAAACAAAACAAAATTACACACACACACACACACACACACACACACACACGCGCGCGCGCAACCACATAAAATCAAAATATATAGAAAGGAAAGTAAACTGTTATACAGTTATTCTTGGGCCTCGGAATTATGCTCATAAAAGCTTAAGGCAAAGTGAAGGATGAAATCTAGATGAACTGGTACTAATGGAACACTTGCTTTCTGCCTTAAGAATTTATCTGAAACATTATGGGCACACTGAACTGCATTTTTAAACTTTGGTACTAGGAGAGCTATCACTGAATGAAATTCTGCGTTGCATCATTTTGCAAAATGAAGAATTCTTTCAATGGACAGGAGATTATCTTTAATAGGTCTCTTTCCAACTTAACTTATCTTTCTTTTAATCTCTTTGAGCATCAAGTTTATAATTCATAAAATAGAAATACTAATTTATCCCCGATAGGGTGGTCAGGAAAATTGAAAGAGAATTCATGTAAGCTTGCTTTTTAAGTAAAAAAAGGTCTATATAAATTTTTAGAGGCTTGTGTTTCAGACTGGCACCTGTATTATATTTATAAGCCTTTAATATGTTGCTATCATATTATTTAATTTTCATAAAGGAGATGTCAGAAAAATTGGTGTCTAGTCCTGCCATGTGGCTGAATTCCAAGGTGTGACTTTGTGAAAATCGTTGACTCCTTGGAACATCAGTTTCTCATTTATTCTCTCAGTATGGATTGAGTGCCTCTAGTGCGCCAGGCAGTGCTGTGGGCTCTGAGGAAACGGCAGTGAAAGGCCGAGGTGGAGCTCGTGGAACTTGCGTTCTAGTGGGGAGAGGCGAGCCCCACACAAAATGCATACATAGATACTAGGGGGTGTTAGAAGGTGGTTTAAGTAGTGGTGTGCCAAAAGCAAGGGCATGAGGAATGTGGAGGGTGGATTTTTCTTTTCCAGTTTTAATGAGGGTAGCCTGGGAAAGGCCTCACTGAGAAGTTAACTTTTTTTTTCTTTTTTTTAACATCTTTATTGGAGTATAATTGCTTTACAATGGTGTGTTAGCTTCTGCTTTATAACAAAGTGAATCCGCTATACATATACATATGTCTCCATATCTCTTCCCTCTTGTGTCTCCCTCCCTCCCACCCTCGCTATCCCACCCCTCTAGGTGTTCACAAAGCACCCAGCTGATTTCCCTGTGCTATGTGGCTGCTTCCCACTAGCTATCTGTTTTACATTTGGTAGTGTATATATGTCCATGCCACTCTCTCACTTCGTCCCAGCTTCCCCTTCCCCCTCCCCGTGTCCTCAAGGACATTCCCTATGTCTGCATCTTTATTCCTGTCCTAGGTTCTTCAGACCCTTTTTTTTTTTTTTTTAGATTCCGTATATATGTGTTAGCATAAGTTATTTGTTTTTCTCTTTCTGACCTACTTCACTCTGTATGATAAATAAATGCTGGAGAGGGTGTGGAGAAAAGGGAACCCTCTTGCACTGTTGGTGGGAATGTAAACTGATACAGCCACCATGGAGAACAGTATGGAGGTTCCTTAAAAAACTAAAAATAGAGCTACCATATGACCCAGCAATCCCACTACTGGGCATATACCCTGAGAAAACCATGATTCAAAAAGAGTCATGTACCACAATGTTCATTGCAGCACTATTTACAATAGCCCGGAGATGGAAACAACCTAAGTGTCCATCGACAGATGAATGGATAAAGAAGATGTGGCACATACATACAATGGAATATTACTCAGCCATAAAAAGAAATGAAACTGAGTTATTTGTAGTGAGGTAGATGGACCTAGAGAAGCTAACTTTTGAGGAAAGACTTCAAAATGATAAGGGTAGAGCCAGGTGGGAATGAGTAGGGGCAGGGAATGCAAATGCTCTGCAGTAGGAGTGCATCTAGGCAGGGAGGCCAGTGTGGCTGCAGGTGAGTCAGTGCGAGAACGGAGCAGAAGATGAGGCCAGTGGTCGGGGAGGGGAGGACAGACAGCATAGGGCCTTGTAGGCCATTTTCTGAGTGAGTAAAGGGAACATTAGAGGATTTTGTATGATTTAGAGTTTAACAGTGTCTTTTAGCTGGAGAATATAAATACAGGGGTCAGGCTTTATCTTTTAAAATCTCTTATAGTCTAGGTCCAAGATCCTACGATGCTGGATGTTTTCTCTCCCAATTCTCCCACTGTTATTCCAGGAGGAATAAAAGCTTGTTCAGGCTCTTCTTGGCCCACTGGTGGGACCAGCTGTTTGGCAGACTCTAAGAATTAGTTCTCTATGAATCCGGGGTCAGTAGCACCAGTTGAACCTTCCCTTTCCCATGGCTTTCTAAAAATAATTTAAAAGAAGCTGTAATGTTTCAGAAGTACTGAAGAATTGATGATGATATATATATATAAAGGTTCGCGTGTGTGTGTGTGTATCATGTATTTTTTTTAACATCTTTACTGGAGTATAATTGCTTTACAATGGTGTGTTAGTTCCTGCTTTATAACGAAGTGAATCAGCTATACCATGTATTTCTGATCTCAGCACAAGTGAGAAGCCCAGTGCAAACCAACTTACGAACATCTAGGAAGACACCTCCCTGACTTTCCAATTCTTTACCAACCCACGGAAGGCTGCCCTCTGAATGTTCATATGAGCCTCCTGCCTTACCAATAGGTGAAAGAATTTGTCTCAGTGTGGTACAACCACCTGGGATTCCTGGGTGAGGAACATGCTAGTTAATAAATTGTAGTCTAGTACTAAAATTATTTGCTATGCTAGTTTTATCAGTTTGTTTTTACATGTGAACTCTCTAAATTCCTAAATACATTGTTATTTGGGCAGTCAATATTTCATGCATGTGGTGACTTGGAGTACATCGAGCTTTTAGAAGGATAAGAGTCTAGTATGAAGTCAAGCAGCTGTTGTTCTTTACATTCAAATGATGGCTGATGATACTGATTAAAAAAAAGAATAAGATAATCTTGCCTGTTTTTTTTTTCTAACATTGTAATTCAATCAAAGCTTCCTTATTTGGAAGTGAAATTTCTATATTTAGCAAGTCCACTAAGTTGGGTAGAGAAATAGAAACAACACCTCAAATTCCCTTATATTCTCTGAGAGAGAGAGACAGAGACAGAGACAGAGAGAGACAGAAAAACAGAGATAGACAGAAAGAGAAAGAGAGAGACCAATGTTCTCTGCAATGAATTTTTGTAGTTACAAGAGAAAACATTAACCAAAAGTATCAACATCGTTAAAAAAGATGTGGGTGGCAGTTACCAAAGGGCATTTGGATCCTCTGTAGAAGGCCTTGGAATTCCCAAGAACTAAGTTTAATAAAGGAAAGATAAGCATGTCATATTGAAATTCATTAAATCAACTTGGCGGGATATTCACAACTCATCTCACGCAAATGCATAAGACAGTTTCTCTGCATCGTAATGGATTGAAAATGACATATAGGTTGGTATTAAGTTTTAAGACAAAGTAGAAGCTAATTGTGACAGAGCAAAAGGAGCTATTAAAAAAAGGACATTGTTTATGAAACATGAGGAAGTACCATGGACCTCTGGCCAAAAACAGTGACTGTCTTTATGCTTCTGGCTTGAGGAGGCCAGGAATATGGGACTGCAGTGTATTATAAATATATTCATAAAATTATTTCCCAGGTTTACTGCTCGCTTTGAGAAGTTGCTTATATATGATTAATAGGAGCGAAGACACTAACCAGACTATTGAGATTCGTGAGTAAAAGTGATGATCAAATAGTTGGCTTTCCTGATCCTTTATACATTTTTAATTTCCTTCCACCCAGCCAATTAGTCAGTGATTTTGGAACGGTTTAGACAACCATTCTTCTCTGATGCAAATCACTTGCACAAAACGTTAGGAGATCCCAGAGATCGGAGCCTGACTGGTAGATGTCATATCCACAACCACTGTGCCACCATCTATCACCAGCAAAGCCAGTGAGAGGTCCAGCTTTGATTTAGTGGTTGTTAGGCAAATTGTCTCAATTTTGAAAATCATCTCTTTTAATAACAATAGCAAATACTTACATAGGGCTGTTACATGCCAGACATTATTTGACTGTATTTAATCCTCACACTGACCCTGTCTGATGTGTATCAGTTAGCTTTCTATGTGTAAGAAGCCACCCTAAAGCTTAGTGGCTTCATCCGTATCATTTAATATTACTCACTAGTCTGTGGGTCAGGTGAGCAGTCCTGATCTAGGCAAGGCCAGTGTGTCTCCTGGCAGCCTGGATGTCAGGGGGTAGAGTTTTGATCATCTCAGCTGAGCTCTGTTCTATCCTTGTAGTCTCATGTGGGACCACTGGGCTGATTCACTGCTTCTGGTCCATGTGATTGCTCATCACCCAGCAGCACCCTATTTGCAAGGGGAATTCAGGGCCTCGGGAGAGAGTGGAAGAGAGCAAGGTCCCTTGAGACCTGGTCTTGGAGCTGATACAGTGTCACTTCCAGTGAATTCTGTTGGCCAAAAGAGTCAGAAGGCCAGCCTATAGTCAAGGGAAAGAGGCTGCCCTTTTTGATGAGAGGAGCCGTGGGGGGGGGGGGGAGGAGTCAAGGACTGTGTCTGTTTCTCCCATTGAGCACAAGAGGACACAGCCATTTCCATTTGACAGGTGAGAGAGCTGAGATACACACTTTCCGTGACAAGGTCGTGTGGGATGTAAGTGTCCAAGTCAGCATTCAGACACCGGCAGTCTGACTCCACAATCCATGGTCTTAACCCATATGCTACATGTTTATTTTTGCGAGTGTGTTTCCTAGGTGTCAGTGCTGCAGGCGTCGTAGATCACGGGAAGCCATTCTCATTGCCTTCTTTCACAGGAAGGACCTCTTACTCCCACGGCACCATCCATTCTACCCCATCCCCTGGACCAAAGGCTTTCAGTGACTGACACTTCTTTCCCCTTTAGTATTTCCTCCTGGTTTTTACTCTTTATCTCAAAGAGAAGAATCACGAGGTTTTTAAAAGTGGGTTTTAGCAAGGTGTTGCCTGGTAACGTGCTTTTGTCATTTAGAATACCAATAACCAAGGGTAGGAACTGTCTATGTACATTTTTATTTAAGACTTTTTTTTTAGCAAATTGCAAAATATTTTTTAAAAAATTCTAAAATCAGCTCTTTCTTTCATTAGCATGTACAAATAACATGGACCCTGACTCCATGTTACAGTTGTTTCACCAGCAGGTAGCCAATGGTAGGCATTCGGTAAGGATGAATTAAACGGAGGAAGGAAGGAAGCCAAAATACGAATGATTATTAATACATATTTTTAAACATTGATTTTATCGAGTAGATTATACTCATATTATACTCTTTACTTTTCAGAATCACTTTCTGTGTTTTTGTTTGTTCAGTGCCATTTTCTTTTCCCGTTCTGCCTGTTACACTTTATGTGTGTGTATGTATATATATATATATATATATATGTGTATGTATGTATATTTTATATATATATATATATATATATGTATATATATATATATATACTTGTGTGTGATACCATAATACTGTATCCGGATTTTAAAGAAATCCTATGCTAATTTTGAATTCTCTTTCTCTATAGTTTCATATTATGACTCTCTTGATCTGGACGCATAGCAGCATTTCTAGTACTTGGATTAAAGTTTTTGAGACTAAAGAAACTTTCCACCCACATTGGGCCTCTACAAAGATGGAGGTCACCACTCACCCCTCCTACTCTCTGCTGCTCTTTTGAAATCTAATCCTTGGGCTCGACCTAGTGCTATGCATTCATTAGAACCCGTGCAAATATGAGTGTTGAAAACTCCTTGAAGTTCTTTATTGGAACCTCTTCTCAGTTACCTGCTGAGTTGTTTGTGATGCTTTTCTCACTTTACCAATGGGAATTGAGACACAGACCAGGTAGGCAGCTTGTCAAATACAAAATCAAGGCCAAGGGATTGGGTAGCCAAGATAAGAACTGAAGGAACCTCATTTTATAGCCCATTGTTCAAGAGACTAAGATACGTAGTTTGTAAGGAAAGAATAATGGGGAGAATAAATACAGCCTCTCTTAACCATGAATTGTGTGTGTGTGAAGATTTTTGATTAGAACATACTAAAAGTTTGCTATGTGGTTAGTTTGTAGAATTAATAGTGGAGACACATGATTATTAATAGGAGAAACATTTTATGATTCATCTCATAAGCATGTATGATTGCTTTCCAGAAACAGAGCTTATGCCTAGAAGACAAAGAGCAAAATGAGCTTAAATTGATTTCTTCCCCCAGAGATTAGAATGCAAGTCACCAGAATGTATGAGAAGGGTCCCAGGTGAGAAGGCCGCTGAACAATGAGTTCTTCCTTTGGGATATTCCCTATTTTAACCCTAGAGTCTGTCCATATCCAGCAACTGGTCTCGGAATGTTTTCTATGAATATATTTTATTACACTGACATTCCTTATCATGAAGAATTCTGAGTTTTCATCAAACAAGAAGTGGGATTGAGTCCTGAGTATCACTGGCTCAAAAGTCTGTGGTCTTTCTGACGTCAGAAATCACTTTCTTTTGGGACCATTATTTTAATTATATTTTTAAATAATTAGTACCATGTATTCATACAGTTAGCTGCATATTTTGCCAATTTCTTTATCTGTCTCCACAGTAAGGAAATAAATTGCTTCAGCGGAAATAAATTGCTTCAGCGTGGGGGCCACAGACTTTCAGCATCCTTTTTCTGGATGCTTCACCATCCACAGCTCAGGGCTGGGAGTGAAGGAGGTGCCCTAGATGCCCTCACCACTGGACGCGCAGATGGGCGAGGACAAGGTGTGTGCTCAGAGAAAGTGGCAAAAAGCACACAAAATGTAAACGACTTCTGCGAAAGACTTAACTGATTCAGAATTATTTCTTTTTTTCCAGTTATAATTCTGAGCATTACATTAGAAAGGGCCTAATAAGAGGGAGTGACAGGTGCCTGAAGAACTACCTGACTGCTGCTAATATAGAAAATAAATGAAATTTAAACACAACGATGACACACACACATCTCTGACAGCCTGTTGTATAGCACTGTACGGGTGACAAAGGCTTTTATCCTGATTAGCAGGGGAGAGTACAGCAGGGAGCACCCTATAAATCAGCCGTTCTCTTTGTCATTTTCAATTTACAATTATCAAACTGCCTGACCGAGAGGCAGGATAATTAGTGTAGTCTTTCACAGACTTACAAAAAGAATTGCCTCCACAATAGTGGAGCTGTTGTTAAAAACACAGATTCCTGCCTCCACTCAGATCCTGATGAATGAGGGCCTCCAGGAAAGTGCCCTGAAAATGAATATTTTTAGTAAGCTTGGAGGTGCTGTGTGTTAGCTGGTAGTTAGGAAGACCTAACAGAGTTCAACTCTGCCATCCGCTGTGTTGAGATGAAGCGTTATTTTACCTCGTTTAAGTATAGTGTCCTGCTCTGCAAAACCAGGGTGATGATAGTACCTCCTTCTGAGTGCTATTGTGAACACCGAATGACCTCACGTGTGCAAAATATTTATCACAGTGCTTGGCACAAGTGCTGGATGAGCTGCTTCTACTGCTGCTGTCATTATTGTCATTTTATCCAATGAGCGTGTTATTCGTGGTCCAGCCACTTGCAGAAAGTCATGCATATAAATGAGAAAGGGAATGATTCTAGGGAAAAGGATGAAGGAAAAGAAGCTCTGACAGGTTGGATGAGGGCTGAGACATTCTAGGTTAGAGTCCATGGAGAAAATGGGCTTGGATAGAGTTCCCAGGGCAACCGAGGGTACCCAGTTCTGTTGGTATCCATGCTCCAAGTATTTGCTTTGTTTTCCCCCTCTGGGGGGGGAATCAGGTGCTCGGCTCACTTACCTTGATAAGAAACGTTTCTGGAGGAACTAAGGCATGATACAAGTTTAATTGGTCCATAATATTATTTTATTTTGTTTTATTTTATTTCATTTGGGATGTGCTGATAAGAGGGTATTACCTTGCATGACCAGGTCTATCAGAAATGTAAATATGTAGAGTTCTCATGACGTCAAATTCATTTATTCATTCATTAATTCAATACAGATTTGTTGAGCACCTGCTATGTGCCAGGCACTGTTTTAAGCACAAAGGTTATATCAGTGAATAGTATAGGCAAACATTCCTGTCCTTAGAGAGTTTATGCTCTTGTGTATGTAGTGGGGGGCAGTTACTAAACAAAATAAATGAAAATTATGTGATGATAAAGAGAAATAAAAGCAAAGAAGGAAGATGGGGAGTATGGGCAGGGTGTATGTGTGTGTACATGTGTGTATGCGTGTGTGCCACACGTAAAGTGAGGCCAGATCACGTGGGGCCTCGGTAAAGACTTTGACTTTAAGTGCTATGGGAAGTTTCTAAAAGGTTTTGAGCAAACAGTATTTTAAAAGGATCCCTCTGGCTTTTGGACAGTACATTCTAGGAATGGAGGCAATGGAACTAGAAAGCAGGCTATTAAAATAAACTTAGAGAGAGATGGTGGCAGCATGGGCCAGGGCGGTTAGTGGAGGTGGGGATGAGTGGTCTAGTTTGAAGGTGGAACCAACAGTACTTGCTCATGGATTAAATATAAGGAGTGAGGGAAAGAGAGGACTCAAGGGGGACTCAACTGAAATGTCGGAATTGCCATCCCCTGGGATGAATACACTGTAGGGGAGCAAGTTTTTACGGGTAGATCAGGAGTTAAATTTTAGGCACGTTTAGTCAGAGATTACCTATTAGCTATCAAGTGGAGATGCTAGAAGCGACCATCTGGATATAAAGTCTTGGGTCTCAGGGCAGGGACTTGGGTCAGAAACATGGATTTGGAGTTATAAGCCTATACACGCACGTGAGGCCAGAACTAAAAGGCATCACTGATGGAAGGTCCAGGAGAGTGGCTCAAAGACAAGATCCTGGAATGCATCAACCGTAAGAGGTCAGGGAGATGAGGAAAAACCAAATCAGAAGATGGAGAGAGCGGCCAGCTACTGACCATGGCAGCAAACCAGGAGCATCTGTGTCCTGGAGGTCAAAGCAGACACGGTTTCAGGGGAGGGAGTGACCTACTGTGTCAAATGTGACCGAGACCAAGATGAGCATTTGAATTCCCCACTGAATTCAGCAGAGTAACAGTCTCGGGTGATTCTGTGAGAGCAATTTAAGTGGAGTAGTGGTGTGATAGATGGATTAGGATGGATTCCGGAGAGAAGGAGAAGAATTGAATTAGAGAAAGAGAGAGAGAGAGAGTACAGATAAATCTCAGGGGGAAGAGCTTGGCTATAAATGGGAACTCAGAAATAGGTAGGAGCTGATGTGGGAAGTAAGAGTTGTTGTTTTAAGATGAGAAACAACAGGGTGTTTGTAAGCTGAGGGGAGTGATCCACAGGGCGGGAAAATTAGTGACATGGAACAGAGAGAGAGGTTCTCAGAAGTATTGTGCTACTTCCCTCCCACCCAAATACGCTCAAACCTTCATATTCTTCTCCAGTCTCTGTTTCTATGCCCCAGGCAACAAAGCCAAGGCCCAAGGCCTTAGACAAACCAGACCACTTATGACTCTCTAAAGCCCTCAGGATCCTCAATCCATCTAGCCACATACAGAGTTTTGTTTTGATTTTTGCTTTTGAAAAAGAAGGAAGGAAGCAACGAAAGGAGGAGGAAAGGAAGGAAGGAAGAAAGGAAGGGAGGAAGGGGAGATAAATCATACTGTATATATTTTTGACAAATAGCTTTTTATTTAAACCTGCTTCCTCCTTTGATCTCTTTTAATTTTTATAACAACCCTTTGAGATGGGTATTATTTCCTTTTTCCAGTGGGTAAAGTGAGTTTATAGTGATTAAATAACATGTTCAGGATCTCAGAACTTCTTCATAAGAGGCTGATTCAGTTCAAACTCAGATCTATCAGACCCCAAAACACCAATTTCACAGATTTCTCTGACATAGTAAAGTCATGATGGGTCCATGGTTTGACTCAACCTTAGAAACACAGATTCAGCCCTTAATTGTTTGCTTACATGATTTCATCACCTCTGTAGCAGAGCCATCTTCAATTACGTCATTATTAAGCATCCCATGTTCCCTTTACTGAAAGCATTTGTTTCAAAGTCAAATTTATTTTTCTATAAAAATGACCATCTCAATTAGTCAGTAAAAAAGAGGCGATCCTATGCAGAACACCATATACACTTACCCTACATTTACTGGATACATCTAGAATAAGTCATTTTCTGAGACACAGAAGGACTCATGTAATTTTATCCTTAAGAGGAGGTTAGTGGAAGGGTCTTATTCTGCCCAGACATTGTGAATATGATTGGAACAGAAAATGTAACAGACAGCTGCTGACAAGGGGCTTCTGGAACCAGCAAAACCTGATTTTACTTTTGTGTGTCCTCTTAGCCAGTTCAGCCCCAGGTCTGCTGGCTTCCTTCCTGTTGGGATATCTTGCTTCTCCTTACCAGTCTGCAAACTATTAGAAGAGAGAATTTCTCTACTACTGTGTTTGGTGCCTTGAAACTCTAAGCTTCTTACAGAAATGCTGATTCTGCTTTCTCAGGAGGAATTCTCACAGCAGGTATTTCCAGCAACTTCTTCCTGGATGAGGACGTCTTTTAGGGTATTCCTTGCAACAAAAGTGAGATGCACCAAAATGGTTTGGTTGAGTAGGTTGGTAGAGTATAGTCAAGTCTTGACAATCAAACAGGTGTGTCAGCTACCAATTCATCACAAACAGTGCGTGATAGAAAAGAATGGCTGGGAAAAGTTAGGCAGTGCTGAGTGCTTTGGAACACACATGATTCTTTGCAGTCAAATAATCAGAGCCATACTAGGTATGTTGTCTTTGGAAAATTAAAAAAAAAAAAGGCACTCAACAAACAGTTCATGAATATCTACCAGCTATAGACTACAAACTGGTTAGATGAGTTTCCTTCTAGAATGCCCAGCCTAGTGGAAGAGATTGATAATTAGGTGATAACATAAACACCATAATTCCTACCATGAGACATTACTAAATGGTTATCTCCTCCAATCCCATCCCCCAAATCAGGAATGCTCCTGTTTAACAGTTTCGCAACCAACATGATGAGATATGTTATCATGGAGAAGAGGGAAAATAAAATTGTATTTATATTTTCTTTTACCAAAATGGAAATCAGATTGAAAGAGTTCAGCCAAATAAAACACAAAATTGAAAGTTATCAAAGCTAATCTATAGCTTGGTGACTGAGAGGACAGCAGTAGAATAAGGAATATGAAAAGAATATGCAAAAGTTGAATTAAGTAGTCTTATTTATAAGGCATTTGTATAAAATCTGAATAAATTGTTTTTACTAGAGGAAAGAAAAAAAAATCCTTACAATTGAAAGTCCATGACTCAATTTTTGTAAGTTTTTCTCTTTTCCTCAATCAGTTTTTTCCTTCCATTCTCTCTCTGAGGTTTGGTAAAGAGGTCATCCAAGATATGTGGTTTTCTTCTCCTATTTCTTTCCCTGTTTGGGGATGTTCATGACAAGGTTTATTGGGTAGTATTCACATGTTCATAAGCTACTAATCTTTCCTTTGTGGTATCCTCTTACTTCAAAGAATTCAAGATATTATTATACAGGTTAAAAAATAATTTTTCCCTACACTCCTGGGAGATATATAGTAAAAAAAAAAAAATAGAGGTTATTAAGAAAATAATTAATGGCTTTTTCATCCAAGTTTTCCTAGTATATTAATAAAAAATGTATTCCACAAAGTTTATGGGTACATGACCATAGGCCTGGTTACTTTATCTTACTTATCAACACATTCTTATTGTTTAAAGAGATTTAATTTCTTTTGATACTTGTTTTAAACAATACCTTCCTCTTTCATATTTGTAAAGAAGGATTATATAAATGTCACCTATTTAGCAGCACTAATATTACTTTTTATTTTTTTAATGCTTTTTTGGATGCTTAGCTGCTAGTATTTTCCAAGCTGTAGTCTGCTCTTGTGCAATTTTTTTTTACCTGTTAAGTCACTATTTCCACATTAATAATAGGGTAAAGATATCAGGCTTCAGTTTAGATTATGACAGTACCTAATGTCTTTTCCACATTTACTTCAAGCAAGGAGAAGACTTCCTCTCTTGTTTTCATGGGAATTTTATGAATTCCAATATGTATATTTTTCCAGCTGTAGTATTTTAATTGAAATTGGAAATTACCAGATGAGATATCACTTTTCTTAAGAAAAATTTCCTAATACTAAATCCTAGCAGTTAAAGCTGACTTCAACTACTCAAGTGGCATGATTTCCTTATGCTTACCATAGACTTTTAAAATCTTTTCTTCAGTTATTTCCATTGATACTTTTAGGTCAGTGAGACGTTAAATTATATTTTTCTCCTATAAGCCACCTTTTCATAAGTGGAATTTCCTTTTTTCGGTATGTGTGTTATGGCCCTAGATAGGTGATTAAGATAAATGGAAGCTCTCTTGGTTAATATTGCTAAAATGAAGCCATTTGATCTGATACCTGTTTTTGATTGCAAGTGAGACTCCTTGATTGCAAATATTTATGTGTCCAAAAAATCCATGGTGGTGATCCATTATAGCAGCAAGCCTTAATGTTTGTTTCCTTTCAGTTAAATTGTTTCCTATTATACGTTTAATAGACTAGCTCAAACAGACATGCAGGGCTAAACGGAAGGTTGTGGAACTCACATGGTACTTTAGAGTCATTAGAAAAGACTTTTTCCTGAACAACACCTCTTTTGTTGCTGTTGTTTTTGAGGAATCTCCTGTTGCTTCCAAGAAAAGGAGATAGTGTTTTTTTTTTTAGTGGGGAGACTAAGCATGTGGGAGTCGGGGTATTTGTATCCACTAATTAGTTCAGGGAGTCAGTCCATCACCTGAGTTGAGGCTCTTCACCTGTAAGGTGTGAGGCAGGATGAAAGTGAGACAGGGTGGGACCTGGGACCTGGGACCCTTTGCAGCAGTGTTTACACCTAAATAAACGTCTCCTTCAGCAACAGAGTACAAAGAAATTAAAAGGGACTAAAAATAATTGTGTGCATGTGCAGTTGGGGCAAATTATGGACAAGATACAAAAAGACCAAAAACCCAACTGCTACTTCTGAAGTGACAGGAGCCAAAGCAGGTACTGCGCATGCCTCCTGCACACAGCACCACCAAGGGGGTGGGCAAAACACCCAAGCTACGCCTCCAGCCTGACCCCTGGGCCCGCCCCACCCTCACCCCATTTAAGGGACCAGCTCGCCCCGCCCCCTCAGGGAGCGCGCAAAGGAACTTGTTACGTGTTTTTGCTCCCTTGTGCTGCAGCAGGGACCCCAATAAAGGCTTGCCTGAATTTCTGCTCTGGCCTCTTATCAATTGATATTGATTAAATAGTTCAAGAACGCATGCCGGTGTCTAAGGGATCCTGAAGGGATCCCTTCTAGGTAGGGCTGGAAATTACCTTATTTTCTCTACCTTTACCTACAAGTTATCCATTTATTTCCCCCTGACTTTGTAGTTGATAAATCTTTTAAAGCAGCCTCTAGAAACTAGGAGAGATAGAGTATCTACTACCCCAGGGAGCCAAATTTTGAAACTATTCCCATTCTGAGTATTCCCCTTTTTGAGGGAACGTACCGAGTAGGTCTGCTGGCAGCTATTATATTGTAAGGCAGGATGCAGGCATTAATGATGGCATTCTCACCTAAGAGCGTAGAAAAGAATTGCCTCCATGAATATATGGCAGTAGCAACTTAATTGTACCCCCAAGGAAGTTACATTTAGCATCTATATATTATGATGAAAAGCTGACTGGAAATGGAATTTCACTGTCTCACGACTCTAATTTAAAATATTTTTTGTTTCCTTCATCATGTCTGCTTATTTCAAACATCAAAATAAGGTTGATAGGGCTTCCCTGGTGGCGCGGTGGTTGGGAGTCTGCCTGCCGATGCGGGGGACACGGGTTCGTGCCCCGGTCTGGGAGGATCCCACATGCCGCGGAGCAGCTGGGCCCGTGGGCCGTGGCCACAGAGCCTGTGCTTCCGGAGCCTGTGCTCAGCAGCGGGAGAGGCCACAGCGGTGAGAGGCCCGCGAACCGCAAAAAAAATAAAAAAAATAAGGTTGATAAACTGTTCTATGAGCAGTTTTCAATCAGGCCATTCAGTTTAACAAAGTGAACAGTTAATAGTCTCAGATGTAGAATGTGTCACGATTAACCATGCTTTCATTTAAGTGAAGAGCTACAATGACTGTCCTGAAGGGACACAAGTGAGCCAGTGGCATAGAAAGAAAAGCCACCCAGGTGTCAGTTCTAGGAGTTGTAGATGTCACTGTCTCTAAAGTAAAAGTTCTCCTGTTTTCTGCAAGAGACATCAGATACACTTCTTTCCTTGTGTGTCATGGAAACTGAACTTTTTTCTTATCCATCTTTCTTAGTACATGGGTCACTTTTAATGATGATGAAACTTTTCTTACTGGCCTATGATACCTGTAAAGTACTATTTTTTTTAATGGAGATATCTAAGGATGTGAGAGAGAAACATGGAAAACATTTAAATGTGGAGAAATACCAGTCCCCAATTCAAAAATTTGGCCCTAGGCAAATATCACAGTGAATGGAGATAATCTTTGTTGTCTCCTATGTGCGATACAGAATACATTTTCAATATAAGCTGAAAACATGAAGTAATGTGAAATTAAGAAAAGTCATAAGAGAAAGTTACATGATTCAGTGATATATGATTGTGATATATAAGATTGATCATTTTGTGCTTCTGCTTATATATCTGAGATACTACAGAAATTAATGAGCTGGCTTCTCTATTATGAAAATTAGAAGAAAGGCACTAACTTTGTATTTAGAAGTTGTATCCTCATTATACTGTAGAATTGGTTTCATGAGTATTTTACCAAGAATATATTAGTGTATCAAAACTTACGAAGATGACTTTAAGAAAGGGAAAATGTACTCTTCTGCAATTTTAACTTTATCTTTTTGTTATTTATATATCCATCTCTCCTCCTTCAGATGAATCTGAAGTATTGGATATAGAAAGGATATGTTATTTAAGCTCATCTTACAGCGTTTTGGAAGAGACCAAAAGGCTGCTTTATCTTCCAAGGTTAGTTAATGGTAGCTTATGATTATAAGTTTATCATGTACTAATACGGAGGTTATTTTAAAATGCCGTCTTGTGGGAAATCCAGTCCAAAAAGAAAATAACAGCTTTAAGTCCCAGGTCAGTGGTAAGCATGCATTACATTACTGGTTTAGTTGGAGAGTTCAAACCTTCCCCTTGCCGTCTTTGGCTTTACATCCCCTGCTAACGCATCTTCTGAAAATCTGCTTGTGTCATTTCTGCTTCAGACGTTGTCCTTAAGGATAAAAGGTTTTGAGTCTGCAATTGCAGGTGATTATGTTTATACAGTTGGGAGAATAGTGGAATAATCTAAAAAACAGCACATTTTGTTTATATGTGTCAACTCCCACTTCCGTAGTGAATGGATTTTTATGCTCCTAGGATGTCATGTTATTGTTGTCAAACTCTAGTCACCCATTGATAATAACAATTGCATTGATTGCTTCAGCATCAGCTGACCTCTTGTGACTAAATAGCTTCACATAGCAGACTTCATTCAAAACATCAGACCTAGAATTGCTGATATTTCTTTCTCGTTCTATGCCCAAAGTCTCCATACATTTTTAGACTGAAATGTTGTCTTGAGATAGAGCTTTTCTTGAGATAGAGAAATGGAGCTTTGCTCCAGATGTTTAAGTAGTTTTTGTAGGCTTCATGATTCTTTCCATAGACATTTACTGTTATTTTTATAAGTGCCACTTAAGTAGCTTATGACTGAGAGTATTGCTTCTCCCAGTCCAAAGTTAGGACCCATCTTCTCCCCAGGATTTTTATGTAAGAGTGATTGATACTCCTTGTTTCTCTCTCTGCAGCCCACTTCTCTGCTACCTTTAGGTGTTTCTCATTTCAGGAAGTTAATCATGAAATCTATAAATTTAAATTGAACTAAGCTGTGTGATCTCCATGTTGATATGAAAAAGTAAGAAAAGCCTATTGATCACAGCACCAAGTCAGTTAAAGGGCAGGAAAGTAACATTCCTAACAACTGAGGCTGTGGAATAAGGCCAGTGTGGATTTGATTGAGTTCAAACTTGTCACTTTCTAGTTGTGTGATTTTCATCAAGGTATTTCATTCCTTCAAGTCCATTTCTCTCATCCATAAAATGGTGTTGATAATGCCTTCTTTGTAGTATTTTTATGATATACAAGTGGGATATTTTAAAAAGGCACTTATTATAAGTATATTATTTAATTTTTTTAACATCTTTATTAGAGTATAACTGCTTTACAGTGCTGTGTTAGTTTCTGCTGTATAACAAAGTGAATCAGCTATACATATACATACATCCCCATATCTCCTCCCTCTTGTATCTCCCTTCCACCCTCCCTATCGCACCCCTCTAGGTGGACACAAAGCACAGAGCTGATCTCCCTGTGCTATGCGGCTGCTTCCCACTAGCTATCTATTTTACATTTGGTAGTGTATATATGTCCATGCCACTCTCTCACTTCTTCCCAGCTTACCCTTCCCCCTCCCCATGTCCTCAGTTCCATTCACTACGTCTGCATCTTTATCCTTTCCTGCCCCTAGGTTCTTCAGAACCATTTTTTTTTGATTCCATATATATGTGTTTTCATACGGTATTTGTTTTTCTCTTTCTGACTTACTTCACTCTGCATGACACTCTCTAGCTCCATCCACCTCACTACAAATAACTCAATTTCATTTCTTTTTATGGCTAAGTAATATTCCATTCTGTATATGTGCCACATCTTCTTTATCCATTCATCTGTCGATGGAGACTTAGGTTGCTTCCATGTCCTGGCTATTGTAAATAAAGTTACAATGAACATTGTGGTACATGACTCTTTCTGAATTATGGTTTTCTTAGGGTATGTGCCCAGTAGTGGGATTGCTGGGTCGTATGGTAATTCTGTTTTTAGTTTTTTGAGGAACCTCCATACTGTTCTCCATAGTGGCTCTATCAACTTACATACCAACCAACAGTGCAAGAGGGTTCCCTTTTCTCCACACCCTCTCCAGCATTTATTGTTTCTAGATTTTTTGAAGATGGCCATTCTGACTGGTGTGAGGTGATACCTCATTGTAGTTTTGATTTGCATTTCTCTACTGATTAGTGATGTTGAGCATCCTTTCATGTGTTTGTTGACAATCTGTATGTCTTCTTTGGAGAAATGTCTGTTTAGGTCTTCTGCCCATTTTTGGATTGGGTTGTCTGTTTTTTTGATATTGAGCTGCCTGAGCTGCTTGAATGTTTTGGAGATTAATCGTTTGTCAATTGCTTCGTTTGCAAATATTTTCTCCCATTCTGAGAATTGTCTTTTCATCTTGTTTATGTTTTCCTTTGCTGTGCAAAAAGCTTTTAGGTTTCATTAGGTCCCATTTGTTTATTTTTGTTTTTATTTCCATTTCTCTAGGAGGTGGGTCAAAAAGGATCTTGCTGTGATTTATGTCATGGAGTGTTCTGCTTATGTTTTCCTCGAAGAGTTTTATAGTGTCTGGCCTTACATTTAGGTCTTTAATCCATTTTGAGTTTATTTTTGTGTATGGTGTTAGGGAGTGTTCTAATTTCATTCCTTTACATGTAGCTGTCCAGTTTTCCCAGCACCACTTAGTGAAGAGGCTGTCTTTTCTCCATTGTATATTCTTCCCCCTTTATCAAAAATAAGGTGACCATATGTGCGTGGGTTTATCTCTGGGCATTCTATCCTGTTCCATTGATCTATATTTCTGTTTTTGTGTCAGTACCACACTGTATTGATTACTGTAGCTTTGTAGTATTGTCTGAAGTCAGGGAGCCTGATTCCTACAGCTCCATTTTTCTTTCTCAGAATTACTTTGGCTATTCGGGGTCTTTTGTGTTTCTATACAAATTATGAAATTTTTTGTTCTAGTTCTGTGAAAAATGCCATTGGTAGTTTGATAGGGATTGCATTGTATCTGTAGATTGCTTTGGGTAGTGTAGTCATTTTCACAATGTTGATTCTTGCAATCCAAGAACATGGTATATCTCTCCATCTGTTTGTATCATCTTTAATTTATTTTATCAGTGTCTTATAGTTTTCTGCATACAGGCCTTTTGTCTCCTTAGGTAGGTTTATTCCTAGGTGTTTTATTCTTTTAGTTGCAGTGGTAAATGGGAGTGTTTCCTTAATTTCTCTTTCAGATTTTTCATCATTAGTGTATAGGAATGCCAGAGATTTCTGTGCATTCATTTTGTATCCTGCTACTTATACCAGATTCATTGATTAGCTCTAGTAGTTTTCTGGTAGCATCTTTAGGATTCTCTATGTATGGTATCATGTCATGTGCAAACAGTGACAGTTTTACTTCTTCTTTTCCGATTTGGATTCCTTTTATTTCTTTTTCTTCTCTGTTTGCTGTGGCTAAAAATTCCAAAACTATGTCGAATAATAGTGCTGAGAGTGGGCTAAGATTTCCTGATCTTAGTGGAAATGGTTTCAGTTTTTCACCATGGAGAACGATGTTGACGTGAGTTTGTCATATATGGCCTTTATTATGTTGAGGTAAGTTCCCACTATGCCTGCTTTCTGATGGGTGTTTATCATAAATGGGTGTTGAATTTTTTTCTTTTTGTTTTGTTTTTGCGGTACGCGGGCCTCTCACTGTTGTGGACTCTCCTGTTGCGGAGCACAGGCTCTGGACGTGCAGGCTCAGCGGCCATGGCTCACGGGCCTAGCTGCTCCGTGGCATGTGGGATCTTCCCGGACCGGGGCACGAACCTATGTCCCCTGCATTGGCAGGCGGACTCTCAACCACTGTACCACCAGGGAAGCCCATGGGTGTTGAATTTTGTCGAAAGCTTTTTCTGAATCTATTGAGATGATCCTATGGTTTTTCTCCTTCAACTTGTCAATATGGTTTATCTCATTGATTGATTTGCATATATTGAAGAATCCTTGCATTCCTGGGATAAACCTCACTTGATCATGGTGTATGATCCTTTTAATGTTGTGTTGGGTTCTGCTTGCTAGTATTTTGTTGAGGATTTTTTTTTTTTTTTTTTTTGCGGTACACAGACTTCTCACTGTTGTGGTCTCTCCCATTCTGGAGCACAGGCTCCAGATGCACAGGCTCAGTGGCCACGGTTCACAGGCCCAGCTGCTCCGTGGCATGTGGGATCTTCCCAGACCGGGGCATGAACCTGTGTCCCCTGCATCGGCAGGTGGACTCTCAACCACTGCACCACCAGGGAAACCCTTGTTGAGGATTTTTGCATCTATGTTCATCAGTGATATTGGCCTGTAGTTTTCTTTCTTTGTGACATCTTTGTCTGGTTTTGGTATCAGTGTGATGGTGGCCTCGTAGAATGAGTTTGAGAGTGTTCCTCCCTCTGCTATATTTTGGAAGAGTTTGAGGAGGATAGGTGTTAGCTCTTCTCTAGATGTTTGATAGAATTTGCCTGTGAAGTCATCTGGTCCTGGGCTTTTGTTTGTTGGAAGGTTTTAAATCACAGCCTCAATTTCAGTGCTTGTGATTGGTCTGTTTATATTTTCTATTTCTTCCTGGTTCAGTCTCAGAAGGTTGTGCTTTTCTAAGAATTTGTCCATTTCTTCCGGGTTGTCCATTTTATTGACATGTAGTTGCTTGTAATCTCTCATGATCCTTTGTATTTCTGCAGTGTCAGTTGTTACTTCTCCTTTTTCATTTGTAATTCTATTGATTTGAGTCTTTTCTTTCTTGATGAATCTGGCTAGTAGTTTATCAATTTTGTTAACTTCTCAAAGAACCAATTTTTAGTTTTATTGATCTTTGCTATTGTTTCCTTCATTTATTTTTCATTTATTTCTGATCTGATCTTTATTATTTCTTTCCTTCTGCTAACTTCGGGGTTTTCTTGGTTCTTCTTTCTCTAATTGCTTTAGGTGTAAGGTTAGGTTGTTTATTTGAGATTTTTCTTGTTTCTTCAGGGAGCATTATATTGCTCTAAACTTCCCTCTTAGAACTGCTTTTGCTGCATCCCATAGGTTTTGGGTCATTGTGTTTTCATTGTCATCTGTTTCTAGGTATTTTTTGATTTCCTCTTTGATTTCTTCAGTGACCTCTTGGTTATTTAGTAGTGTATTGTTTAGCCTCCATGTGTTTGTATTTTTTACAGATTTTTTCCTGTAATTGGTACCTAGTCTCATAGCGTTGCGGTTGGAAAAGATACCTGATATGATTTCAATTTTCTTAAATTTACCAAGGCTTGATTTGTGACCCAAGGTATGATCTATCCTGCAGAATGTTCCATGAGGACTTGAGAACAAAGTGTATTCTGTTGTTTTTGGATGGAATGTCATGTAAATATCAATTAAGTCCATCTTGTTTAATGTATCATTTAAACCTTCTGTTTCCTTATTTATTTTCATTTTGGATGATCTGTTCATTGGTGAAAGTGGGGTGTTAAAGTCCCCTGCTATGATTGTGTTACTCTTGATTTCCCCTTTTATGGCTGTTAGTATTTGCCTTATATATTGAGGTGCTCCTATGCTGTGTGCATAGATATTTACAATTGTTATATCTTCTTCGTGGATTGATCCCTTGATTATTATGTAGTGTCCTTCTTTGTCTCTTCTAATTGTCTTTATTTTAAAATCTGTTTTGTCTGATATGAGAATTGCTGCTCCACCTTTCTTTTGACTTGCATTTTCATGGAATATCTTTTTCCATCCCCTCACTTTCAGTCTGTATGTGTCCCTAGGTCTGAAGTGGGTCTCTTGTAGATAGCATATATACAGGTCTTATTTTTGTATCCATTCAGCCAGTCTAGGTCTTTTGGTTGGAGCATTTAATCCATTTACATTTAAGGTAATTATTGATATGTATGTTCCTAATACCATTTTCTTAATTGTTTTGGGTTTGTTATTGTAGGTCTTTTCCTTCTCTTGTGTTTCCTGCCTAGAGAAGTTCCTTCAGCATTTGTTGTAGAGCTGGTTTGGTGGTGCTGAATTCTCTTAGCTTTTGCTTGTCTGTAAAGGTTTTAAGTTCTCCGTCTAATCTGAATGAGTTCCTTGCTGGGTAGAGTAATCGTGGTTGTAGGTTTTTCCCTTTCATTGCTTTAAATATGTCCTCCTACTCCCTTCTGGCTTGCAGAGTTTCTGCTGAAAGATCAGCTGTTAACCTTATGGGGATTCCCTTGTATGTTAATTGTTGCTTTTCCCTTGCTGCTTTTAATATTTTCTCTTTGTGTTTAATTTTTGATAGTTTGCTTAATATGTGTCTTGGCATGTTTCTCCTTGGATTTATCCTGTATGGGACTCTCTGTGCTTCCTGGATTTGATTAACTATTTCCTTACCCATATTAGGGAAGTTTTCAACCATAATCTCTTCAAATATCTTCTCAGTCCCTTTTTTTTTTCCTCTTCTTCTGGGACCCCTATAATTCAAATGTTGGTACATTTAATGTTGTCCCAGAGGTCTCTGAGATTGTCCTCAATTCTTTTCATTCTTTTTTCTTTATTGTGCTCTCTTGTAGTTATTTCCACTATTTTATCTTCCAGGTCACTTATCCATTTTTCTGCTTCAGTTATTCTTCTATTGATTCCTTCCACAGAATTTTAAATTTCATTTACTGTGTTGTTCATTATTGTTTGTTTGCTTTTTCATTCTTCTAGGTCCTTGTTAAATGTTTCTTATATTTTCTCCATTCTATTTCCAAGATTTTGGATCATCTTTACTATCATTACTCTAAATTTTTTTTCAGGTAGACTGCCTATTTCCTCTTCATTTGTTTGGTCTGGTGGGTTTTTACCTTGCTCCTTCATCTGCTGTATATTTCTTTGTCTTCTCATTTTGCTTAACTTACTGTGTTGAGGTCTGCATTTTGCAGGCTGCCAGTTCGTAGTTCCCAATTGTTTTTTGGTGTCTTCTCCCTGTGGGTAAGATTGCTTCAGTGGGTTGTGTAGGCTTCCTGTTGGAGGGGCTGGTGCCTGTGTTCTGGTGGATGGGGCTGGATCTTTTCTTTCTGGTGGGCAGGACCATGTCCGGTGGTGTGTTTTGGACTATCTGTGAGCTTAGTATGATTTTAGGCAGCCTCTCTGCTAAGGGGTGGGTTTGTGTTCCTTTCTTGCTAGTTGTTTGGCATAGAGTGTCCAGCACTGTAGCTTGCTGGTTGTTGAGTGGAGCTGTGTCTTAGCATTGAGATGAAGATCTCTGGGAGAGCTTTTGCTGTTTGACATTACATGGGGCCGGTAGGTATCTGGTGTACCAATGTCCTGAACTCAGCTCTCCCACCTCAGAGGCTCTGGCCTGATACCCTGCTGGAGCACCAAGACCCTGTCAGCCACATGGATCAGAAGAAAAGGGAGAAAAGGAGAGAAAGAAAGAAAGAAAAAATAATAATAAATAAAATAAAATTATTAAAATAGAAAAAAATTATTAAAAATAAAAAAATTAATAAGCAAAAAAAAAACAGAAAGGGAAAAAGAAAGAAGAGAGCAGCAAAACCAAAAAACAAATCCTCCAATGATAACAAGTGCTAAAAATTATACTGTAAAAAAGAAAAACAAAAAAAACACCAGCAGTCAAAACCCTAGGACAAATGGCCAAAGCAAAGTTATACAGAGAAAATCACACAAAGAAGCATACATATACACACTCAGAAAAAGAGAAAAAGGAAAAAAACATATATATATATATATGTATAATTTTAAAAGGAAGAGAACAACCAAATCAATAAACAAACCTACCAATGATAATTAGCTCTAAATACTAAACTAAGATAAACATAAAACCAGAAACAAATTAGATCCAGAAAGCAAACCCCAAGTCTACAGTTGCTCCCAAAGTCCACCACCTCAGTTTTGGGATGATTCGTTGTCTACTCAGGTATTCCACAGATGCAGGTACATCAAGTTGACTGTGGAGATTTAATCCACTGCTCCTGAGGCTGCTAGGAGAGATTTCCCTTTCTCTTCCCTGTTCGCACGGCTCCCGGGGCTCAGCTTTGGATTTGGCCCCACCTCTGCGTGTAGGTCTCCTGAGGGTGTCTGTTCTTCGCAGACAGGACAGGGTTAAAGGAGTCGCTGATTCAGGGGCTCTGGCTCACTCAGGCCGGGGGGGAGGGAGGGGCACGGCGTGCGGGGCGGGCCTGCGGCGGCAGAGGCCAGCGCGACGTTGCACCAGCCTGAGCTGCACCGTGCGTTCTCCCGGGGAAGTTGTCCCTTGATCTCAGGACCCTGGCAGTGGTGGGCTGCACAGGCTCTTGGGAGGGGAGGTGTGGATAGTGACCTGTGCTTGCACATAGCCTTCTTGGTGGCTGTAGTAGCAGCCTCAGTGTTTCATGCCTGTCTCTGGGGTCCGCGCTGATAGCGGTGACTCGCTCCCATCTCTGGCACTCATTTAGGCGGTGCTCTGAATCCCCTCTACTCGTGCACCCTGAAACAATGGTCTCTTGCCTCTTAGGCAGGTTCAGACTTTTTCCAGGACTCCCTCCCGGCTAGCTGTGGCGCAGTAGCCCCCTTCAGTCAGTGTTCACGCAGCCAACCCCAGTCCTCTCCCTGGCATCTGACCTCCGAAGCCCAAGCCTCAGCTCCCAGCCCCCGCCCGCCCCCTCAGGTGAGCAGACAAGCCTCTCAGGCTGGTGAGTGCTGGTTGGCACCGATCCTCTGTGTGGGAATCTCTCTGCTTTGCTCTCTGCACCCCTGTTGCTGCGCTCTCCACTGTGGGCCCGAAGCTTCCCCCCTGCCCACCCTCTGTCTCTGCCAGTGAAGGGGCTTCCTAGTGTGTGGAAACCTTTCCTCCTTCACAGCTCCCTCCCTGAGGTGCAGGTCCCATCCCTATTCTTTTGTCTCTGTTTTATCTTTTTTCTTTTGCCCTACCAAGGTACGTGGGGAGCTTCTTGCCTTTTGGGAAGTCTGAGGTATTCTGCCAGTGTTCAGTAGGTGTTCTGTAGGAGCTCTTCCACATGTAGATGTAGTTTTCATGTATTTTTGGGGAGGAAGGTGATCTCCACATCTTACTCCTCCACCATCTTGAAGGTGCCCCTCTATAAGTGTATTATTATTATTACTATTATATCATTATGTTGAGTCAGTAAAAAATCAGTCAAAATAGATTGTTAGACTTTGTTTCTGAACATGATTGCCTGAGAGAAAACAAACTTATTTTCCTGACATAAACAGTGGAAGACAGAGTAAAATGAATGAAACCAGTGTCATCCAACATTGAACCACAGGCAGTGTAAGACTCTGTTTCCTGAGAGGAGAGAGACAAATGAAATTAATCCAACCACACAACCACCCTGGCTTTCTGCTTCCAAGCACATTTCGGAATGTGGTATGAGAGGGCTATCTTCTATCTCCAGCAGAGCAGGTTATTCTTTTTTGTGTGTGTGTGGTACGCGGGCCTCTCACTGTTGTGGCCTCTCCCGTTGTGGAGCACAGGCTCCGGACGCGCAGGCTCAGCGGCCATGGCTCATGGGCCCAGCCGCTCCGCGGCATGTGGTATCCTCCCGGACTGGGGCACGAACCCGTGTCCCCTGCATTGGCAGGCAGACTCAACCACTGCGCCACCAGTGAAGCCCCAGAGCAGATTATTCTTAATGAGTTTAAGATACTCATATCAGAATTCAATGAGGTCGTGTTAGCTAGAAGTTGTAAAGTGGAGCTCTGAAAAGGATTGAGCTAAGCAAAAAAACAACAACAAAAAAAACAACCTGCATAGGGGTTCATTTGAGCCTTTGCTGAATCTTAATATGTGCATGTATTTGGTGAAATTCTACAAGGTAGGACAAAGAACCAGAGAGCTGTATGCTGAATACAAAACAGGGAGCTTTTTGAGCTATATTCAGAGTGGAGAGTCTTTGTTGATTACACACATCATAGACAACTTAGAAAGGTCATGCCTTTACAGTAGGACTAAACTACATCTAGAATAAAGATTACTCCCGACCCACTCTAACAAGGAATAAAAACAAGTATTAAAGGATCAAGTAATCCAAAAATAACTAAATTGCTTGCTAAAATAAATCTCAATACTGTCAAAAAAAATAAAGACAACTAAATCCAGATACTCGTTGTCATTACTCACAATGTCCAGCATCCAATCAAAAACTGCTATATGTGGCAAGAACTAGAATAGAGTAATTCATAACCAGGAAAATAATCATTCAATAGAAATAAAACCAGGAGTCATAGAAATGATAGAATTAGCAGACAAGGACTTCTAAATGGGTCTTGTAAATAGTTCAAAAATTTAATTCAAAACATGAACATAATGGGAAGAGAAATAGAAAAGATAAAGAAGACAAAAATGGAACGAAAGACTTAAATGTGAAAAAATACAGTATCTGAAATGAGAAATCTATGAGATTCATGGATTGTTAGAAGCTACAGAAGAACCCATCAAAACAGAAACCATCTAATCCAAAATGAAGCACATGGAAGGAAAAAGACTGAAAAAAGTAACAAAGAATATTTAGATCCTAGGAGTTGAAATCTGAAAAAAAAAGTGTGAAGAATCTGAAGCCAGATGATCACAAAGGAAAACATGCCAAACCACATCATAGTCAAATTGCTGAAAACTAGTGATAAAGAGAAGAAATTAGAAGCTATCAAAGACACAAGAGGAAAAAGGATGATCTCAGGCTTTATTTTCAGAAGACGATGGAAAAACATCTCTAGCATGGAAAAAAAAATCCAATGAAGATATCCTTTAAACATGGAGATGGAATTTTTCAGACACACTGAAGCTGGTAGCTTTTATTGCCAGCACATCTGCACTACAAGAAATGTTATAGGAAGTTCTTCAGATGGAAGGAAAGGATACCAGATGGAAACTTGCATCTACATAAAGGAATGAAGAGTGCTGGAAATATTAAAATGTGACCAATAGGACAGGTATTTTTTCCAATTTAAAACATTTCTTTAGAATTTAGTCATAAACTTAGAATTTAGTCATAAATTGACTGTTTAATAAAAATTTATAACAATGTATTGTGAGCTTTTTTTTTTTTTTTTTTTTTGTGGTACGCGGACCTCTCACTTTTGTGGCCTCTCCCGCTGCGGAGTGCAGACTCTGGCCGCGCAAGCTCAGCGGCCATGGCTCATGGGCCCAGCCACTCTGCGACACGTGGGATCTTCCTGGTCCGGGGCATGAACCCGTGTCCCCTGCATCGGCAGGCGGACCCCCAACCACTGCGCCACCAGGGAAGCCCTATTGTGAGCTTTTTAACATACATAGAAGTAAAATGTATGGTGACAATAGCACAAAGGACAGAGGTTAAGAAAGTGGAAGTATACTGTTCTACATTATGTGGTTCTTACATTATATGTGAAGCAATATGATATCACTTGAAGATGGACTGTTATAAATTAAAGGTACATATTGTAAACCACAAAGCAATCAATACAAAATAAAGCCAAGAGATGTAACTTATAATGCACTAGGGAAGATAAAATGGAATAATTAATAAATTAAATTCAAAAAAAAGGAATAAAAGGAAAAACAAAAGAAATATAAACAATAGTAAGATGGTGGACTTAAATTCAACCATAATAATAATTACATTAGGGCTTCCCTGGTGGCGCCGTGGTTGAGAGTCCGCCTGCCGATGCAGGGGACACGGGTTCGTGCCCTGGTCCGGGAAGATCCCACATGCTGCAGAGTGGCTGGGCCCGTGAGCCATGGCCACTGAGCCTGCGTGTCCGGAGCCTGTGCTCCGCAACGGGAGAGGCCACAACAGTGAGAGGCCCGTGTACCGCACAAAAAAAAAAAAAAAAAATTACGTTAAATGCAAGTGGTTTAACTAGTCGACCAAAAGAGAGAGTTTATTAGATTAGGGGGGAAAAAAACCCACAAAAAAACAAACAAAAAAACCCACTCAGCTATATTTGTTCTTAGCATTTAATCATTGTCTGATCATTCCAACATTTGTATATCTGAATCTGATTCTGCTCCTTGCTTTGTCTCTCATTCTTTTCTATTTTTTTCTTGACTTTGAGCATGTCTTGTAATTTTTGTTGAAAATTGGGTATGATGTATCCATAATAGGAGTTGAAGTAGATAGACCTTTATTGAGATTTTATGTTATTAATCTGGCCAGGGGTTGAGGTGTACTTAATGTTTGCTTTATCTGTTGGTACCAGGGGCTTCAAGTTCCTCCAGTGTCCTTGTTTTTGTTTCCCCTGTTGACTTTTAGCTTCTCATATACTCCTTCTCCAAGAAAGACTTGTCTTGTAGCTTTTAGAGGTAGTCCAGTGTTAGTATACTGGAGGCCTATTGAGGCAGTGGTGTGTGAGAGGGACTAATTCTATAGTCTTATGATGAAGTTTGTTTCTTGGTGAGCCTGTGTCCCTGGGCTGTGACCTTTACAAGTGCTTCTTACCTCCTCCCACACCACCACACTTGCGTGGATACAGGAAGACTAGAAAGTGCTGGAGTGGGGAAAATGTTCTCTTCCCCTGGTTGGATAAGTCTCTGGTAAAGTCTTCTCCCTTGGAGAGTAGGTCTTTCTGATGAAGTATGCTCTGGGCATATTACACAATGATACCTCCCCAGCTCATCCACAGACAAAAAGTAATCTTTCTCAAGCCTTCACTGAGAAACTGGTGGGATTCCTGGAGGTAAAACCCATGAAAGTCTGGAGGCCTCCCCTAAAAATACAGTCCTCAAAAGTTTCTCCCTGTCATGTTAATCCACACCAGCCTCTAACATTTCTTCATAATTATAATTCAGGTGTTTATCCTAGCTTATGGCTATAGTTGCTGTGCTCTTGGTAAGCAGATCTTAGCTATGAATCTCTAAATTCGCCTGTCTCTTCAGATTTTGGGGTAGCAGTTGCCATGCAGCCTCAACTGGGTCCAATAAAAGTTACTGATTTTCAATTCAGCTTCTTCTTGTTTTAAGGATAGACGATGCCTTCCATGCACTTTACATGTTGGATATGAAACCAAAAGTCTATACTTTCTCTACAAGGAACATACTTAAATATAAAAACAGATAGGTTCAAAGTAAAAGTATTAAAAAAGATATACCAAGCAAGCACTGATCTTCAGAAAGTTGAAGTAGCTATATTAATATTAAACAAATGGACCTTTGAACAAAGAATACTAGCAGGGATAAAGGGGGAACATTTCATAGTGATAAAGGAGTAAATTCAAGACATGCAGTCCATAAGTATCTATGCATCAAATAACAGAGCTTCAAAATATTCAAGGCAAAAATTGAAAGGAAAAGTAACATCCACAATTACAGTTGGAGGTTTCAGCACTCTATTGTTAGTTTTTGACAAAAAAGAAGATAGAAAATAAGGATGTGGAATACTCATTTTCTCCCATATTGAAGTACAAGTTCAGTATAATCCCAATTACAATCTCGGTAGCTTTCTTTTTCTTTTGTAGAGGTTGGCAAGCTGATTCTAAAGTTTATGAGAATGCCAACAATCTAGAGTAGCCAACACCATTTTGAAAAAAGAATAACAAAATTTAAGAACTTAAAATACTTGATTTCAAGACCTACTACAAAGCTACATTATTATAACTGTTGGCAAGAGGATAAGCATGTAGGGCTTTCCTGGTGGCACAGTGGTTGAGAGTCCACCTGCCAATGCAGGGGATACGGGTTCGTGCCCTGGTCCGGGAAGATCCCACATGCCGCGGAGTGGCTGGGCCCGTGAGCCATGGCCGCTGAGCCTGCGCGTCCGGAGCCTGTGCTCCGCAATGGGAGAGGCCACAACAGTGAGAGCCTGCGTATCGCAAAAAAAAAAAAAAAAAAAAGAGGATAAGCATGTAAAGCAATAAAACAGAATAGAGAGTCTAGAAACAAACCTACACACAAAGGATTAATTGATATTTTTTAAAAATTTTTATTTATTTATTTTTGGGTCTTCGTTTCTGTGTGTGGGCTTTCTCTAGTTGCGGCGAGTGGGGGCCACTCTTCATCGCGGTGCGCGGGCCTCTCACTGTCGCGGCCTCTCTTGTTGCCGAGCACAAGCTCCAGACGTGCAGGCTCAGTAGTTGTGGCTCACGGGCCTAGTTGCTCCGCGGCATGTGGGATCCTCCCAGACCAGGGCTCGAACCTGCGTGCATTGGCAGGCAGATTCTCAACCACTGTGCCACCAGGGAAACCCCAGGATTTATTGATTTTTGACAAAGGTGCCAAGGTGATAGAATAGCGAAAAGATAGGCTATTCAACAAATGGTGATGGAATAACTGGATTATACATATGAAAACATATGAAACTGATATAAATATTATATGTATTTATCATATACATAAATCAATTCAAAAGGGAATCACAGACTTAAAGGTATAACACTTCATAAAGGAAAATCCTCATAAAACTGGGACAGGTAAAGATTTCCTAGTTCAAACATTTAAAAGGATGAACCATAAAAATAATTGATAAATTGGACTTCATCAATGTTATAAACTTGTGTTCTTATAAATAAAATAAGGCAAATCACAGACTAGATGAAAATATTCAAAAAACATATATTTGACAAAAACTTGTACCCAGGATGTATAAAGAACTATTACAGCTCAGTAATAAGAAAACTAATAGCCCAATTAAAAGTGACAAAAGATTTAGGCAAACACTTTAGAGAAGAAGGAATGATCAACTAGCACTGGAAAAGTCACTGAGGAAATCAAATTAAAACCACAATGAGATACCACCTCATACCCACTAGAATGACTACAATTAAAAAGACACCCCCCCCCACTGCCGGTGGGGGTACAAAATGGAGCAGCCATTTTGGAAAATAGTTTGGCTGTTTCTTACACCATTAAAGATGTATTCAACATACAAGTCAGCAATTCTACTCAATATTTACCCTTAGGGAATTGAAATTATATGTGCACACACAACTTTAAATAAATGTTAATAGCATCTTTATTCATAATAGCTCCATACTGGGAAGTACGTCTCAGAAACTGGTGAAAGGATGAACGAATTGTAGTATATCTTATGATGGAAGTTTATTCATCAATAAAAAAGAAGAAACTCCTGATGGACACAACATCATGGATGAATCTCAAAGGCATTATACTAAGCAAAAGAAGCCAAACACAAAAGAGTACATACTCATTCATGTGACAATGTAGAAGAAACAAATCTAATCTAGAGAGAGAGAAGCAGAGCAGTGGTGGCCTGATGCTGGGACTGGTGTGGCTGACTGTCTGTGATGAGGCACCAGGACACTTTGTGGGTGGGAGTGGGGTGGAACTGTTCTGTATCTTGATTGTAGTCTAATATTTGTTTTACAAATGCATACATTTATCAAAACTCACCAGACTATCTATCTATCTATCTATCTATCTATCTCTCTCTCTGTCTATCATCTCTCACTCTCTCTGTTTTTCCTATATATAAATTATACCTCAATAAAATTGATTACAAGAAAGAGCTTATGAGCAATTGACTAACTTTAACCTACAAACTAATTTTTTTGGATTAATGAAAAGTAATGTGTGTCTGGAATCTTAAAACTTTCACATATGCTTTTATTTAATCCCTGTAATAAGCCAGAAATGTATATTTTATTTTTCTTACTTTATTAATAAAGAAATCCTTGCTTAAGATAAATACATTACCCAAATTCTTATAGTTATTAAGGTTTGAAACTTCAGTCTTCCATCTTCCCTGTTCTTTCTTCTCCTGTAAGTGGCAGCCCTCTACTCCATTTCTGGAAGAAAGAGCATAGGACAGTATGATCTAATTTTAAAAGTCATTCCTATCCTTCCTAGAGAGGAGTCTGTAACCATTAAGTGCCTTGCTACTTCTAATTTTAGATAAGCAGACTAAGAGAGAGAGGTACAACAGAGCAGGTATATGAGACAGTAACATAGTGGGGAAGGGACTCAAAGGATGGCCTTTGCCATGGCTCCTTAAATTGAGATGCTGTGATTTAAGAAATCATTACTTAATATTCATCCTTAGGCCTGAACTTAATTAAGATCTCAAGTAACTTTTACTTGGGAAGATCAACAGAGAAGAATTGCAGAAATGCACTTTTTATTGAAGAGAAAGTGACATTAATCTTCTAAGTTTTATTTAGCCATGAGCTTAGTTGGTGCTTGATTTCTTTTCCTGTTTAAATAAACTTGGATAAGCAGTTGGATTGAAACAAAAAGTATGGTATTATAGCTTATTGGTAAAATCCCAGAAATTATTATAAACTGACTCTGTTCCTGACTTTCATCAGATTAGCAGTGGTGGGATTCTGGGCTTTCTGTCCGTCTATCTATCTACCACCTATTTACCTATCTATCTTATTTAATTCCAAGAACCCAGTAGTATACATATGATTATCCTGAGTTTACAAATGAGAAAAATGAGGCTTAGTATAAATACACTTACTGCTTATTTGTATTTCCTAGTTTTCTGTAATGAACACCTGCTGATTATATAACAAAAAAGTTAAATGTGCTTATTTAGTATTTACTATAAACTGAATTAAATTTATTTTTTAAAATTTTATGGGATTTTAGGGGAGTAGTTTCTAACACTTGGCAAAAATTTAATGCTTCCATTCTGAGCATATTTCACTTCAGAGGCAGGAATAATTTCGATCAAGTTAACAACTTTCTATAAATAGAATTCTATTTTCTCCTTCAAGTTTTAATATTAAATTACAATATGTTTTGGGTTTTTTTTGGTTATGAAAAAGAAACCAAAGTATTCTTAAATTCTAATTTCTGAAACCATACTTTTTCAAAAAATGGAAAAGCAATAGAATAATACACTGATAGTAGATAAAGGAGGCTTCAGTATTGTGAGGAATAGTACTGCAATTTTACAAAGAAGTTAATTTTCTCAAAGTCACACAGCAGGCTACTGAGGGCCAAACATTTCCATTCTGTCACACCACCTGCATGATACTAATAAAATAAGTATTTGCAGAGTGGGGATGTGATGTATCTTGTTTTGTTTATTTGACCACAGTAGCATAAATGTCTAAAAGTACAACAAATGATGGTCAGGGAACAAGATGCACAGCATCTAAATAGCTGGTCTGCTTATTACTATCTGCCCCCATCCCTCTCCTACCTCCAGTAAACTGTGACAAAGCAGTCCACACATCTACTTACATGCATCTGTTCTTATCACCCTGGACACTGCCATCTTACAGAAATAAATAGCTTGACCTCCACTGAAGTAAGGAGCAATACATTTACTGATTATTGGTATTTTCTAGTTTGCTCTAATGAACATCCACTGATTATATAATAAAAAAGTTAAATATAGTTATTTTCTACTATGAATTTAGCTCGATTTATTTAAACAAATTAAAATTTTCAAAAGGAATGGCATCAAAAATTCAAACTGCTCTAGTAAATGAACTAATTGAAGGAGTCATTGACACAGTCAGAACCATAAATTAGATCCTGGGCAGGTAGGATAGTTGTGGGAGAGTTCACTTACTAAAACTCCTCCTGAGTGTCTCTGAAAAATTGTATCTGTTTTCTTCAAAAGTGTTTAAATCTGTTCCACGGTACATTCAGTAACTGTTAATACCTGCCTCACCCACCTGTGTTAGTGAGATAAATACGGAATCCGAAACACAATAGGTAAAATAATTTAAAGTTTACTTTTTGAAGTTTGTGTGATATTCTTCATTTGAGCAAATTCCTAAAAAAGGTTGAACTCATTTCCTCCACTGAAAAATATTGCTTAGCACTAACTTTAGAAGTTAGCTTCCCTGCTCTCCCCAGCTAATCCACTACATCTTCAGAAACATCTATTTCTGAATACTAGTTTGATGAAAACCATTCTAGAGATGTAGAATCACACTAAAGGCTTTCTCCAGACATCTGGCTCTGCTCCCTCATGGGAGTGTTTTTCATGCAATTACATAAGGTGATTCAGGCCGACATTGTGAGTTGGAATGCAGTTTTCACTAGGGTTTTCAACATTCTTGAAGGTTAGATAAATCTCAGGAAATTCGTAGTTGACACATCCAATTATCACCTTGCTGTAGTTTACAGTGACCATGGCCAATGTCAGTCTTTCCTGACAGGCAAGGGGGAGCTTAGTGATGATTAGATTATACACATAGAACGTAAAATTTAATGCTGGACTTAGTCCTCGTGAGCTTAGGAGTTATACTTAAATTATTTGGGGCAAAGAAGAAATAATAGTTTTCTGGAAGTTTCTCTACCTCCAAAGGAAACCCCAGGCAGCAAATCCCATTCGTTTGTATTAAATTGTTCATCTGATGTTCGCACTAGAAGACTAGGGTTTCTTCAGTGTAGAAGAAATTAATTAAAGAAATTAATTAAATGAGAATTCAAATAAATATAACCTCGGTTAACTTTATTCTCTCTCTTTTCCTCCCTCCCTCCCTCCCTTCCTTTCTTCCTTCCTTCCTTCTTCCTTTCTTTCTCTTTCCTTCTTGGCTTCCATTCTTTCTTTTTTTTTTACTTATAAAATACTTGAATGAAGAGATAACAAAATTATAGTATCAGGAACTTAAATGTAAAAATAATTCTAATATAATTTCCATGCAGTGTCCTAAGGTTAGTAGATTCTCTGGCAGAGCTTGTTTACCTGGGCTCTCTTTAATGCTGTCCCAGGAAAAGCAATTTTAAAATGAAAGCTTGAGGTCCTGTGGGGTCTAGAATCACACAAGATTCTTTGATCATTACAAGATACTAACACAACAGACTAGAATTTCATTACCTGAACATTTAAAAAAACAAGTTTTACACATATATATGGCATCTAAAAAAATGGTCATGAAGAACCTAGGGACAAGACGGGAATAAAGACACAGACCTACTAGAGAATGGACTTGAGGACGTGGGGAGGGGGAAGGGTAAGCTGTGACAAAGCGAGAGAGAGGCATGGACATATATACACTACCAAACGTAAGGTAGATAGCTAGTGGGAAGCAGCCGCATAGCACAGGGAGATCAGCTCGGTGGTTTGTGACCACCTAGAGGGGTGGGATAGGGAGGGTGAGAGGGAGGGAGACGCAAGAGGGAAGAGATATGGGGACATATGTATATGTATAACTGATTCATTTTGTTATAAAGCAGAAGCTAACACAACATCGTAAAGCAATTATATACACTCCAATAAAGATGTTAAAAAACAAACAAACAAAAAACAAACAAGTTTTAGACTGTAATTCACATCAGAGTGTATCTCATGCTGATCTTTAGAGAGAAAAAGATACCTTCTTGTAAGAAGAAAGCCCACTGGTTTTAAGGAGAAAAGCTCTTTTCTAGAGTGCAAGTGACATTTTCCTCTGGTACGAGGGAGAAATGTGTTTTACATTTATCTGATTTTTATCTTATATTTAACATTCCTAAGTCAAGCTGTTTCAACAGTGTTGTCAAGAACATGATGCATTTAATTGTCATTACAATTTAATTTGTGGGGGGACTTTATAGGGAAGAGTAACCTCAGAAGGAGCTGGAAGTGTGGCATTGGGCTGCTGGTGACAGCTGGGGGTGGGTGTTGAGGGTTACTAGATTAGGAATGTCCTGCTGCTGAGGAGGCTATATTAGACCTCAGAAGAGCTCATCGCCAAAGCAAATCAAGTGAAAACAAAATAGATGGTTGACTGTAGCACTTTGGGGAGAGGGTCATCCACATTTAGGGGGCTGCCAAAGAAGCCAGCCTTGCTGTCTGGAAAGGAGTCAGAATGATAAACTTCTGATGACTGCAGAGTGACTGAAATGAAGTCTGTGGTTCTCAATGCTTCTTCCCAGCCTCAATTCACCTGCAGTCTATTCTTAATAGCTAAGGGGCCCACCATTGTGGCAATGCTTGGTGGAGTGGGGAGCTTCAAGAGTCAGAATCTTGGGAAAGTCTCACATGGATCCAGATATGTCCTTATTTGGGGATGGAGGTGGCTATCATTAAAGCCTTCTTTGAATCAGATGGGCCATATTCTCATCCTGCTCGGGAAGGGTACTGCACATAATTTAGATTAAGCTACTTAGCCGAGGGGAGCAAGTCTGTGTACAATACTTGGTCGCTAAGCTACCTTTAAAGCGCGTGGATTTTTGTTCACCAAAGAGAATCAGTTGTGTGTGCAAGTTTGGGGGCAAGAGGAATTGCTCTGTGAAACAGAAGGTGGGTTTAGCGCTCTGTGTGAGTGAAAGAGGAGAACTAGGACTGGTATCAAGGTGAGAGCAAAACTGGAGAGAATAAGGTTAACAGAGTAGTTTTTGAAGTAATTTTGAAGAGTTTACTGACTTGCCCCTACAAAACCTTTAGTACATTTTTCATTGCTTACTAGTAATTTTGGTGCAAGTGGGGAAAAAGCTGGGGGAAGGTGACAAGTACTTAATCTCTCTGGACCTGTTTGCTCATTTGTAAAGTAAAGATACCACGATTCTAATCACCCACTAGAGATAGTTAACCTTTGACTTCTCTCCAAAGATAAATTTATCAATTCTTGGAATAATACTATAAGGATGTATAGTATTGGGGAAAAATACTACAGTGGGAAAAAACGTTACAACTAAAAGGCTTGAACTGAAGGACATAATTGGGAGAAAAGAATTCTTACTTTTCGTAAAAAATTACTTTTATGGCATAAAAATCCTCTGTCCTATTACAACCGTTATTATTCTTTAGAATATTTTCCCAGTATAGTATATGTTTTCACTTTACACGGTTATTACTGTAATATATAAATGATATTGTGTCTTCCTTTTTAATTTTACATGTGAACTGCATGTGATAGTATCTATATTTATATATATCTTGGTGTATTTATCATCTATTTCTCTATCAATCTATCAATAATTTTCTATTATTTATCAATAATCTCTGAGTTTAGCTTTCTAGCACTCTAGAAATTATTTACCTGAGTTTCACTTCCTAGTTCTTATTTAATGACCTCTTAGCTTCTTTTGTTCTGATATAGTTTGATCTGAAGATGACAATAATAAATATATTTGTTTGTGCATGGTCTTTATAACCATTATTTACTTTATATAAATCTGAAAGGATCTTCCAAAATGTACTTCCCTACTCTTCTATTATTGAATATAAAGTTGTTTGTAAATATTCACTATTTTAAATAACTCTGTAATGTACAATTCATGCATCTATCTAAAGGAACCAGTCAAAAAAGTTTAATCATTATACTTGTCCTTTTCCCTTTTAGCTTCTAAATAAACACGCATAAGAGGAGGAGTTGTGATATTAAAACTGTTGATTTTGAGGATTTAAAAATTTTTATTGGATGTTAGAGACTGAAAAACAATAGAAAGATCAATGGACCTAAGAGCTGGTACTTTGAAAAGATAAACAAAGTTGATAAACCCTTAGCCAGATTCATCAAGAAAAAAGAGAGAGAGCTCAAATAAATAAAAGCAGAAATGAAAGAGGAGAAATTACAATGGACACCACAGGAATACAAAGGTTGAAAAGAGATTACTACAAACAATTGCACACCAACAAACTGGATGACCTAGAAGGAATGGATAAATTCCTAGAAACATATCATCTTCCAAGGCTGAATCAAGAAGAAATAGAAAATCTGATCAGACAGATTACTAGTAGTGAAATTGAATCAGTAGTCAAAAAACTCTCAACAAACAAAAGTCCAGGACCAGGTGGCTTCACAGGTGAATTCTACCAAACATTTAAAGAAGAGTTAACACCTATTCTTTTAAAACTATTCCAAAAAATTGAAGAGGAAGGATCATTTCCAAGTTCACTCTACGAGGCCAGCATTACCCTGACAGCAAAACCAGATAAAGACAGTACCACCACCCCCAAAATTAGAGGTCAATATCCCTAATAAACATAGATGCAAAAACTTCAACAAAATACTAGCAAACCAGTTCAACAATATGTTAAAAGGATCATACACCATGATCAAGTGGTGTTTATCCCAAAGATGCAAGGATGGTTCAATATATGCCTATCAGTGTTATATACCACATTATTGAGGCAAATGATAAAAATCATATGATCATCTCAATAGATGCAGAAAAAGAATTTGACAAAATCCAACTTCCATTTATAATAAAAACTCTCAACAAAGTGGGTATTGAGGGAATATACCTCAACATAATAACTATGTTGTACACCTGAAACTAATATGATATTTTATATCAACTATTTATTTTTTACTTTAGTAAAAAAAATTCTATTGGAAGCAAGCTCCTCTTTGGAAAAAACCCAGCACCTTATTTTATTAAACAAAACAATATAAAATGAAGCAAACACCTCCTTCCCCCCATTTTTGTTCCTACACAGATTACACTCATATATATATTAATCATTTTCTTTGTAGCAAGAAATATCCATGTTGTAAATTTTGGCTTAGTGTTGTTTCAGAAGATATATATTATAATCAGAAAAATTATTTTGAACGTAAATATTAATACTTAAAATTTATTTAAATTCTGTCATATATAAGGCATTATAAGCAGTATAAAATTAGTTGCATTGGGCTTCCCTGGTGGCGCAGTGGTTGAGAGTCCACCTGCCGATGCTGGGGACGCGGGTTCGTGCCCCGGTCCGGGAAGATCCCACATGCTGCGAAGCGGCTGGGCCCATGAGCCATGGCCGCTGAGCCTGCACGTCCAGAGCCTGTGCTCTGCAACGGGAGAGGCCACAACAGTGAGAGGCCCGCGTACGGCAAAAAAAAAAAAAAAAAAGTTGCATTAATGAAAATAGATTATAATTTCAAGAGTAAATTTTAGAATAATATTAAATGATAATGATAAAAGGAGGTAGATGATATATATATCAGTATGAACATATTAAACTAGGTTAATGGTATAAAGTATTTTTAAAACATAGTTGAACTTACTATATTAAAGTATATTTACAAAACTTTAATTCAATGCTTTAATAGTTCATCAGCTTGTGATACAGAATAAACTTCTGTGTGCTTTGGAACTGCAGGAAGTGGTTTCTTCAAGAGATTTTTGATGAATGTTCCTAAAAAAGTAAGCTTGGTCTCTCTCCTGGAACTTGGATAAAGGTGGTATTTAATTCCTAGTGTATGGAATGCGTGGTAGGAATCCTGCCAAGCATCTTACAAACTTAGCTCTAGGTTATATATAGAGAGAATGGTAATTGGTAGCAAGAAGGTATACTGCCTTCCAATCTGGCACTGAACTTTTACATCTTGAGCAAAAATCCTGGGGTGTGTGTGTGTGTGTGTGTGTGTGTGTGTCTGTGTGTCTGTGTGTCTGTGTGTGTGTGTGTCTGTGTACAGAACTAGAATCCTTACTCATTCTAACTTTAGGTGGGAGATGGTTGCTTAGTTGCATAAATCCCTATGTAATTAATCATTTGCAAGATTAGTGCTGCCTTTTTCCATCTTACCATGGGGATAATTCCTTGAAAATTTCACACTTTTGAGATTGGTTAGGCCTGCACAGTGCTGTCTAATCCAGTAGCCACAAGCCACATTTGACTATTTATATTTAAATATAAGTGAATTAAAATTAAATAAAATTGAAAACTCAGTTGCTTGGTCTCACTAGACACATTTCAAGTACTCAGCAGCTACATGTGGCTAGCAGCTGCTCTACTGGACAGTGCAGTGCAGGTCTGTGGCTGAAGGACATTTTCATCATAGTAGTTAGCTCTGCTGGACACTGCTGAAGAAGATAAAATATTTTATAAAATAGCGCCTTTATAAATAGAATCATATATCTTGCTTGATTTCTCAAATAACAAAGAGTAAATAAAGTAGTGAACCAACAAAATAGTAAATAATAAAGTTAAATGACTGTTATCCTAAAAGCATGAAATTAAATTTGTTTAATGTGGCATATATGGGTTTATATTAAAATGAAGACACATTTTATATGGATTGGTAAAGCAATCCTGAAAGGAAACTTGATGATGTTCCCAAGTTGCATTTGTGTAGCTGCAGCTAACACTCATGCAGCTCACAGGGACAGAGAAATTTCAAATTATTTGTCCAGTACATTTTTTTCTGTCATCTTCAAATTGTTTTTTTCCTGCTTCATTTGTTCAAAAGATATTGCAGAAGTAGGACGGAAAATATAGTTCTCTACTTGAATAATTATAGTATTTTGTTTTCCTTTACCCAGTTTTTTGGGACTAGGTGTTAATTAGATCATAGTTTTTATATTACAGAGAGGTACTTTCCCAGGCAAGATATTATTGAAACTATGACCTATTGAGACTTTACCTGGATGATCTCTCTTAAATTTTGGAAGTTATACAGAAAAAAAAAAAGAATGTCAACTTAACTCAGTTAAGAATAACATGGTTTAATGTATCTTGAATATTACCTCATAGCATACAAAAATTGATATAAACATGAAAGATAACATTAAAATATTTCAGAAGAAAAATACAGGACTATCTTTGTGACAATTGGGGTAGGGAAATATTTCTAGCTATAAAGGAAAAAAATTGGTAAATTGTATTATGTTGAACTTAAGGGCTTATATTTATTAAAACATAAGTCCTTAAGTTCATATCATGAAGAAGGTGAGAAGGCACTCAGAATGGGAAAAGACACCAGAGGGCAGACAGCAGAAGCAAGAAGAACTACATTTCTGGAGCCTATGGAACGAAAACCACATTCACAGAAAGATAGACAAAGGGAAAAGGCAGAGGACTATGTACCAGATGAAGAAACAAGATGAAACCCCAGAAAAACAACTAAATGAAGTGGAGCTAGGCAACTTTCCAGAAACACAATTCAGAATAATGATAGTGAAGGTGATCCAGGACCTCAGAAAAAGAATGGGGGCAAAGATCGAGAAGATGTGAGAAATGTTTAAAAAAGACCTAGAAGAATTAAAGAACAAACAAACAGAGATGAATAATATAGTAACTGAAATGAAAAATATACTAGAAGGAATCAATAGCAGAATAACTGAGACAGAAGAATGGATAAGTGACCTGGAAGACAGAATGGTGGAATTCACTGCCACAGAACAGAATAAAGAAAAAAGAATGAAATGAAATGAAGACAGCCTAAGAGGCCTCTGGGAAAACATTAAACACACCAACATTTATATTATAGGGGTCCCAGAAGGAGAAAGAGAGAAAGGACCTGAGAAAATATTTGAAGAGATTATAGTTGAAAAATTTCCTAACATGGGAAAGGAAATAACCACCCAAGTCCAAGAAGCACAGAGAATCCAAGGCAGAATAAACCCAAGGAGAAGCACGCTGAGACACAGTAATCAAATTGACAAAAATTAAAGACAAAGAAAAATTATTAAAAGGAACAAGGAAAAAATTACAAATAACATACAAGGGAACTTCCATAAGGTTAACAGCTTATTTCTCACCGGAAATTCTACAAGCCAGAAGGGAGTGGCATGATATATTTAAAGTGATGAAAGGGAAGAACCTACAACCAAGATTACTCTACCCAACAAGGTTCTCATTCAGATTCGATGGAGAAATCAAAAGCATTACAGACAAGCAAAAGCTAAGAGAATTCAGCACCACCAAACCAGCTCTATAACAAACGCTAAGGGAACTTATCTGAGTGGGAAACACAAGAGAAGAAAAGGACCTACAAAAACAAAACAATTAAGAAAACGGTAATGGGAACATACATATTGAAAATTACCTTAAATGTGAATGGATTAAAATGCTTCAAGCAAAAGACACGGGCTTGCTGAATGGATACAAAAACAAGACCCATATATATGCTGTCTAAAAGAGACCCACTTCAGACCTAGGGACAGGTCTGAAGATATTCCATGCAAATGGAAATCAAAAGAAAGCTGGAGCAGCAACACTCATATCAGATAAAATAGACTTTAAAATAAAGGATGTTACAAGAGACAAAGAAGGGCACTACATAATGATCAAAGGGATCAACCCAAGAAGATACAACAATTATAAATATATATGCACCCAACATAGGAGCACCTCAATACATAAGTCAAATGCAAACAGCTCTAAAAGAGGAAATTGACAGTAACACAGCAGTAATGGGGGACATTAACACCTCACTTACACCAATGGACAGAACATCCAGACAGAAAATTAACAAGGAAACACAAGGTTTAAATGACACAATAGGCCAGATAGATTTAATTGATATTTATAGGATATTCCATCTGAAAACAGCAGATTACACTTTCTTCTCAAATGCACGCAAAACATTCTCCAGGATATATCACATTTTGGGTCACAAATCAAGCCTCGGTAAATTTAAGAAAATTGAAATCATATCAAGCATCTTTTCTGACCACAACACTATGAGATTAGAAATCAATTACAGGGAAATAAACAGTAACAAATGCAAACACCTGCAGGCTAAATAATACGTTACTAAATAACCAAGAGATCACTGAAGAAATCAAAGAGGAAATCAAAAAATACCTAGAGATAAATGACTGAAAACATGACAATCCAAAACCTATGGGATGCAGCAAAAGCAGTTCTAAGAGGGAAGTTTATAGTATTACAATCCTAACTCAAGAAACAAGAAAAATCTCAAATAATCAATCTAACCTTACACCTAAAGGAACTAGAGAAAGAAGAACAAGCAAAACCCAAAGTTAGTAGAAGGAAAGAAATCATAAAGATCAGAGCAGAAAAAGATGAAGTAGAAACAAAGAAAACAATAGCAAAAATCAATAAAACTAAAAGCTAGTTCTTGGAGATGATAAACAAAATTGATAAACCTTTAGCCAGACTCATCAAGGAAAAGAGGGAGAGAACTCAAATCAATAAAATTAGAAATGAAAAAGGAGAAGTGACAATGGACACTGCAGAAATACAAAGCATCATAAGAGACTACTAGAAGCCACTCTATGCCAATAAAATGGACAAACTGGAAGAAATGGACAAATTCTTAGAAAGATATAGCCTTCCAAGACTGAACCAGGAAGAAATAGAAAATATGAACAGACCAATCACAAGTAATGAAATTGAAGCTGTGATTAAAAATCTTTCAACAAACGAAAGCCCAGGCCCAGGTGGCTTCAAAGGTGAATTCTATCAAACATTTAGAGAAGAGCTAACACCCATCCTTCTGCAACTGTTCCAAAAAATTGTAGAGGAAGGAACACTCGCAAACTCATTCTATGAGGCCACCATCACCCTGATACCAAAACCAGACAGAGATACTACTACAAAAAAAGAAAACTACAGATCAGTATCACTGATGAACATAGATACAAAAATCCTCAAGAAAATACTAGCAAACAGAATCCAGGAATGCATTAAAAGGATCATACAGTATGATCAAGTGGGATAATTTCAGGGATGCAAGTATTCTTCAATATATGCAAATCAATCAATGTGATACACCATATTAACAAATTGAAGGAGAAAAACCATATGATCATCACAATAGATGCAGAAAAAGCTTTCAACAAAATTCAACACCCATTTATGAAAAAATCTGTCCAGAAAGTGGGCATAGCGGGAACTACCTCAACATAATAAAGGCCGTATGTGACAAACCCACAGCAAACATCATGTTCAATGGTGAAAACGTGAAAGCATTTCCTCTAAGATCAGCAACTAGACAAGGCTGTCCACTCTTGCCACTATTATTCAACATAGTTTTGGAAGTCCTAGCCATGGCAATCAGAGAAGAAAAAGAAATAAAAGGAATCCAAATTGGAAAAGAAGAAGTAAAACTGTCACTGTTTGAAGATGACATGATACTATACGTAGAGAATCCTAAAAATGCCACCAGAAAACTACTAGAGCTAATCAATGAATTTGGTAAAGTTGCAGGATACAAAATTAATGCATAGAAATCTCTGGCATTCCTATACACTAACAATGAAAGATCAGAAAGAGAAGTTAAGGAAACAATCCCATTCACCATTGCAACAAAAAGTTTAAAATACGTAGGAATAAACCTACCTAAGGAGGTAAAAGACCTGTACTCAGAAAACTGTAAGGCACTGATGAACGAAATCAAAGATGACACAAACAGATAGAGAGATATACCATGTTCTTGGACTGGAAGAATCAATATTGTGAAAATGACTCTACTACCCAAAGCAACCTACAGATTCAGTGCAATTCCTATCAAATTACTGATGGCATTTTTTACAGAACTAGAACAAAAAATCTTAAAATTTGTATGGAGACACAAAATACCCCGAATAGCCAAAGCAATCTTGAGGGAAAAAAACGGAGCTGGAGGAATCAGACTCTCTGATTTCAGACTATACTACAAAGGTACAGTAATCAAGATGGTATGGTACTGGCACAAAAACTGAACTGTAGATCAATGGAACAGGATAGAATGCCCAGAGATAAACCCTCACACCTATGATCAACTAATCTATGACAAAGGAGGCAAGGATATACAATGGAGAAAAGACAGTGTCTTCATTAAGTGGTGCTGGGAAAACTGGACAGCTACATGTAAAAGAATGAAATTAGAACACTCCCTAACACCATACACAAAAATAAACTCAAAATGGATTAAAGACCTAAATGTAAGACTTGACGCTATAAAACTCTTAGAGGAAAACATAGGCAGAACGTACTTTGACATAAATCACAGCAAGATCTTTTTTGACCCATTTCCTAGAGTAATGGAAATAAAAACAAAAATAAACAAATGGGACCTAATGAAACTTAAAAGCTTTTGCACAGCAAAGGAAAACATAAACAAGATGAAAAGACAATTCTCAGAATGGGAGAAAATATTTGCAAATGTATCAACAGACAAAGGATTAATCTCCAAAATATTTAAAGAGCTCATGCAGCTCAATATTAAAAAACCAAACAATCCAGTCGAAAAATGGGCAGAAGACCTAAATAGACATTTCTCCAAAGAAGACATACAGATGGCCGACAGGCACATGAAAAGGTGCTCAACATCACTAATTATTAGAGAAATGCTAATCAAAACTACAATGAGGTATCACCTCACACCAGTTAGAATGGGCATCATCAGAAAATCTACAAACAACAAATGCTGGAGAGGCTGTGGAGCAAAGGGAACCCTCTTGCATTGTTGGCAGGCATGTAAATTGATAGAGCCACTATGAAGAACAGTATGGAGGTTCCTTAAAAAACTAAAAATAGAATTATCGTATGACCTAGCAATCCCACTACTGGGCATATATCCAGAGAAAACTGTAATTCAAAAAGACACATGCACCCCAATGTTCATTGCAGCACTATTTACAGTAGCCAGATCATGGAAGCAACCTAAATGCCCATTGACAGATGAATGGATAAGGAAGATGTGGTACATATATACAATGGAATATTACCCAGCCATAAAAAGGAATGAAATGAAGTGGATGGACCTAGAGACTGTCATACAGAGTGAAGTAAGAAAGAGAAAAACAAATATCATATATTAACGCATATATGTGGAATCTGAAAAAACGGTACAGATGAATTGGTTCACAAGGCAGAAATAGAGACACAGGTGTAGAGAACCAACGTATGGACACCGAGGGGGGAAGTGGGGGTGGGGTGGTGGTGTGATGAATTGGGAGATTGGGATTGACATATATACACTAATATGAGTAAAATAGATAACTGATAAGAACGTGCTGTATAAATAAATAAATAAATACAAAAAAAAAAAAAAAAAAGAATGGGAAAACATACCAACACAGAATGGGAAAAGGTATTTGTAATACATGTAACAGACAAAGGATTTGTAACCAGAGTATATAACTCCCCCTAGTCAATAAGAAAAAGTCAGAAACCCCAACAGTAAAATGGGAAAAAGTTATCAATAATATGACCTTCAAAAAGAGGATGCCCAATATATATGACTAATATATATGAAAAGTTGTCAGATTTTTTAATCCTCAGGGAAATGCAGATTACAATTATAATATGATGTTATGACATATGTATGAAGATGGCCATGACAAGAAACTGAAAATACCAACTCTCAAACCCTGCTGGTTGGTGTGTAAATTTGATCAAACCTGTTGGAAAACTATTTGGCATTAAAACTGAGGATATGCGTACTCTAACACCAGCAGATCCGCTCCTAGGTTTATATCCCACAGAAATATGTACCAATGTGTGCCAAAGTGTACACACCAAAGGGCATACAGAAGAGTGTTCATAGCAGCATTATTCACAGGCACACCGAACTGGGAACAGTCCAGGTGCTGGTCAAGGGTAAAATGGATTCTTCTTGGTCCATTTCTGCAGAGGAATACTATACTGTAGTGAGAATGAATGAACTCCAAAATATGCAACAACGTAGGATACATCTGATAAATATAATACTAAGTAGAAGAAAACAAGACACATTAGGGTACATAATTTATGAATCCACTTACATAAAATTCAAAAATCGTGTAAACTAATCAATGGTATTAGCTAAATCAGGATGGTGGTTTCTCTTAAAGGAATATTGATTAAAAGGGGAGTAGTTACATGGTGTGTTCACTTTGTATATACTTACAATGAGCACTTTTCTGTGTGTATGTAATTTTTCAATCAATTCAATACAATGCTGAGAAAACGAATAACAGTCATCAATTTATGACTTTGCTGCAGAGTAGACAGTCACCTGGGCCTTTGACAAAGTGCCTGTGTTGCTAAGTGCATCAAAAAAGATTTGAATAGAAAGCCTAGTTATTAATAAGCACTTTTTTCTTATGCAAAGAGACCTACAGAAAATACAAACATCTCCCATAAATCTGCAGAAAAAAAGCTTCCTGGGACCTCAGAAAACACCAAGGAAAACCTAATTGATTCTATCCAGGACCCCTCAGCAGAGCTTTTGTTTTCTGAGCCCTACCAGAGGCTCACAGAAACTCTTCTCGTTGTCTCAATCCCAGGGAAAGGCACTCTGATGCCACCAAAATGAACAGCATGACCAGAAGGGGAAAGACAGGCCTGACTTATGTGAGAAATGCTTTCTCTTATCACCTACTGACCTCCATGACCTCTGAGGGCTGTCAGAATGATGGCTTGAGAAAGCCCCAGTGCAGCCGCTTACTCGTGATACACCAGTGTTAGTTCAGAGAACTCAGAGTGGTGGTACAAAATGCACTTAGATCATCATGGGCCTCCTTCCAGTGAAATGTCAAGCTGCGTGTGCCTAGGCATTTTGTACTTATACACGTACACACATGCATACACTGGTCGTTAATTTATTCAACAGATGATTAATGCGAGGGTCTACATTGTGCAAGTCATTTATAGAGAAAGCAACATGGAACCTAATGCCACTGCTGGAAGTGAACTCTAGTTTGAATTCTCTTGGGGTAAATGTCATGCTACCAATATTCTTCTTCTCTAGTGCCAAAAATCTGCAAGTGAAAAATTGTATGCTCAATTAAGTCCAGAAAACCAGACTAGAGCTCCCAGACCGTACTCTTCACAGTTTGTATACTTTTTGCCAAGACAAGTTAAGTTCATTACCTTCTAGGACATTTCTAAGTATTAATATACACAAGCGAAAACAAACACTGCTTAATATTCTCTGAAATTAGCTGCAGGGTATTTACCATAGGAAATCTTCCTCCTGAAAGATATTAGGAAGGAAAAAAATAATTTTAAAGGAGAATTTTATTTTGAAGAGGCAAATTGCAAAAGAGTTTAAGAAGAATCGCTAAGATGCATGAGGAAAATATTTGAAATAATTCCAAATAAAGGAACAGAGTACTTTTTATTACTTTGCTAAAAGAAAGATTATTTTGTTGGTTGATGGACTTGACTCATTAAAATCTACTTATATAGGTGATGAACTTGTTGGGTGAGAAGCTCCCAACTTTTGGAGAGAAATGTGATAATTCTTTGAATGCATCTGTCCATGAGCTGGGGGTCCATGAAGAAGAAATTCAAGCCTTTAGCCACATTTCATCTATGAATATTGAGAAGGAGCCCCACGAGCCCCACATTTAATCCACATTCACTGAAAACACTTGTACCTTTTACACTCTGCTTATTCATGCCGCTGGATTAACTAAGTACATAAGCTGCTGCTTTTAGCTCTGGTTCTCCTGTTTTCTGCCGGTAAAGGTCACACTGACTCATACACGAAACCTTTTGTTTATATCTCAGAGGTAGCTGACCCCATTGCACCTGCTTTTGAATATCTGGCAAGAGACAGGCTTGCAAATGAATATAGCTCTTTCAAGAAGTTGCTTATTTTCAAAATGAAATTAGCATTTCCATAGGTGCCAAACCGCTGGCAGAGGAGAATGGAGACCTTTGTGTGAGTGAAGACAGGTATATAGTCTTCACAGGAATTGTGGCAGCATCTGCATGTTCACCTCACACTGTGACTGTGCCTCTAAATGATTGCTGAATGAATGAATGAAGAAATGAACTAAGTAGTTTCCTTTGCCCTGTTTTACCCAGTTGCTAATGTTTTATTCTATTTGCAGAGACCTATCTGATGATTATGTCAGGGAGGAAGTATGATTTCTGCACTTCTCCTTTTTTCTCAATACTACCTGCCCTTCCCCAAATGTCAACCATACGTGTTATATGGATTGAAATCCTTGCTATCACAGTGACTGGTATTCAACCATTAGAACTCTCTTCCTTTTAGATTAACCAGTGCTTACACCTTTCAAAGGACGTGCAAGTCAGCCAAAAGGATAAACCTGGAGGGTGTTGAGGATTAATTGGGGTACGGGTTTAAGTCACTACAGGCAATACCAAGAGGTTGGATTGCATTCTGGGATCTAGTGGAGAACCAGGGGAGGTTTGGGGGAAGGGAATACCATGGACAAATGTGTGTTAGAAAGAGTTTTTTGGTGGTTATGTGTGGAATTGATGAGAGAGAGTCTAGAGATAGGATGTCTAGTTCAGAGGCCATCCTAGTAGTATAGGCAAAAGGTAATCTGTGCTATTAGCCGTTAGGACAGTTGTTATCCCTGTGGGGTTAGTGACTGGGAGAGAGCACAAGGGGAGTTCTAGGGTATCGGTGAGATTTTGCTTCTTGATCTTGGTGCTGGATATTTGCAAAAATGCATAGAGCTATCCATTTTGTGCATCTTTCTGTATATATGTTACAGCTCAATAAAAAGTATAAAAGAAAGGTAATGATGCCTGAATCAAGGTAGTGGTAGTGAATAAGAGGGTGTGATTTCTAGAGATAGGCACAAAGATTTGCACAATGACTGAAAGAGGAGAATAAAGGAAAGGAGAGAATAAAAGATGACTTTGAGATATTTAGTGTTAGAAATGGAAGATAGTTATTCCATTTAAAGAGTTAGGAATCTAATGAGGAAGAACTTTTTGGAGCGGAAGTGATGAATTAGTTCAATACTGGATATTTGAGATCTCAATGAGCTATTTGGGTGGGACTATGCAATAAGCAAATATGAATAGTATTTAGAGCTCAGATGAGAGTTAAAAATAGGAGTCTATCAGAAGTTATACAGACAGAAAATAAAGCAAGTGGTTGAAACAGTAGAAATACAGGAGATCCCTAAGAAAGTAAAGGAAAAAGACAATTGAGTACTAAAACCTTAGAAAACCCCATTTCAAAATTTCGCCTATACCAGCCTAGTCTATGAAATAGTAGTTTTGGTATAAAATGCATTTTCCAAATTGTCTTCAATTAAAAAATATTTTTGTAATTATATAAGAAATTTATACAATGAAATAATTATTTTACATGGAATGACAGAAGACTGAAGGTAGCAGAGTTGTCTACATAATATCTGCAAACGATTTGCCCCTCTGGTTTTATGATTGTATGTTTTTGGCTTACAGAAATATGTATGTTTAAACATTTATTTAAGTTTTTTTTTCAAAGATACCCAAACAAATGAGGTTAGTGATCTTTGCACATGGCAGATTAACCTCACCATTTGTACCTTCTTCTTGTTCATTTTATTAAATTTGCACACTTTTAAGTAAGGTAAAATATAGGTATATCCTCAATGCATATTTTATAAAATGTTAAAAACATTATTGCAGTAAAATAATTTGATTGGAAAGTATGTTTTATTTAAAAATTCAGCCTCAGGGAGGGCACCAAAAAAAAAAGTTCAGGGAGTGGGCTTTTATTTTTGGATTTAGTCCTATTTGAAATGGTTTAATCAGTTCATTAATTGAAAGAGGCCTTAGAACGGATTAATAGAAAAGCTATAAAGAGAAAGTACGTTCTTAAAATAAATTCTAAGTAACCCTAAACTGTTCTAAAAGGTTTCCATTATTTATATGAATATTCTGGAAATGTTTGCTATTGTGTAATATACATGAATGTTCTCTGTAAACACTGTAAATTTAGTCTTTCAGTCATGAGTTCTTTTGCACTGATGGATGTGCTGTGACGATCCCATCTAAAACCATGAGACACTTATGCTGACAAGAGTTTGTTCTAGTTGTCACATGCTGGAGACCAGTGACAAGCACCTACCTTGGCTAAGTGTCCCTGAGATAGTAAATATGCCATCCCTATCTAAATAACCCAGGTAGGAAGCTAGTTTCCTGTAGCAATTTGGTCCTAATAGGGAAGGCTGGTTCATTGGATTTCTTATGTTTGAGGTGTGAATATTTTCAGAGTGCAAGGTAATTTCTGAGATTTGTAATAAAATGATATGTTAGGATTATAGGCTCCTGGAGAGCAAGATTTCTTTTATATTCCTTAATGCCACCTCATACAATATTCTTTATGTTCCATGAAAGACATGCTCATTGCTTGTTGTAAAAAGGAAAGGTGACTGCTATTTTCAGTATTTCACTTATTTAAGGAAAATACACATATCTTTGATTCCCCCAAATACATACATTTTTACCTTTGAAACTAGGGAACTGGAAAATTTTATCAGATGTACCAAGATATAGTAATAATCACATCTAGTATCAGTATATATGATGACTGTAAAAGGCAAATTGAGACTTCCCTCTTCCTTAGGTAAAATGATTTTTATATTCTGAGAAGGATAAGATGATAGTATGCGTTTCTTTCATGGTCAGTCTCTTTCAATACCTAATACTCTACTAAGGTGCTTAAATATATCAGCGATGTGAAATATCCAGGGCAGAATTCCCATATATGACAAGAATTTTACTCCCCATCCGTTCCCGAGCTTGTCCCCATTTTTCTAAAACCCTTCAGTACAATGAACACGTTCATTACTGCCCCCCTTTGTTTCTGAGGCAGCTGATGGACTCTAGTCCAGACAACGACGATTCAAGATGTTAGAGGGAGTAAGGCCAGGACTGTCACTAGCCTTGCCTTTCAAAATGTTCCAATCACATATTAATCCTTTTCCACAAAGTTGCCGGACAAATCCATTTTGACCCAGAACCAGAACGATGAAGCCAAATCTAGAATCATCCATTTTGGCTAAGGTCGCATCACTGGCAAATACATTTTTCAAAATTTCGTTTTGTAAGGAATTAAATCCAATTCCTTTCCACATGGGGAAAAGCCAACAATGAAAACTGTTGATTGTAAAAGTGAGACCACAGAGCCACAGGACATATTTATTTTGGAAAGAAACTTAAAAGACTAAGAAATTAAACCGTAAAACATTTTACACTGGTTTAGATTAAACCAACAGTTTAAAAGATAAATATTTTGCATTTTTTAATGCAGATGTCCAAGATAAAAATAGCTGTTTTGCTAGGAAAGCTCAAGATTACTGTGGAAAAGTCTCCATAAATGGTTCCCGAGGTATATGCAAAATGGGAAGCAGTGTCATTTTATAGTATTTTTTTTTTTTTTTTTTTTGCGGTACGCGGGCCTCTCGCTGTTGTGGCCTCTCCCGTTGTGGAGCACAGGCTCCGGACGCGCAGGCTCAGCGGCCATGGCTCACGGGTCCAGCCGCTCCGCGGCACGTGGGATCCTCCCGGACCGGGGCACGAACCCATGTCCCCTGCATCGGCAGGCGGACTCTCAACCACTGCGCCACCAGGGAAGCCCCTATAGGTTTTTTTTTTTTAAGTGTTTTTCAGAGAAAATTAATTTTCAAAATAATATATGTAGCTCGAGGGGAGCTTGCAGAGTGAGGAACAAGGAAGTAAATAGCCTGAACTTGCTTTAGTGTCTCCCTTTGATCTGCTGAGGCTCCACCCTTGGCCGAGCTGAAATCTAACTTAGATGTCCTTCACTGCAGAGCGATCTCTAAAGTAGTGAGCACGTGGAGAAGGTTGGAGGGTGGACCTTGAGGGGCAAATTGAAGACACCTGGGCCAGACCACTAGCCAGGGATTAGATGGAAACCAAAAGATCCTGCCCCCCAACATCAAAGATCTACTTACCACCTCAAAGGTTAAGACATTTTTCTTTATTCCCTTGTGCCTTGATTAAACTGGCTTATTTCTAGTTATTCTCTCATGGTTTCATTCATAAAGTGACCCTGTATGAATTTGAAGGTAATAATGATTTCTCTTGGCTTTCTTTATTTTTTTCAGTTTGAGCTAAAGTTATACTTAGAGTGATTTTTATCTTTTGACCTCTTATCATTGCCCTCTGGACCCTGGACCCTCTTTAAAAAAGTTCATCTGTTAAGAATACTGTTTGGTATTGCCACATACTTTAATTGTTCTTGTGTTTGCATACACACATCTGTGTGTGTGTGTGTGTGTATTATCCTTATTCTAACACATGTCCCCAATATATGTATATGTCTTTGCAAGAAAGTTTTTCTTATCAAGGCCATTTTGGTTTTTTCTCTTACTGCTTTATTTTTTATTTTTGTTTTATTGAAGTATAGTTGATTTACAATGTTGTGTTAGTTTCAGGTGTACAGCAAAGTGATTCAGTTATATATATATGTATATATTATATACACATATATATACACATATACATGCACACATATATATATACATATATATACATATATATATACATATATATATATTCTTTTTCAGTCTTTCCTTTATAGGTTATTATAAAATATTGAGTATAATTTCCTGTGCTATACAGTAGGTCCTTGTTGGTTATCTATTTTATATGTAGTCATGTGTATATGTTAATCCCAAACTCCTAATTTATCCCTCCCCTCCCCTTTCTACTTTGGCAACCATAGTTTGTTTTCTATGTCTGTAGGTTTATTTCTGTTTTGTAAATAAGTTCATTTGTATCATTTTTTTTTAGATTCCACATATAAGTGATATCATATTATCAAGGTCATTTTGAATTATAATTTGAGTATTAACAGGCTGACTAGTTTAGTAATGCTTGTAAATTTGAAAGCATATGCCTCATTCATTCTCTGCATTATCAAATAAATGAATTAAAAAGGGACAGCCTCAGGGATGACTAATGAGCCTTTGGGTGATATTATAAAATGTCTAACTCTTTCTTAGATATGATCTTGAAGCTAGACATTGACTGTATCAAGATTAGAATGGTCAAGATTATTCTATCCTAGTTGGAGATGAAAATGTCTTTAAGGCTGAGACAAAAGTATGTATCTTAGAATAACACTTATTTCTCATTACTTACCCATTCTTGGCTACCTACTTTGTGACTACCATAGAATGATATGATTTCCTCTTCACAATTTGTAGTGTTGATAGAATTCTCTAGAATGGACCCAGTCCTAGACCATATATTTATCAACACTTTAAAGTACAGATTCAACTCATCAATTCTCACATGTCTCATAAGTTGTATAACAGACACTTGAGTGTTCCTTTGTTCCCTTTTACCAGCTCTTGTCTCCCAGCTTTTGTGTGCGTTGCTGCTATCTGCTTATGCCTGTGATCTTCAGAGGCTTGCTTTTGGACACTGGAGCCTTCTTGCCCATAAGGAGAACCAGAAGCCTGGGGAGTTTAGTAGAATATGATTATTATATAACTTAAACCTGTATAATAAGTCGATGTGATATTTTCTGTGTAATATAGGTGAAGAGCCTGGGTCCTAGTGCATAATAGTCTCATTATATTTAGTACTTATGACATATAGGGTTTTATGCATAAAACATATTATGCATTTTAAGCAGAGTTAAATACAGTGAATTATAATAATAGTTGTTGGAAGGGCTGGAAATCAGATGCTAGACTGGTCCCCAGGGGATGGCTCACATAATACTATGAGATTCACATGCCAGGGGAAGCTGGGGAAATCGGAAGGTCGCCATTGAAGAGTGAGCTCGAGAACATTTGACCACAGCTGCAACCTTAGGATCAGTGAGGAAGGATTGCAGCAACTGCCTGAATACTGTATGGGGAACACAGCTGCCTCAGTGGTTAAAGTCTCTCAATACCCATCAGACTGGTGATTGGATGCTGGAATCTCTGTAAACATTCCTGGCAGTAGGAAACAGCCAAAAGCAGTATGGAGATAAGATGGCCTCCACCTCATTGGTGCATTCCAGATATCTCATGATGGCTTCTAACTGGGAGACCAAAATCCTAGCAGGAGGAAAGGCTGAGAAGTAGAGTTTTAAGATTTCCAGTTATTAGAGTACTAAACAACATACTTGAAGGAGGTGGGAATAACTGCTGAGTGCTGATCTGGGCCATTATGTTCCCAAGGAGCATGATTCACCATGCCAGAGGTGGCCGGGCACTGCCAAATTAACTGTATTGCTCACTATACCAGTTAAAGATCATCTAGAATCAAGTGTTCAATTTCAAGTGTCACTTTTTAAAATATACATTGAAAACTAGTGTGTTCCTCGGTAGCCATTAAAATGGTAAGAGGTGTTAAAACCACATCAAAACAAGTAAGGGTTTGAAATGGGAATGAAAATAACAATCTACAAACATCTGAGGACACAGGTATAGACTTGTTTTGAGTTTCACCGTGTGGTAGAAGGAAGATCAATTAGGACAGGTTAACAAAGCAGCAGCTTTCGGGTTGGGTTTTTCATTTGAACTTCTATTTAATATTTCTTTCAAATCTAAGATTCTATGATCCTTCTAGATATTTGCAGATAGATCTAGAGTTCCTTAGTACTTCTTGAAAGGTGTAATAAAGTATGATTTTAACAGCCCCTTCATTTTCATTATTTTTTTACATTAATTCTACTATCTTTTTAAAAAAGGGGTGTGTAATATTTTCATCTCTTTTACTACTTCTGTTCATTTTATTTTATTCAAAAATTCAGTTTTCATTATATGTACTTAAATAATGGCTTTATGTCATACAAAATTTCAAGAGAAATGTGCTCTGAACTTACAAGGCTTTTTTCATTAATATTTTAGTGTTTTTTGAAAATACTTCATTGTTAAGAATCGAATATTCCAGGCAAAGTTGTACAAAAAGAAGTGAAGGCATAGATCAGTAGTTTGGGCAATGGAGAATCAAAATGAATTCTAACAGGAAAAAATTCAAAGTATATTAATAATTTGAAAAATAATAGTCCACAACTCAAGTATTTTATGGGCAGAAGAAACCTAGACTACTGAATTGCCAAAAGAGAAACAGATGAAACTAGAGATCGAATGATTTTGCCATATGTGGTGTCAATAAATTAAGGCTGATGTAACTTTGGCCTGTTAAGGAAGGATCCTTATGGACCAGGGTGGCGGTGGTTTTACAGCTTCAGCAGTGCAGTAGTCAGCTTTGGGTAGCTGCATTCTAGAAATAAATGATGGAGAAGTGCAGAGATTCAAGGAAACTGTTGGGTAAAAATAATTAAAAGACCTGAATATGGATACACAGGAATGATAAAGAAATTGTGCACTAAGTCTAAGAAAATATTTTAAACGATGTAGACAAATACCATAAATAAAATTCCTAAAATTAAAATTCATTTCATGTAACTAACCAATTTGGGAAACAGCAGTAGAGTATGTTTAAAAAAACACTTTTATATGAAAACCCTTGGGTTGAGCAACAGCTGAAAAATAATTCCCATCCTTTAAGGGAGAGATAGGAAAATAAATCTTTATCCCAAGTCAATAATTGCCAAAATGAGCAATACATTACAAATTTCATCCCTTCCAATGTATGTTATTTGCTAATGGGAGAAAAGAGTATAAATAATATCTTGAGAATGTGTATGCAAAATAAAACAAAATTTAAATCAAAATGATTAGCACATGGACAAAGGGATATTTAAATACAACAGTTCTAGACTCATAGACATAGAGAACAGACTTGTGGTTGCCAAGGGGGAGGGGGAGAGGGAGATGGATGGACTGGGAGTTTGGGGTTGGTAGATGCAAACTATTTTATATAGAATGGATAAACAACAAGGTCCTAATGTATAGCACAGGGAACTATATTCAATATCTTGTGATAAACCGTAATGGAAAAGAATATAAAAAAGATGCATATATGTGTATAACTGAGTCACTTTGCTGTACAGCAGAGATTGCCACAGCATTGTCAATCAACTATACTTCAATAAAAAAATAAACAAATACATAAGTTCTAATTTTGGTTATCTATGCAATATAAATAAAAGTATTTTTTCTTAAAAACCCAGGGTACTTTTCTCAGTATACTTTAGTTCTATTTCCTTAATTGACAGCGTTCATCCACTACCCCACCAATTGTGCACTGGTTTTCCTAAGCAACATGTTTCATATATTGAGCTGAGCCTGCTTGTCAGCTATTGTGTGATCCTGAAAGTAATTAGCTTAACTACTTACCCTTAGGCTGTGTCTCTTCTTGATGGCAAAACATTAGAAAAACAGTTGAATGTTTTGATTAGTCAACCAATTTGTTTTCCTACACATAGTTGCTCAAATAGACACGGGATGGGCAGAGGTGGAAAAAAAGGTCTCCATTAGGCCAGAGGTTATCAGCTTGTTGCTGTGACTTTGGAATATGAGAGTTTCCTGTGGGGAAAGCAGAGGAGACCTGCTCTCAGTGAGGCTGGCTACTGCATTTGCAAGATCAATAACCATGCAAACATGTCCCTCTGAACCCATTACTTACTATGTGCCAGGCGCTATATTTATATATGCTATACATATCTCATCATCAATTTTCTCAGCCTTCTGAGGTAGTTGATATTATTATATCATCTCCATTCTACAATTAACTGGGGGTGTGCACCAGACAAGCACAGTATTCAAACCCAGGCTCTTAACCATCAACTGAACCCTACTGCCTCTATTACTTGGCATGAGAAAGAGATCAAGTAGCATCATCACTTTATTACCCTGAACAGAAAAATTTGCTTACACTTAAAATGGAGAAAGGAATTAATAATGTCTTTGGGCTATGGTTGGGTATATGGGGGAGGGACTAAGGAAGTAGGTCTAGGTTGGATGCTATCAGAAAGAGGGGTAATTGTATGATTGGGGATCCCAATAAATCTTGCCTGTAGAAAGAGGAAACTAGGACCAAGATAAAGCTATAATTTGTAAAGAATTAGCAGTCACTCATTTGGGCCAAGAGAAGAGGTGTTTGGCCTTTTGTGGGTGCCACAATCAACTTGTCTTTGTCTTTTCTTAGATAAAATGTTGAATTAGCCTTGCTTCTTATTTTATTACGGTCTCAGAGTAAGCTTGTCTGAAGTTGGTATTCTATTTGTGTCCAACAGGACATAGTAACACGGCTTAGCTGTGAGTGCCAGGCCAACTTCTGAAAGTCTTTGGTTGCTTTATTATTCCATCTTGATTTCTTCAATAACTGCACATACCTGGGACCCCTTCTCTCTCTACCTGCTGGAGAAGCCAACCAGCCCATGCTTGGGAGATAATAAATGAAGAATTGAACTCCGTCATTTCATTGAAGTCCTTCAGAATTTTTTCCCATTTGGAGGGAAGAACAATCATATTTTATAAAGTAATAATAATATTTTATAGTTTAAATTGAACTCCAGTACTTTCTTAAAGCCCTTTTGCATTGAGTTTATTTTGTTTTCCTAGGAATAAGTCCCTCTTTGGGATTTTGGTTTTCTGATCATATTTGTACTGTCCTTTAGTGAAGTTGTTTTTTACTACTTAATACCTGCTTGTCTGATGCCTTGTTAGTCTGTCTGTCTTGAATGGTGTTTGTCTGTAGGGTGAGGATGAGCCTGTAAATCTGTTCTCAAGCCAGCCTGGGGGTTGATATGTTCATAAAATTTCTTATCTGCTTCCTTTGGACAAACTTGGTCCCAGGTCACCATTTCAAGACCTTATAAGGACTTCTTCCTCAATCTTGTTTTTGTGTTCCTGAGAATAGTTTCTGTTTTAGTTTCATCTACCCAGAATCAGGAGGTTTTGTCTGGTTCCTGATAGGTGATGGTTGGTCATTGACCAAGCTCCAGTGACAAAAGCTCACTCAAACACCCATCTCACAGACACTTTGTGAGCTCATGGCATCTTTTCAATCTAAAACTGTGCCTCTTCCAGGCCGTAAACATGCTTCCTTTATGTTTTCTCACTATAATGCTAACCCGTGTGCATTCTTTTCTCTCACAATTTCACCAAAGACAATTTGGAATTATAGTGCTAACCCTGGGGAATCTTTTGATCTGGACAAAGTTGTTCCTCTGAGAGGCAGCTTAAACCAAAAAGAAACAAAATTTTGACTGTCCAATGGTCTACTTTCTTTACTTGGTATGAGGAGACTTCTAAACACAATTGGGACTAAAAAAATGCCTCCTTAGAGATTCTTTAGCACAAGCTGATGCAAAATGTAAGAAGCATAACTCTTCTTGTGGAACTATTCCAATGCTTTCCTTCTATATTGCACTCTTTCCCTGACATCCTTTGCTTTAACCCTCAGACTCTTGTTCAAGATTTTTAGAGTGATGATCAAAAATTTCATGTCAGAACAGTTGGATGAAGAGATTGAACTTTTCTGGAATATTCTTTCATTTGGACACTGGGGTCCTGTTTGATTTCTTCTTCATGGGTACATAGGAAAGCTACATATTCCAGCTGCTTGGGAAGCTGTGTTGGAGTCATATGACTATGTTTTGGCCAAAGGGATACAAGGACAATGACGTATGCCACTTCCAGGCATGGCTATAAAACCCCCTGCATAATTGTCTCACATTCACTCTCACTTTCTTTGGCAACCTTGATAGCCACCTTTTTAAGATGGCAACGTCACAAAATAGAAGAAGCTTAGATCCTAAGTCATCACTTGGAAGAAATCCACCAGGAGAATCATTAGACCATAATGTAGGTGAGAAACACATTGTTACTGTGTTAAGGCACAGAGATTTGGGGGTTATTTGTTTCAGCAGCCGATATTATTCTTCCTCATTGATGCAGTGCCCAAGTATTAACTCTCTGGCCCCATTTTTGGACTGAATAGATAATAAATATGAAGATAGAAAAAGGTACTTGAGAAAATAGAACATTATTTAGAGACAAAAACGTATCTAGAAATCTAATTAGACAGCTTACTTCATACATTTTAAACTTAAAGTTTGATACATTGATAAAGTTTTATTAAGCAGGTGAAAATTACATCAATTGGTATTAGTAAATAGAAGTTTTTTGAAAGAAGGCTAATTTGGCTTTTGAAGATTTCTTAAGTGGCCTCATTGATTTAGCAAACATTTATTTGACACCTACTATGTGACAGGAACTCTCCTGAGTACTGATGATACAGCAGTATAAGAAGGAGATAGGAGATTATTCTAATGGAGAAGGAAAAACAAACAAATGAATAAACAATTACAGTATTTATATTTTAGGAGGTTATAAGAATTGGATGAGAAATAAATCAGTGCTTTTAGATAGGGTGGCCAGGGAAGCACTCAGAGGAGGCAGTTTATGAGCAGAGACTTAACTGAGGTGAGGCAGCAAGCCCTAAGAGAACATGATTACAGAAAGAACCGGACAAAGGCCCTGAAATGGGAGGATGCCACACATGCTAGAGGAACAGCAGGAGGCTACTGTGGCTGGAAAGGAGCAAAGATGGGAGGAACTCTAGGAAATGAGGTCAGATGAGTGATGTGATTCAGATCCTGACCAGCCTCGTAGACCATTGTACAACATCTGTTTTTTGCTTTGATGGGTCAAAAAGCCACTGGAGGGTCTTTAGCATGATGCATCAACTGATGTTCATTTTAACACAACCACTCTGGCTGCTGGGTTGAGATTAAACTATAGTGGGCAAGAAGGAAGGGGAGATACTGGTTAGGAGACTGTAACTGGAATCTGGATAAGAAATGGCAGTGGCTTGGGCCAGGGTAGTAGCAGTGATGGTAGTCAGAAGATCCTGCACATATTTATCAGTAGGTCCAGCAAGATTTGCTTTTAGACTGGATGTGGTGTGAAAAAAAGAGAGAGGAATCAAGAATGGCTCGAAATGGGAGGATGGATTTGTCATTAACTTAGAAGGCTAAGACTGTGGGACAATAGGTTTTGGGGGGTAAGAACAGAATTTCAGCTTTGGTTTTGTTAAGGTTGAGATGCCTCTTAGACATCCCCATATTCAAGAGAGCACCACAATTTAACTTTACTAATATAATATCTTGAACAGTTTGCTGTTTGCTTACTGTGTTATTCTTTCTTTCAAAGAGACTTTGATCTCCTTGAAAACAGGGATAATATTTTAGATTCGTTCTTTATCTTCCACATCGTCAAGCACAATTTTGAAACCCATCGTTTCTCTGTAAGTCTGTTGATTTATTATGTAAAGAATCAGATGAATGTATAATAAATCAGACATGTGAATTGTTTCATGTAGACTATGTTTAAAAATTCATGTTAGTATTGTCTATGTGTTAGCAGGCTCATGTGCCTTAGTATTCAAAGAACACAAGGAAAAAAAAATGTTTGGCAGATAGAAGAGAAAAGCTCTCTAGCAATTAAATCCTGCATGGAAAATGTTACCTGAAGTGACTCCTGAACAATACACACATTTACAGGAGGAATCTCGTTTGTATTAAGTCTGCATTTCAGCTCATTCATAATGAGAGCTCATGTCTTAGGAGGCATAGCCAGGAAATATGCCAGAGACCCAGGGACTGAGCCCAGTTAGGTGGGACCCTGGCAGGCAGGCATGTAAGAGCAATCTTTTCTGCGTCTTGCAAAGTTGATGGTAGGATTTTATTACCACACCAAGAGTTCAAAACCAAATTATGATGAAACGAAATGACCTAAGTAAATGGCTCTTTCTTTTAAAAAATCTCTCATATGTGTTCTGGAAGGAAAGAGTTCATTTTATCATTTTTTTGTTATCTTTGAATAGAGTATTCAGCAAAGTAGCTTGATTCAGGTATAACATAATCTGTGACCTTGTGAACCTAAATGTAACCTCTCCCAGTGGATGCCAAATTAAACTGCTTTCAATTTGTCTCATTCTCTGATACTAATTCCCAGACACAACAGGTATTAATACGTACTGGTTGACTTGAATTAACTTGGTATAAAATGAAAAAAATATGTAGGGAGGTGAGACTGTAACTTTCACCTTTCCATGGGTCAGGATAACTCAGAGAGAACACTCAGAGAAACTTGAAAAAAGTGACACAAAGGAAGGATTTTACTTCTTATGAAAAATTGGGAAAAAATACATATGGTATTGTTAAACTAAAAAATATAGCTTATGTTAGCTAGAAGACATCAGTTATGTTCAAATGGTGCATTTCGTCATTATTCTGTTAATTCAATTTCAGGTATTAGGTTCATGCTGAGACCAAAGTTGAATCCAAGGCTATGATCTGGTCTTACATACACCAGGAGATTCCTCCTGTTGGTGTATGTCTCCCCAAACAGAGTATGTGACTAAGCACTGATAAAAAGGCGTGTGTTAATTCTTTCCTTCATTAATGACGTTATGGAAAGTTCTTATGCATTTGGAAAGGATAACATTTCCCCTCATCTCTGTACATTATTCCCTTAGTTGTACAGTTTGATTTATTTTAAGATTAGCTGGCTTTGCCAGTTTAGGATTAATTATAAAAATGATAAATAACAACAGGCTTTTTGTTGTGGCTTGACTCTTTGTTTCTTAGGAGGAAAGATTATTACTTGGTATGACTGTTTTACAGCATAATGAAGAATTCATTTAGGGTCCTGGGTTTGAGGGTAGGGGCAGGGTGGGAAGTGGGACCCGTTTTCTGATACTTTGCAATCTCGAGCCACTTATATTCTAAGGCAGAACCTCTCCAAGAAATTAATGTTAACATAGATACCTTTCTCTGCTAGATTCAGCTGAATTTTGTGGTCTTTGTGTTAATAAAGTTTCGGGAAAGGATAAAAGTCCTGCAAAAGCAATTAGAATCAAAATGAGTCATAGTGCTACAAGGTGAATTTGCTTGTCTACATTTACAGTACATACGTCATTCCAATGATACTTAACTAATTAACACTATCACCATGGTTTTTTTGTTACTGTCACAAATCTGTTATACTTATGTAAGAGAATATTTTTATTTTGAATTTTACGTGTGAGCTGATAAAAGGAGGCTAGAACTTTTTTAAAAAAGAAACCTCACATTACAATATCATTTATTTTTTATGGAACTTAGTCTCTAGAATGTGCTTGTATAGAATCGTGTCCAGTAGTATCTTACGATTTCTGAATATGCAGAACTGTGCCTATTTGTTTGGCTGAGGCCAAATATGTTCACTTTTTGCGTCTACATTTTGGTCAATAAGTCCAACTAAACTTCCTAATATAGAAGACTTTTTTCAGGAGACAAATGTCCAAATAGCTAATAAATGTTATACCTTTCCATATTGGCTTAGCAATAAACAGGCAGGGAATAAAAAGGATTTCAATATAAATCCTTCACTGAAGCTGTTATTATTTTGAGCTAATCATATTAGAAATGCAGCTATTAAACTCCAAAAGAGCAAATCACTATTAGGAATGCAAAATAAACAACAGTACATCATTCCTGACATCTGTAATTATTTATAATTCCCCTAAATCCACCCCCCCATTAATAGGCAAGCTTAGATTAAAACCCTTAAGCATTTATTTGATATTAGTTGAGATCACATTAATAGTTCTTTGCCAGAGAGCAAAGTAGCTCCCTTTCCAGTGGGACTCTGATGAGCTCTTGACCCAGTTGACTTTGGGATAGTTGAACCCAATGGGTCTACTCCTTCATTTGCACGGGGAAGAGAACCTGGCACTTTGACTACACTGCCCATCTGCTCTCTAGAACTTAAAGGCACAGGTCCCTCGATCTCAATTCCTGTGGTTGGAAATCATACTGGTCCAGGTGCCCATTTCCTACAGAAACAATATGGAAAGAATCTGTACTCCTGCAAAATAATACTCCTTGGAAAAAATCTTTTGGGTTTGGAACAACTATTTTGATAAGCTGAATGGGGAGGGTGGTACCACACCAAGGAGATGCCTGAATGAAACTAATGGTGTTTCCCTAGGAGTCTTTACAGAGCTATGTTTCTGCTACCTTCGGATGAACGGTGTCATCTTTATGCAAGAATTGTTATCATTATTTCTTTAGCTTTTTTCTTTCTGTCCTGTATGGAGGTGAGAGGAATATAAGAGTGTGGGGGGCAGAGTTGGTTTGGCAAAGTTGAGGTGACAGCTTACAGAGGGGTTGAATGTAACTGCTATTAAAGCAACGGAGTCTGGCGAAGAGCAGGATTTGAGGGTGGTTTGCCTTGAAATGTGCTATATATAAATCCCCTACTTCATTTCTGCTCTGACGTCTTTAGCAAACTTAAAATTGCTCAACAATACTGTGTATGAGTGGGCTTCTCCAGGCAGAAGTTGAGAGTACAAGAGAACTGACTTCAGCGTTAACGCCAGAGAGGAAAATCTTTTGGCAAAACCAAATGAGGAGTAAAACAGACTGACCAGCAACTAGAATCTATTTTTGTTTGCCGTGTAATTACAATTGGAGACGCAAGCCAAGATATATTGCCTCTCTAGTTCCTCTGCAGGAATGACTCCCAGCAGTGAACATGGAGTGCCATTTTAGGAAATGATAAACCTGGCAGACTCCGTCTGCCTGGACATATCCAGAATATTCTGCTCCATTCTTTTAGTGTGAGCATTTTCCTGGGGCTGATGAGACATGGTGATGGCAGGAGACACATGTGGCCGGATTTCAACCTGAAGGAAGCAAATCTAGACCTGTTGTCAGAGAAAATTCCTGGAACTAGGAACACTTCAAGCTAGTTTGGGAAAAAAGAGGCAATGGCATTTGTAAAGTTCTTCCTCCGGAATGGGCCTGCAGAATCAATGTGGATTTTTGACCAACACCACATATTTTCACATTTAAACCCAAAGCGATACATGGGAAATGCTACTCAATTTTGAAATCTTTATTATCTGAGCCAATCCCAGGCCATCAGAATAACCTGCTGACCGCTAAAGTTTCTCAAATGCTTTGTTCACAACCACATATAGACCTCGTGAAGTCTTACCTTCCATTAGAATTTAACCCTGAAATGACTTGTCTAGTCCCCCCTATTTGTGTGGAGGTTTCCATGATGCTGTGATTAAACACTTTAGTGAATTTTTCAGTTTTCTCCCTTCAGTGGAAAGATAAATGTCTAGCTTTCAGTTGAACAAATTCAGAGTTGGTTTGATACTGATCTCCAAATAGATTTCAATTCAATGAAACTAATACTGATTAATTCTTTGTATAATACAAGCTTTATGCTAGGTGCTAAAGTAACTTAGGGAATCTAAAAATAGTGTCTGTTGTTCAGCTGTTCTTATGGAATTGGTTCAGATTTGTACAAACCTTCTCTTATTCAAAAGACTTTTGTGGTAGATAACTTGAGATTGTCTCTGTGAAGGTTCCCTACAGTATATTCACCCCATAGACTTTTGCCTTTATCAACCATGGTGGTCTAACAACAGTAGCAAAGGATCCTATTTTAGTTTTCTTTAAAAATTTTTTATTGAGCATGTCTTTGACTTTTTCACACTCATGGTCATTTATATGGATGTTGCAGAATATTAGGTCAGTTGATCCTGGCCCTCGTGATGTATCTTAGCTCCTGGACTTTATCATTAATTTGAAAAATGAAAGTCACTTGTTACCAAGTGGTACTGCAGCAGTTTCTGTCTTTAACAGAGGGTATTTTATTTCATTTTTTTACACTTTTCTGAAATTTTATTTCTTTTTTAATTGAAGTATAGTTGATTTACAATGTGGTGTTAGTTCCCGATGTACAGCCAAGCAGTGAAGTGATTCAGTTATACATTTATATGTATTCTTTTTCAGATTCTTTTCCATTATAGGTTATTATAAGATACTGAATATGGTTCGCTGTGCTCTACAGTAGGTCCTTGTTGATTATCTATTTTATATATAGTAGTGTGTATCTGTTAATCCCAAACTCCTAATTTATCCCTCTCCCTCTTTCCCCTTTGGTAACTATAATTTTGTTTTCTATGTCTGTGAGTCTATTTCTGTTTTGTAAATAAGTTCATTTGTATCATTTTTCCTTTTAGATTCCACATATAAGTGATATCATATGAGATTTGTCTTTCTATGTCTGACTTACTTCACTTAGTATGACAATCTCTGGATCCATCCATGTTTCTGCAAATGGCTGAGTCATATTCCATTGTGTATATAAACCACATCTTCTTTATCCATTCCACTGTCGTGGACATTTAGGCTGCTTCTGTGTCTTGCCTATTGTAAATAGTGCTGCTATGAACATTGGGGTGCATGTGACAGAAGGTATATTAAGTGGTACACACTCTCAAGGGAGCACTTCCTTTCAGAAACGCTACACTCTATGTCCATAATCCTGTTGGAAGAGCAGTGATTCTGTGTAACTCAGTCTGTGCAGGACTTGATTTGTTAGAACTGAGTCTGCATTACCAGTATTCTGTTGACCTCTATGGCAAGAGCTTTCCGCTTGCATATTACAGTAGCCTTTCTAAAGAGATTTCTTTTTTAACTCCCATTATACAAACAGCCATACAGTCCTACTGGCTAGGTAACTTTCACTGGCTATTTAATGGCAAAATGTTAAAATTGACTTCAATCAACGTTACCTTTATTCAATCAAGAATACCTTTGACAGACTTCACTGAGAATTCTCCATAGAAGTAAATTCCATATTATATTGCCCAAGAAATTTCCGAAGTGGTGTGTATTCATTGCCTTCACTAGACTTTTAATTTAAGCCATTAAATTCTCTAAAATGTCCAACGTACAGTAAAAGAGTCCTTTTTAATGCTGTCATGAATTTACCAAACGTGTGCATTCTAGGAGAGATCCTATAGTGAAATATCTTGAAGACATACCGATTAGGTTCCTCTTGATTGTTTTCAACACGGAGTAGTGCTTTCGGCATTTGAGTTTTGGGGGTTCATCTCACCCCACACTCTTTGCTTTGCTCCAGCGTATTTAGTTTAATCAGAGTCAGCTCAAGTTTCACATGGAAACTCCAAGTCTGCTTATCAGGGTGCACCTGTTTGCCAATTTAGGTTGAACTTATGATTGTATGACTTGCAGCTTATTACCTCCCTCTAGTTTATTTTTTCAATAGGCTGCCATTCTGGTCACCAGAAGATGTTGCGATAGCAGAAAATAGGCAGGGGATAAGCAAAAGTTCAGCAATATTTATTAACTGAGACTAGAACTAGTCTGAAGCAATTCTCTCTTTATTCTTCAATCCCATTATTTATAATTAGGAACTCAAAAGGTTATAACAATACGAATAATATGTAATGTTAATATTGTACTGTATGTTACCTCTAGTTATCAATAACTTCAGTTAATCTGGTAAAATATATTTCTTGTGTAAGGTATTGGCATGGAGAGGAAATATTGAGGAAGTGGAATATGCAGTTTCTTCCTCTTGTACAATTGAGACTATAAGATCTCATTTGATAATAATATATTTAATGAGAGGACACAGCCTAATAATATACATTGTTAGGCACCAATTTATCAGAGTAACTTCTGGATGTATAAGAAAAGCTTCTTATAGTTCTACTATGTGGATGGAAGAAATTCAGTTCAGAAACATTAAGCACTAATTGATTATATGGTAGATGCTTGGAATACAACATCGCATATGACGGACACCTCGTTCAAGGAACTCACGACTGCATGGGTGACTTGCTCTAATCCCAACTAAATAGTCTGGGAAAGGGAGGCAGCTTTAGCCATCCATTGCTTCAACTCCCTGGAATAAAATCTGGCATTGCAACCCTTAAAAAAATATCTACGATCACATTTTCTTTTTGGAATTGGTTAGAAAAACATATAAATCAGACATCTGAAGTATGCACACAGAATTCTTGAAGCCATAAAGACAGTGATTTTCCTTAGTTTGCATCTAATAAAATAGAAAAGCAACCCACTTGACAGAAAGTGGGCTTCCTGAAGGCTCTGGCAGAGCCAGGTCTGCTGTACACAGTGCTGTACATTCAGAGAACAGCACTGTGTTGACACCCGGCAATAAATGGGACTCCACTGTTGCTGCTGCTGCCCCTACTAACTAAAGGAAGCACTTCCAAGATACCTTTTCCAGGGCTAAGATTTTAATGACTTTCCTTAGCTCTGGTGGTTCACTCTAGCAAAGTACAGATAGCTCTTGGCAGCACATGTGGAAGGGTCATCCATGGACCTCTGAGTGCCATTGTGGGGCTTCCAGAGAAGAGTGCCAAGTGCTTTTTACAGTCTCAAAACAGCCACATTGGTTGGAAGGTGGAGACTGTTAATCATTTTTCACGATGAAGACAATCTTTGATCTTCCTACATTTTTGCTTTTTCCCAGTTCACACTCCTTTTAAGAGAGCCTTAAAAGGAAGGCTCTCTTGGTACTCTAGAACCCTCTATTGGTAATAATAAGCATTTTTTGCCTCAAGGGAGGTGTGAAGAGAGATGGAGATAAGAAGCATATTGTAGCCATTTTAGTTTTAACTTATTTTATGAAATGTTTCCCCCCACACACACACAATTTTTCTTTCAGGGGTTTAGCTGTGCTTCTGCTTTACTGATAGAGCACAACTTGCTAGGGAAATGGATAGAACATTAGAGAAAGACATGAAAGATTTAGTCCTCAAATAAACAAACAGAAAATGTGTGAAGCACTTTGACAATAATGGAACGGAAATTATGAATATATGCATGTTTCTAGCATTTTATTCCTTCCTCACGTACCATCTGCTTCTACTTAACCTCAGAGGGTATGAGGTGTGAGAGTATTTTATGCTCTCATGATGTACAATCGGGAAGAAATGGGGAGGAAAGAATGGGATCGAAGTAGAAGAGCTAGGGAATCTTTAAGGAGAAACATTAAGAAGCCCCTTTGGTGTGAGGAAAGCGGATTGGAGGGAGAAGAACTTCATGGAGCGTTATTGTGGTCTATAGAGTCCCTGTTTGATATTTAGTAGATTGCATATGAAAATTATGAGTAATTATGAAAGAGTTTTTTGTCTTCTGGACGGGATTTTCTAAACTGTCGTGCCATGCCAAGAAGCTGCATCACGTGAACAGTGAATAACCACTTACTGAGTCATCTATTCAAAGATAACTTTACTTAGTTTAGTATCCTTCCTGGGTATTTCACCTCATAAAGGTTTTCTTTAATTTTTATGGCATGTCTTCCATGGATCCCTTTGAAACAGAGCCTGATCAGGAGTTCAGGTGCCCTTGATTTATGTAGGGGGTGGTCTTCAGAAAAACCTCTCTAGGAGGGAGTGAGGCCGAAGGAAGGAGAAAGAGGCAAGTGAAGATGTGGTTTCAGGTCAAGTCCAGTCTTGGTCTGATGCATGGGGGAAGCCTTGGACTCTTCACTGCACTGAAGAGTGCATCCTTGTACCATAATCACTCAGCCATGGGTGTGCTAAAGAAAAAATTATCTATGACACTTGTTAAAGATGATAAGGCAGACTTTGTTCATGGAAGATTACTACAATGGGGTTTTGTAGTAGGGAAAAGAGATCGGACTCAATTCTGACTCCAACAAGGACAAGTGGAAATTTATAACCAAGGAGCAGGGTCAGTGGGTGAGAAATTACTAAGGAATAAGGGTTTTTTTGTTTTTGTTGTGTTTTTTTTTTTTTTGCTAAACTGACTCAACAGAATTCTTGCTGCAGGCAGGCCAGGGTGATAAGATAATATCAAGGGTAGGGGATGAGAAATGTCATCAGATAGAGGGGGTGGTCAGATACCAAGACTGGAGGATTTTTGCCAAACGGACCAAGCCAGATTCTTGCTTGAACTGGATTCTACACGGACAGACTGGGAGGCCCAAGGTCCAGCTAGTGGAGCAGAGGATTCAGAGGAGCCTGATGAAAGCTCAGTTAAGGGAGAGAGCCTTTGTCAGGTGGTGCATATCCCTCCTGGGTGAAGTGGCTTCCACTAGCTCAGGGCAGTTTTCTGGAGGAGGGCAACATCTATGAGCTGGTAGCCACCAACACTCACTGCAGCTGGGGCATGGGTAGATGCACCAGATTGGTAAAAGTGGGTTGGTAAAGGTGAAGCATCAGGATTTGGATTTATAAGAGCTCTGGCACAGAGTTGGATCTGCACAAGATAAAGTTGGCATCTGTGTTGGGCAATTTAAAGAAGTATAGTATTTTTCTCTTCATGTCAGTCAGACCACATGATATCTGGACTCCTTTACAGGGACCTTTAAGACTTGTGCCACGGTCTCCAGCCTCATTTAAGGACACTGTATTCCTCACATTTTATCTTTATCATATACCAAGCTTCTTTGATTCCCTAAATCCACCATCCCTTCTCTCATCCATACCCTACTCCTTCCTCATAGGTACTTTCATTTGACTGTTTCCTACCATTCTTTTTGCCATGACTTAGATATCACTCCCTCCTGGAGGCTTTTCTTCATACCCTGAATTAGACATCGCCTTCCAGCCTCCTAAGGCACTTTGTACTGCCCTTCATAGTAATTTCCAGAATACATTTTAATTGCTGGTTGGCTTCTTTATCCGTGAATCCTTATAGACTACAAGTCTATGAGGGCAGACGTTGGCATCCGGCAAATAGTAAGTACATGCATTATGAATTTATATATGAATATGCAGAATAAATAAAAGAATATCTAACATTTTCATTTTTATGAGAATGGATCTTTCTGTTAAAATGTACAATAATACAAAATACAGATTAACCCACACATCTAAAAGAAGACCTTCTAAGTCAAATGTAAGTTTTGGCGGGATCAAGAAAGAGCTAGATGGTGAGTCCCAATGATTAGGCTACAGATTTAGGTAAACGGTTTATCTCCCACACAATAGTAAATCTATTTTTCTAATGTATATGGCTACTGTCATGCCTAATAACATGCCCGTCTGTATGAAAGCGTATCTGCAATCAGGGTAGTGTTTATCTTCGTGCGTCATCCAGAAAGAAATGAAAAAGCCCAAGTATCATTGAGGAGGGATATGATAGAGGTCTGCACAGTTTTTATCTTTAAAGAGAACCTATTCAGGAAAAGGCTGGGAACTGCTTGCCTAGAGCAAAACCACTTCATCGGATGGATCTGGATACAAGTACTGGTACAGTGTGAAGAGGAAGGGCGTGAGCTTTAAAGTCAGACAGGCTTTTGGTTTAGTGCCAGCTCTGATGCCAGGGTGACCTTGGGTGACACCATCACCATCCTCATTCTACAGGTTCATCATTTGTAACAGCTGCTGTGGAAAGTCAGCGAGATTATGCCTGTGATAGGCTGAACACCGTATCAGAGCACAGTCAAAGCTCACGGCCTTTGCTAGTTTTCACTATAACACACTGTGGTGGGACAGCACGGGGTGGGGGGGTAATTGCTTAGCCTGATGGATGTGAGACTCCTGGCCAGCTTCATGAGAGGAGGTATCCTTAAGTAGAATGGTGGGGGAGTACAACGGACCACAGAATCCACACATCGTTCCACTGTGCCTTGTTCAGACCTGCATATAGAGTGTAAGAGTGTAATGACCATTGCTACATCTATTGAGCATTTTCTGTGTGTCAGGCACTTTAACTTACACTCTCTCTAGTTTTTACATTGTGTGAAAATTACATACTATCATCTCAATTTTACATACACGAAAAATAGGCTCAGAGACATCAAAGGATTTGCGCAAGCTACTACAGCCATGAAATGACAGAGCCGCGATTGGACCTAGATTTATCTAGCTGAAGGCAAACGTTAAGGTTAATTTTAGAAAAAAAAAATATTTGAGGGAAAAATGAAACCCAGGATCTCGGCACTGCCTTTTCCTTTCCTCCGGTCCTGTTAGCAAGCCATTAGAATGTCACTAAAAAGTAATTTTGTTATGATTTCCCTTGACCCTGGTCTCCAAGGTGACTCCGCACCGTATCTCATTCCAGCTTCTCTAAGTGCTGGGGAACGGATATGTTTTGGGTTCCTTTTTTTTTTTTTTTTTCACGGTACGCGGGCTTCTCCCGTTGCGGAGCACAGGCTCTGGACGCGCAGGCTCAGCGGCCATGGCTCACGGCCCTAGCCGCTCTGCGGCATGTGGGATCTTCCCGGACCGGGGCACGAACCCGTGTCCCCTGCCTCAGCTGGTGGACTCTCAACCACTGCGCCACCAGGGAGGCCCTTGGGTTCCTTTTGATTCGTTCTTTTTCTCTGTAATTTACTCTGCACTGTCCACCCATATACTGGATATACATCAACCTTACAACCACAGGTATCTATAAAGTGGAAGCATCTATTTAAAGGTACTTTTCCTGACTCTTCATTTTATGTATTTGGCAAATGATAAAGATGTTCTCTGCACAAGAAAAAGGATACTACTGTATAAAGGCTCCTTATTTGAGATGTGAAAGTAGTAACCTTTAATGCTTAATAATCTTATATCTATTCCATTTTCCCCTTGATTTATGTTGCTGTTTGACAGCTCTTTGTGGTGTGGAATATCAGGAAATGGGAGTATTTGGCATGAATCATTTTCAGTAGGAATTTTATTAGTCTTTTATTTTTCACCATATTGTAAATTTTCTGACATAACTTATATTGTAAAGTTTGCTGACATAATTGTCTTATAATCAGGACACATCTCACTACTTTTTAATAGACCGACATAGCATCAGAAAATTCCAGGGCTAGACGGGATGCTAATAATTATAAAATCTAGTTCCTCAAAGTGTATTCCAGTGTTCAAGGTTCTCACTATCTCCACCTTCTCTCTGTAAAAGGACAACAAAATGTTTGCATGCTTAAGGGAACTGTGGAAACAGTGATTTAGGATGAATTACAAAGGTTTCTTCTAAGTATCCGGTTGGCTAACCCACACTGCCTCTCTAACAGGGAACACAGGGTACGGGATTGCTCAAGTTCACTGTGTTTAACCATCCCCCTTATCCCACTCCACCCCCGCCCATCTTTCATGGACCATCATATGGGGCCAGTATGCCTCAGAATACACTAATCTATTCAAATATTTGTCTGCAGATTAGGAAACTAAGCCCCAGAGAAGTTAATTATCACCCACTGTGAGACCATGGGCGCCTCCATGTATTCTTTACTTTCGTTGCTGAAATCTATTCACCTGTCCTTTAGGCCTGGGCATAGCAGTCAGACTAGAGAAGGCTTACCCTGCAGGCTACAGAAACTTTGGTAAAATCAAGTAATAGTCTGTAATATCAAGGTAGAATCGTTTCTGAAGAAACAAATGCATTACAGAAGCCAAATCAAAACAGGAGTTTTAAAATTCTATTAAAATGAAGGATGGTTTTTGATAATGGGATTTGACCAGCTTCTTAGTTCAGAAAAGTATTTTTTAATCACTGGAAAAACTAGTGGACTTTTGGTGTCTTGCATAAAATCTGATTTTTGAAATAATCAAAATAGTTCAACACGTTTAAATGTGCTAAGTGATCTAGTTCAGATTACTTTTTGAAAAAGTAAAAAGTGATTCATGTTTCCAGATTGTATTGATGTAACACTAATTCTTATAAGCTTTGTTTTTATTTATGGAGAAGTATTTAGTTAGGAGAGTCAAATGATTTTTAATATCTAGTTTATTTTGAAATAGAATGGATTATACCATTGACAGCATGTGAGCAGTTTTGGTAAAGTACTTATTTGGGTGTAGTATATAACAAGGCAATATAGGAAAGAAGGATAAGGCTAAACTGAGAAACTACTTAACAATTGTCTTTTTTCATCATATAATCAGGTAGGAGGAACAGCTGGCAGTCTGGGGTGCTCTTAGCATCTGATCATAATGTCCTTAGGGGTGTATGACACAGCAGTGAAGGAATTTCACTTCTGGCTTTGGCAATATTTACAAAAGAAAAGTCTGTAAGCAGTTTTTTCTTTTATTTCTGCAGTTCCTTCTTCCCCACTTCACCCCCATTCTTCTTCCCCTTCTTCGCAGCATCCTTTAAGTGTAGCTTGCTGAATTATACTTGGGTAGCTGCTAAGCAGTAGAAGAAAATTTATTTATCTTTCCTTTCTTCTCTTTACTTAGCCATCTAGTTAAATCATTGGTCTAGTTAAATCAATAACGATATTTCATATTTGTACAGAATATTGTGATATATATAGTACTTTCACAAGCATTTTTATTTAATTCTTACAAAAATGCATCAGGTAGGCAGAGCAGACGTTGCGAATTGTCTTTACAGATGATGAAAATGAGGATTAGGGAGGTCAAGTGATTTGTCCAGTTCCCAGCTAAAGAACAACAGACTGGAATCAGAGCCAGGTATGCTTTTTATTTTAATAAAGTGTAGACTGTGTTTTTCTCCACTACAAAATGAATTCATATGTATTATAAGATATTAGAAAAAGTAAAGAATAAGAACATGAGGAAAAATTACCTATTTCTCCAACATCCAGAGATAATCATTCTTCTGTTCAGTTGTTTTAAATATTTGGATTTTTAAAAAGTAATTCCGGTCAAATTGCATATATGCCTACATCCAAGTTTTTTTCTGGTTAACCTTTTTATATACGTATTTTTAAAGGTTATTATAAAATATTTTTACTTGACCCTTTTGAAAATACAAAAAGTAGACTTACTAATTTTAACAGGTTAAGCTACATAGGAGTCAATCATCTTCCACTCCTGACACCTGTTACCAGCCCTGTTGTATAGCTTGACACCCTTACAAATCAGCATATGTAAACTAAACTCTATTTCTTCCTAATTTTATATATGCAATATAACCATATAAACATATATAAACAAAATATGTATCACAATATATAAATGAGATCTTAATGTACATATCATACATTACGTACTGGGGTTGTCTTTAGTGTGGTATTTCTTCTTTTAAGAGTTTCTGTCTCCCTGACCCTTTCTTTTTTCCTCTTTCTACATTGCAAAGACATCAATAGAGGGTTCATGTAGTAACAACATTTATTAAAGACATAAATGTTCTAAAGTACAGGAATGTAAAAGCAAATTATGATACCTTCAACATGTTGAACAAGTTTTATAGCTTTTAAAGGTGTTTATGATGAGTGTGCTATACTATTAGGAAACACTTATTAAGTATGTAAAAAATTCATAAAAATAAATCGGAAAGGAAATACATCAGAATATTGACGGCACTTTTCTCTAGGTGACATTTTAAAATTCAATTCAAAATTTTTATTATTTTAAATAACCCAAATTATTAATAATAAAGAGACAAATTTTGAGGTAGAGACGGGATTCTCACCTGTGTATTTGCCCTTGATCTTTTCCTTGACTGTCCTACTCAGTGAAGTTTCTTATTTTTTGAACAGCCCTCTCCTAGTCTATGGTAATAATTCTAATGTGAATTATGAACCAATTTACTCTTTCTCTTATGGGATCCTCAAAGTTTACCTTTTTCCTTTAGTGAGCTGTTTATCAATTGACTAAGAAGACTACATTTTGGGAGATTGGCTTTCTAAACCCCCTTTTGATTAAATGGACTCTGACAGAATGTAAAAGAAAAAAACATTTACTTTCTTCATATACTAGATTAGTGTCTTTATCATGTAATAGACGCGTTGATAATATTTAGCTAGGTTCTTATTAGTCATTTGGGCAATTAGGAGTACAACTGTGGGGCACTGAATTAAGAAAAAACACATATAGAAAATCACTCAAATTTAAAAACTTTCCTTAAAACCTTTGTGGTTGGCAGTACATTGCGAGACATTTTAGGAAGGCTTGTAGGAGCTCAAGAATATGCAAAGTAGCATAAGGTATCCTTTGCTCAAGCCTGGACATATCTCTTAACAGTACAAAAATGAATGCTTGGTCCAGTTTATTTTTAAATTTCTCCATTACTCTATAATGCGCAGAGTATATTGAAAGCATTCTATATCTCCTTTTTTGTGAGATGTGCATCTTCTATGACAACAATTTGTAACCAAGGCAACCAAACCTTTGCTTAATGTCCTATACTTTAGTAAAATAAAATGCATGTCATTTTAAGTACAGTTTTTTTCTTTTTAATAGAGATGATTTGAGATTTTACTTCTAATGAAGATGAAACTGTTTATTATTCGATTTCCCACCAAATTACATCTTTCTAAGTGTTGATAGGGATCCTTCTCAGAAATATGATTGCTTCAGGTCTGAGGAGCCATTCTTCTCTCCCTCTGCCTCCTAAGCTTGACACGTTAACAATTATTATCAGATTTTGCTTTTGGTCTCCATCCATCTATGCGATTTGAACTTCCTTAATCCTGTTTGAAACACAAGTGAGTATAAATAAAGAAAGTATTCAACTTGAATAAGAAAGTGAAGCTATCCAAAAAATTCAGTCTGTAGAGACAATCAGCTGGACAGATTCAAGCTGAGTAATACTTTTAATTTTTTCCCAGTGGTTTCAGTGTCCCTATGGATTATCAAAATTAATATTGATGCTTTCTGCTTCAGATTTGAAGACCATGTTAGATATATGCAATTTCCCAACATTCAGCTCTTCCAGGGTTCCATCGCCTGCTCTTTTATTTGTAAAGTATTTGATTTGTTGCCTCAGTTTATCCACGGAGGACCTTTGTGATGGAGAATAACTTTTCCATCTCTTTCAAAGCCTTCAGTATGAGTCTACATTCATTTCAGATTGAGTTGATTTGTTCTGCTTTCGACCACCAACGATATAGTGTATTTGCTGGTTGGTTCATTCATTCAAAAGAATCTTTATGTCTCGGAAGGTGAGGAAGAAAGAAGGGAGAACAGAGATCAACTCTATTCTGTGGATCTAAAGCAGAGGATCGAACACACAGTCTTCCTTGTTAATTTCTTGAAAGGACGTGAGGAGCTATCAGCCAGCAACCACGACTGTAAGAACTTTGTAAGATTCTCAAACTTGTTTTCTTTCTCCTGTTCATTATTTGTTAGTTCTTGTTATCCCAAACCGAGTGGCATTTAACAGCTTAAAGACATAGGATCAACGAGCTGGTCTCCAGAAGCTGCGAGACTGGGGGAGATTGGGGAAGGAATGGTAAAAGTGGGGGAAGTCATCCAACTGCTCAGCAGTTTGAAGGAGATGGAGACAATTGTGCAAGAACTGGGTGAGTGAATGGCAGCACTGAAGGAGAGCTCACTGGATCCCTGAAGTCTGTACCATGGAAGAAAGAAGGATGACGATGGAGATGAACCAGAGCTTGAGACTGGCCAGCACTAACAATGGAAATGCCTGTATGATCTTGGCATACAGCATCCTTTAGTCAGCTTCCCCAGGCTTATCTTGGCTTTCTCAGATGCTTCCCTTCTTGGATAAGATCACCAAGATTTTCCTACTTGCTCTTTTGACTTCACGGCATGTTGGGATGGAGAGACAGAGGTCACAATCCTTTGTATGTAATGAGGCAGGATGCAGAGAAAAGCAGGGGTGACCTCTGTGAGCTTTAGTTTTTTTTGTTTTTTTTTTTGTGGTACGCGGGCCCCTCACTGCTGTGGCCTCTCCCGTTGCAGAGCACAGGCTCCGGACCCGCAGGCTCAGCGGCCATGGCTCACGGGCCCAGCCGCTCCGCGGCATGTGGGATCTTCCCGGACCAGGGCACACACCCACATCCCCTGCATCAGCAGGCAGACTCTCAACCACTGTGCCACCAGGGAAGCCCTAGTTGTTGTTTTTTTTATCTGTGAAGAGTAAATAATAGTATCTGTCTAGTAGTGTCTGTCAGCAATCAAATTTGATAATTGCTGGTCCTACTTTGATTGTTGTTTGTCTTTTTTATTTACATTTCTTGTCTTCTTAGTTGGTTTGTAATATTCTTAAATACCAAGATCACATCTTAAACCTGTTGTATCTCTGGTGCCTCGTACTATGTACTCTGGACTCTGGGACTCAGTAAATGGCTTTTTATGAATGTTGTGTGCCCTTGGCTGGAAAATAGCAATAGCTAAAACTTATGGAGCACTTACTGTATGCCTGTCTACATTGTAAGTGTCTTGTGTAAGTAATTGCACAACGACATTGAGGGCAATTGATCATCACCATTTTACAGGTGAGGAAACTGAGGCCCAGAGCTGAAGTAACTTGACCAAGTGGTCCAGATGGTAATGTGGCTCCAGAAACCACTCCCTTAATCACTGTGCTGTACTGAGAACCACGTGGCATCCCTCACTAATTCCCTAAGTCACGGAAAGAAGAGGAAACATTTGTGCCTCTGCACAACGGGCAAGGGGCCACCACTGCTTCTGAGACTGGAGTGATTTTTGTATGTGCTTCATGCCTAATAGCAGAATATGTTCTTCTTTTCCCAGGAAAGTATGAGAAATAATCTGACAGTGCAGATTCAGGAGCAAGAAAAGTGTGGATCTGTGGCTGCTGTTCTAGCAGTTAGCTCTTGCACTTTTCTCTTCACTGAGTAGTTTCCACAGAGAAACTGTCTTGCTCTGCACACCTAAACAATAAGAACAAGAACAATCACAGCAGTGAAACACTCATACTAAAAATGTAGATCTATTCATATGCTATCACTGCTCAACTCATGAGTTTTCAAATGGAGGGAGCTGTCATCATGTTCATACATATATTATAGATTTGTATTATTTATTTTAAATGGTGTCTTTTTCCTCAGAAGATCCTTAGGCTGTGCTGGGCAGAAAGAGGTGGTGGAATGGGAGGACCATGAACTATAGGGACGGACAGATCTGTGTTCAAGCCTAGCTGTACTGTGGATTAGCTGCATGAATTTGGTCAAGTTACTTACCTTCACTGAGCCTCCGGGGATGATAAGGCATGACTTGCAGGGCTCTTATGAAGGTTATGTTTTGAATTTCAAGCAAGTTATGGACAAAGAGAATTTTTCAGCTGCCCCAAAGTGAGCTTTGCTTACTTTACCAGGATGGCTGGTCACAGTTACCCAGACTCATGAAATCGTTACACAATTACATATTTCCTTTTGGCTTCACAAACCTGAGCATAAGTTTCTTTCAGGGTCTTAGAAAATTCAAATGACAACAATAGTTTTTTGTCTTGGGCACTAAATACAGCACCTCACCTCCAGGTGCTCTAAGAAATCTGTGCATGTGCTATTCCATGAATCGTCATCATTTTCTTATATGTTGCAGAATAGAAAAATATGATTATGTTGATTCAGTGGCTTAAAAAGAAGTTGTTGGGTTCTAATGAGTACTGTGAATCGAAACATACTCTGTATTATCCAACATGCTGTTGTAAATGTTAGCTAATCAATGAAATTACAGCAATATTTTCTTTTCCCAGTATTGATGTGTTCCATACAGGTGGTATGATCAACCATCCCAGTTTCCTGGGATATAGGACTTTCAGTGCTAAAACTAGGAAGGTCCTTGACAAACCAAAACAAGTTGGTCACCTTACATATAAGGGTGAGAGGGAACTGTGTTAATATCCGTTACACGAACCTATCTTCTGATAAATTCATTAAAATTTTAAATAACTATTTTTACTTAGTTGCTCCTAAATGAAGTGACTGTGGATTTTATTTTCAACTTAAATTTCTAGGTTTTATATTGTTTGAAGCTTGTATCAGAGTAGGTATAAGAAGTTATTAATGGGAACATATGTATATGTATAACTGATTCACTTTGTTATAAAGCAGAAGCTAACACACCATTGTAAAGCAATTATACGCCAATAAAGATGTTTAAAAAAAAGAAGTTATTAGTCTTTTTTCAAAATTAGAGAGAAAATTGTAGGTTTCAGTGGTTCGAGACCTAACCAGAAGATAATTTTAAGATTTTATAATTGAATTCCATTCCACGTCCTTCTGCATCCCAGAAATGGCCATCTCAATGCCTGGCCCCATCGTATTATACTATTACTGGGTAATTTACAGCTAGAGTCCACTTTTTGCCAGGTTTTGAGCCATACCTAGATTCTAGAACAATTTTAGGAAAAGTTATTTAAAAAAAAAAAACAAGGGAAAAACCCTCCAGAAAACTGTCACTACTTATCAAGAATAAGAGAAAACAGAAAATCTCAAAAAGAACAAAAGTAATTTTCTTTTCAGTATAGGACAATCCATTTCTCATTTTCTAATAAAAATGCACAAAGACTGAAAGATTGAGAGTTTGAAATTGAAATTAGTTTTTGTTCTTTTGGAGTGGGCCTTTGATGCCTTTAATGTGTCTCTCCTGTTCTCTACCAACTTAGTTCCAACTTAACATCTTGGAATCTTCATTATAATCCTACCTCTCTCTTCTGCTTACCAAAACTAGTTCTCAGAAACAACACAAAATTAGTTCACACTGCTGTGTAATAATGTAGAGTTTAAATGATTATCCATCCTCCAGAAATTCCATTTTAACATGAGTGAGTTTCCTAGTCTAAGAAATAGACCTCTAAAGGTATGATTCCAGAAACAAGGAATTCTAGGCATAGGAGGACAGAGGTGAGCCTTGCTGTCACCTCTGAAACCATACCATGGAATAATCATTTTCCTGAGGAAAAATCAGGAAAGAGGTTTTGCCTGGTCATGACTAAAGGCCCATATCTGAGTCCAGGTGTAACTTTGAATTACTTATCAACTACTTCTTCAGCAGCAATTCTCAATGTATATGAAATACATTGCCACCTTTGAATGCCTAGAGACCAGACTAATTTTTACATTCTTCTTATTCTCGCAGGTCGACTAAACATGCAGAAAGCTATGGCTGAAGCAAGGATCCATCACTGATACAATGAGAGAATGATGGTACCTGGGGATGTGCTGGTGAGTAGCTTTAATTCTTTTTTTTTTTTTTCACTTTTTAAAATTTTGTTTTCTGTCCAGTTGGAAATGAAATACATTATTGGATTTTCTTCATCATTCATATAGTCAATGTGGAAAACATTAGGGCTGTGAATTTCAATACAGTAAGATCAGAAAATTTTAAATTGGCCTTCCCAAACCACTAATAAGTAACCGATATTGTATATAATGCTAAAAGCTTAGAGACTGAGTTTGATATTTAAAAAGTTCTGAAAACATTAGCTGATTCTTGCACGTCTGCATAAGCCCCTTGCAGCTGTGTGGCAGCCTGTGACTCTTCCCTGTTGGTGACATCACAGCTGTGTTTTCTTAGGCAATGTAGGCTCTTCAGCCTCCAAGGGCATGATTAGTGATCAGTACAAGCCAGTCTTGGCAATCTTATTCCTCTTTGCTTCTGTTTGGTTTAAGGGTAGATATGACTGAGTTCTGGTTACTGGGATATAAAGAAAGGGTCCTGGGACAGGTTTTCTCCTATGTTAAAAAAAAAAAAGCAGAGCCTTAAAGACGGTTCTCTCCTTCTTTTCTTGAATGCTGCTGGGGAGGGTGTGATGCTTCAGCTTCAGTAGACGTCTTGACATCATGATGATGTACCCAGGGACAAAACTACAATGCTCTGATGATGGTGGAACAGACAGCAACTCAGTGTGGTGCAGCAACTGTTGAGTTGCTGCACCAAATTTAGAATTGCATGTCTTCTGGCTTCTTAATTTTTAAGATAATTAGAAATTTAGCCAAATGTTCTGCAACCTGCAGCCAGAAGTATCCCTGGGTGCTGCCATCTCATAATAATAAAATATTTTAATATGAACTATAAGTATTTAAAAATATTATGTAAGCTGTGAATAGAGCCTCTTTAGTAAAGTGTGTTATATTTATTTTTCTCTAATTTACATTTAAGGAGAATAATGCCACTTACATAACATAATTAAATGATAAATCCCTTGGTTTTCTCTTCCAACCAAATTGCTACCCCTAACTCTTTCCTATAACTAAGATCTAGAACCACCACTGACAAGAGGATCCTGATAACTTGGTGTTTCGTATATTTCAGATGTATCCTAGGCTGAATTGGGTAGTTTGTAATATACATAGCCCCATGGATTCATGTCTCATCACCATTAACATCTCCATCCACTCACTTCCTTCCACATAAACACAGCAGTTTAACTGCTGGCCTTTCCTGTTTTCCCCGTTCATTTTTCCTGCAAGCTTTAGTTTGGTCTTTTGTATTCTTTCTTGTTTTTCTTATTGCCAGATGTCTTTGATACTCAGGATTTTAGCTTAGTTTGATTTTCACCTTGCACTTTCACCTGATTTCACTTCTCCATCATCTACTTTTGCTTCCTGTTCGCAGCCATTCCTGATCTGTTTACCAACCCCAATGAATTAGGCATTCAAATGGATCAGGCCCTAATAACTGGAGTTCCAGTGTCATTTAGTATCATGAATGATCACTGGAGTGCCTATACTTTTAAAGTGTTTGTTTAGCTGTCCATAAATACCTGACAAGAATGACAGGAGGCCTTGGTAGAAAGCACAAGATTAGTAGAATAAAACTGCACTAGAGGTTTTCTCGTGTATGCTTCCGTATGTTACATAATCTGTGAATGAAAAGATTCATAGACTCAAATAATGTAGCACTTTGAATTGAAATAAGAATATATAGCCTAAATTTCTGAAATCTCAACCATCTATGACTACAAAATGAGGTTCAATCGTGTAATATGTTCAAATTAGCATACCCCAGTTGGCCTGATTGCTTGAAATCAGCTTTCTCTTAAGTGTGTTTCCTGCCTATTTTTTGAGATGCCCCATGAAAGAGCATTGTAGAACTTTTACATTTCTGCACTTGTGAAGGAATGCAGTTAAGTGATATGAAGTTGTATTCCGATGCTTCAGGAAGAATTATCTAAAAATTAAATCTTAATTGGGAAGTGAGAGGTGGGGTAGGAATGGATGCAAAAAAGAGTAAGGGCCTGGTATGCTTCTCTGCTCCTTTCCTGCATTACAGATTCTGTGTTTATCTTTGCTCAGCACTGATAATTCTTTACTGCATGAATCATTACAGTTACCTGTAAGGTTTAAGGAACCAACATAGAAACATCATGAAAAACCAAAGGAGGAAAAAAGAATTACTAAAGAACAAGTGGGGAAATTAACATTAGATAGAACCATGTCATTTGAGAAAAGTTAAATTAAACAAGACACTAAAAGCAAAGCCCAAGAGGATTTTATAGCACAATGATAATAATAATAAAAAAATGGTTATGAAGAACCTAGGGGCAGGACAGGAATAAAGATGCAGACGTAGAGAATGGACTTGAGGTCACGGGGAGGGGGAAGGGTAAGCTGGGACGAAGTGAGAGAGTGGCATGGACACATATACACTACCAAATGTAAAATAGCTAGTGGGAAGCAGCCGCATAGAACAAGGAGATCTGCTCAGTACTCTGTGACCACCTAGAGGGGTGGGATAGGGAGGGTGGGAGGGAGACACAAGAGGGAGGAGATATGGGGATATATGTATATGTATAGCTGATTCACTGTTATAAAGCAGAAACTAACAGACCATTGTAAAGCAATAATACTCCAATAAAGGTGTTATAAAAAAGATAATAGTATATTTCAACAGATCAGTTATATATATATTTAAAACCCTACACTTCTCACTGTGTGAAAAGTATTGATAAATCCTTCTAGGAAAAATTTACTCTGCTAAAGGAAGCATGGGAAATTGTAGCATATGCCAAAGCTCTTGAAGTGGACTACTAACAAATGACAATATAATAAGAAAAAAGGTTAGTCTCTGAATCTCAAGAAATAAAGCTTTTATCCACCCTAATTTTTCCACGTTAGCAAGGAGTCCCTCAGAAGGATTCTTTGAGGTCTTTATTTTTTTTCCCCTAATGGAATGAATGAAGAGAAAACTGGTCTTCAATGACCAGACAGGGATGATTTAACAATCTAGGTGAGACTAATTTAGTTAGACATCACTGCTATGGCCAAACTTTCCCCTCAGGACTACAGTGAGTTTGCATTCTTGGTCAAAGTGTCTGTTGACTAGTGAAATAGACACTGATGTAAACATGTTGAGGTCAGGAAACGTCATACGTAGCAATGGAGAAAGCCGTTTACGTTTTCTCTGAATCTTTCTTTAAGAATCTATGAAGAACAATGAAATATTTAGCAATAAATAGAAATGAGCTATCCAGCCATGAAATGAACCTTAAATGCATATTGCCAAGTGAAAGAGACCAATCTGACAAGCCTACATACTTATGATTCCAACTCTCTGACATTCTGGAAACGGCAAAACTGAAAACAGTGAAAAGATCAGTGGTTGCCAGCGTTTTTAGAGGTAGGAGGGATGTACAGAGGATTTTCAGGGAGGTAAAAATATTCTGCTTGATGCTCTCATGGTGGATAGAAGTCACGTTTTTTCAAAACTCATAGAGTATACAATATCAGAATCCTAATGTAAACTATGGACTTAATGTATCAGTATTAATATCGGCTCATCATGTGTAACAATGTACCACACTAATGCAAGATGTTAATAAGAGGGGGAACCTGCTGGAGTGATAGGGGATATATGGGAACTCTGTATTTTCTGCTTATTTTTCTGTAAATCTAAGACTACTCTAAAAATAAAGTCTGTTAATTAAAATATTATAATAATATTTGCTATAAAATAAAAAGCTATGAAGAAGCCGAGCTATTCAAATGCATGGGTCGGGACAACTTGCACTCTTATTAGTGGTAAACCTTTGGTCTTGATAGGATATGTCTAAGCCTTATCACTAATAATGTATTTATAAGGAATATTTTGGTAGGAGATGAAAAAAAGGGGCTCAAGGAGAATTATAGGGACGCATTAAGAAGTGAACACATTTTAAAGAGAGAAAACATACAGACGTAAATCCTTCCAAAGTTGCATATTAGAGAAATTTTAAGGAAGGTTTCTTCTGTGCATTTGACTGGCAATATATATCTTGCTTAATTATAAAGACAAAGTTTAGAAGGCACCATGAGGAAAAGGCATAGTTAAGCTATAGTGGTGGTAGGATTACAGTTGAACAATTTCATTGTTAAAAGTTACCTCTTTTAGTATTGTGTTTTGATACTGTTTATTATGTTTTCCTGATTTTTATGCTTACAGTGGAAAATTTGGAAAATATGGAGAAGAACATTATAGAAAACATGTGTCTCCTACGATCATTTCACTCAAATATAATCAGTATCAACATTTTGGTACATGTGCTTTCAAACTTCTTTCTCACATTTTCATTCATTCTTCATTTATTCATTTATCTTTCCTCACTGTTTAAGAAAATGTTTGACCATATCCCTGAGTGAGTTTCCTAAGGCTGCAGTAGTAACTTATTGCAAACTTGGTGGCTTCAAACAATAGAAGTTTCTTTTCTGACGGTGCTGGAGGCCAGAAGTCTGGAATCCAGCTTTTGGCAGGCCTGCGCCTCCTGTGGGGCTCTAGAGGACAATCCTTTGTTGCCTCTCCCAGTTTCTGGTGGCTCCTGGCCTCCTTTATCTTGTGGCTGCATCAATCCAGTCTCTGCCTGCATTTTCACGTGGCCCCCTCCTCTTCTCCCCGTGTGTCTCTCCTCTGCATGTCTCTTATAAGGACACTGGTCATTGAATTAGGGCCACCCAGATAGTCCAAGGTGATCTCATCTAGAGATCTTAAGCTTAATTACATCTGTAAAATCCTTTCCCCAAAAGAAAGTCATATTCACAGGTTCTGGGGAATTAGGATGTGAGCATACATTTTGGGGGGCTGCCATTCAACCCACTGTGCCAACTATTATTGAAAATCAGTGGGTGAATGAGTTTGATTTTCTTTCTATATTAAGATTCTTGCAATAACGTATCTCATTGTTCTAAATTGCCCACCTTTTTACTTTTTTTTCATCTCTGCAATTCACATACATTTTACAGATGATGGCATATCATGTTGTTAGCTTGTTTTTGTTTATTTGTTCTTTTTTTTTAGTGATACTTAAAATTGTGCTGTACCTTACACTCAGATAAGATGAAATACACTATATTGCTTTTTTTAAAAAAAACTTTATTTAGATATGATTGACATGTAAAAAGCTGTACATATTTAATGTATACAACTCCATGAGTTTGGAGGTAAGTATATACCTGTGAAACCATCACCCCATCAGGCCATAAACATATCCATCACCTCTCAAAGTTTCCTCCTGCCTCCTTTATTATTATTATTTTGTGTGTATGTATGTGTAGTAAGAACACAGCATGAGATCTACCTTCTTAGCAAATTTTAATTTTATAATACCACATTTTCAGTTATAGGCGCCATGCTATATAGTGAATTTTCAGAACTTATTCATCTTGCATAAATGCTACTTTGTACCATTTGACTATCACCTCCCCATTTTGCCCTCCACCTAGTCCCTGGCAACCACCATTCTATTCTCTATTTGTATGAGTTCAACTATTTTAGATTACACATATAAATGAGTTCATACTGTATTTGTCTTTCCTTGTCCAGTTTTTTTCCACAAAGCATAATATCCTTTAGGTCCATCCATGTTGTCGCAAATAGCAGGATTTCCTTCTTTAAGGTTGAATAATATTATATCTACATACCACATTTTCTTTATCTGTTCATCTGTTGATGGACATTTAGGTTGTTTTTATACTTTGGCTTTTGTGAATAATGCTGCAATGAACATGGGAATGCAGGTTTCTCTTTGGGACCCTGATTTAAACTTATTTGCATAAATATCCAGAAGTGGGATTCCTGGAATATATGGTAGTTCCATTTTTAACTTCTTGAGGAACCTCCATATTGTTTTCCATAATGGGTGTACCAATTTATATTCCCACCAGTAGTGTACCAGTGTTCCCGTTTCTCTACATCCTTGCCAACACTTGTTATCTTCTGTTTTATTAATAACAGTCATCCTAATAGGTGTGAGGCGATACCTCATTGTGGTTTTTAATTTGTATTTCCCTGTTAATTAGTAAAGCTGAGCACCTTTTCATATACCTGTTGGCAATTTGTAGGTCTTCTTTAGAAAAATGTTTATTCAGGTTCTTTGTGCATTTTTAAAAATGTAGTTTTATTGAGAAATAATTGACATACATCACTGTTTAAGCTTTGCCCACTTTAAAATCAGATTTTTTTTTTACTATTGAGTTGTATAAGTTTTTTATATATTTTGCACATTACCATTTTATCAGGTAAATGGTTTGCAAATGTTTTCTCCCATTCAGCAGGTTGCCTTGTTGTTTTGTTGATTGTTTCCTTTGCTGTGTAGAGGTTTTTAATTTGATGTTGTCCCACTTGTTTATTTTTGCTTTTGTGGCCTGTGCTTTGGTGTCATACATATCCAAAAACTCATTGCCAAGAGAAATGTAAAGAAGCTTTTTCCCAATGTTTTCTTCCAGAAGTTTTATGGTTTCAGGTCTTACATTTAGATCTTTATACATTTTAAGTTGATTTTTGTGTATAGTGTAAGATAAGGGTTCAATTTCATTCTTTTGCTTGTGAATATCCAGTTTTCCCAGGACCATTTATTAAAGAGACTATCATTTACCATTTTTGTGTTCTTGGTACCATTGTTGAAGATTTAGTTGACTGTATATGGGTGGTTTTATATCGGGGCTCTAATCTGTTCCATTGGTCTATATGTCTGTTTTCATGTTAGTACCATACTGTTTCAATCACTATAGCTTTTTAATATAATTTGAAATCAGGAAGTGAGATGCCTCCAGTTTTGTTCTTCTTGCTCTTCTTTTTTTGCTACTCTGGGTTTTTTTGTAGTTCCATATGAATTTTATGATTGCTTTTTCTATTTCTGTAAAAAGATGCCACTGGAATTTTGATATGAATTGTATTAAGTCTGTAGAGTGCTTTGGGTAGTATGGACTAAATATCTTCAAGAAGAGTTCTGTCAATTTACATTATTATCAATAATTTGAAAACAGGTGTTTTGATTTTTTTTTTTGTTTTTTGAAGATGTTGGGGGTAGGAGATTATTAATTTATTTATATTTATTTTTGCTGTGTTAGGTCTTCGTTTCTGTGCGAGGGCTTTCTCTAGTTGTGGCGAGCGGGGGCCACTCTTCATCGCGGTGCACGGGCCTCTCACTATCGCGGCCTCTCTTGTTGAGGAGCACAGGCTCCAGACGCGCAGGCTCAGTAGTTGTGGCTCACAGGCCTGGTTGCTCCATGGCACGTGGGATCCTCCCAGACCAGGGCTCGAACCCGTGTCCCCTGCATTAGCAGGCAGATTCTCAACCACTGCGCCACCAGGGAAGCCCTGAAAACAGGTTTTGAATATCGAGTATTTTTTAAATTGCCCAGTAAAAATGATAAGCCAGGATTTTAATCTACATTTATTTGTTTAATTTGACTACTTGCTAACCTCTTGTTTTTGTTGTTTTATTTTTTTCTTTTAAAAGATTGGTGTTTTTCTTTTAAATTTATTATTAAGTGTGACTTGCTGAATATCTACCAAGTGCTTGTCAGTTACCAACTGCCACAAAGCAAACATTATTTTCCTTATTTTCTTCATGAGGTAACTGATTTGTAGGAGTGATTGATGTATTTCCTAAAAATATTAAGTTTATTAGTCTGAGAAATATTTTCTGGATTATTTCTAGTTTAAGAATTGCCTTTTCCATTTGTTTATGTTTCTTAACATTCAAAATTATTTTTGTTTTTTTTATTTGTTTAATGTGGTCACTATTATTGAATTTTTTTTCTGCAAACATTATGCTTTGGAAGGCCTTTCTTCCCCCAAGATCCATTACATATTTACTTCTATTTTTGTCATACCTTTTTATAATTTACTTCTAATGCCACTGGAATTTTGATTGATCAATCCTAAATCAAACTGCAGGTCCCAGAGAAAATCTAATGGGTGATCTAGATGTGCTCAAGTGACCAGGAAAAGAAAATCCAATCCAGTTTTTTTTTCCTTTTGTGGGGGAAGAGGAAAGGAACAGTGACCATCAGAGTTACAATTTTTTTGGTTGGTCCAGCATTTTGTTGTCATTCTTGTTGTATCATGCTGGATTAGGACCTAACTGGAGTTTTCTCAAATCCCTGATTTGCCCAATACCTTTTAAAAAATTATTTGTCCTTTATTTATTGGCTTGTTATGTTTACTTCATAAGTTTTATACATGCCAGGGCTTCCTTTATAGATATTGCAGCTATTCTGTTTACCTCTGTGATATATTTTTAGTGGTAACGCATTATTAATTACTGTGGCTTTAAAATGTATTTAGTATTTTTTAGAGCAAGTATCTTCAGAGCATTTTCTCCCTCTTTGTTCGTTCCCACAATATTTCCTCTTCTCATCTAAGTTAATTTACAATTGATTTGATAATGACTTAAGAGTATGATAAAAACATATACCTAATACTTTTCCTAGCCACATTTATTGTCTTTTATTTCATTCAAAATATTGTTTATTGAATGTCTCTTATGTGCCAGTCACTGTTTTGGTCACTAGGGATGCAAACTTGAATAAGACAATTATGTTCCTGCCCCATCAAATTACATTTAAATTGGGAAGAATTATAATAAATGGGTTAATAAATACATATAGGCCATAATTTCAGGTAATAAGTGCTGTGAAGAAAAATAAAGCAGACTAAAGGGCTAGACAGTGAGCAAGGGTTATTTTATAAAGGATGGCTGAGTAGGTTCTTTCTGAGGAGCTGGTATCTGAGCCCATGGAGCCAGTGAGGGGCCTGGGGGAATCTGGAGGAAGCACTTGCTGGGCAGAGAGAATGGCAGATGCAAGGACCCCCAGGAAGGACCCAGGGTGTTATGCCCAAGGTATGGCATTGCTGCTTAAGTGGCTGGAGTGGAGGGCACCTGGACAGAGTTGTCGGTGTGAGAGGGCTAGACAGATAAATGGGACCAGGTCTTTTGTGGTTTCCTATGTGTTACAAAAAGGAGTTAGTTTGGGTTTTATTCCAAGCCATTGGAGGGTCTAGAACAGGGAATCAACATGATATAATGTGTGTCTTCTGGGTAGAGAAGAGAAAGCAGCTAGGGGTCTTTAGCTCAAATCCAGATAAGAGACGCTGGCAGCTTGGGCCAGAGTTGCAGCAATAGGGTGGTGAGCAGTGATCAGATCCTGTATAGAGCAGGCAGGAATCGCAGCTGGATTGGATGTGTGTGGCAGGGGATGGCGAGGTGGTAAGAGAGACCCCTGGGTGTCGGGCTGAGGGACTGTGTGGTGGCATCTTTACTGGGAAAAGGAAGAACCCAGGCAGAGTTTCAACTGGCCATCCAAGTAGAGAGGTCAAGTACCTACCCTGTGGGTCAGGAACTCAGCAAATATCAGAACCAAAGAAATGAATTGGGATGTCATCAGCGAAGGGAAGGGAAGGGAAGGGAAGGAAGAAAAAGGAAGCAAGCAAGAAAACTCATCAAGACCAACAGCAAAGGGGGAGAGAGCCAGGTGGGAGTGATAACTGGGGAGTCAAGTGCTGCAGTGTTGCAAGGAGGGAGTGATCAATTGTGTAAATGGGGTTGAGAGATCCCAGGAACTGAGTGCTGGATTTAACCAGGTTGCTTTCACTGGAGCTGAGCTAGGGGAAGAAAAGCCAGCTTGGGGGTGGGTTCAGGAGAGAATGGTGGCAAACAGCAGAAAGAGCGTAGAGACAACTCCTTACAGAAATTTTGCTGTGAGGAGCAGAGCAGTGAGGCTGGAGATGGACTTAGAATGGGGGGGCTTTTAATATGCGGCATTCTATAGCTGATACAGGGGATTAGAATGCTGATGGCAGTGATCCAGGAGAGAAGGAGAAGCTCCTAGTGCAGGAGAGAAAGGGGATGCCTGCAGGAGCCAAATCCTTAACAGGCAGGAGTGACTGGAATCTCCAGTACACGCAGAAGGTTAGGTTTTGGACAGGAGAAACGGTGTCTATCAACTTTCATTTAAGTGAAGTCACCTCTATTTTAAGCAGCCCTGATATGTGACTTATTCAGGAGAGCACACTTGTCTCTTATTGCTCATCCAGGTATTTATGATGATGTGCAGGTAATCTGTGAAAAAAAGAGCCATGCATTAATTGACAAACCTGCAAACTTCCTATGACAGATTCATTTAAATCACCTTATTTGCAAAAGTGAAAAAAGAAACCCAATCAACCTGTTAAATGCAACTTGTTCTGTCCAACTGAGCCCTCTAGGCATCTGCTGACTCTTCAGTCTACATTTTCCCATATCGAGCACACATTTCTGGTTTACGATTATCCTGTACTTGAATGTGCTACTGAAATGTAGGGGACACCTACAGGAAACAAACAACAGATTGTTGCATTTCGTGGAAAGCCTCAGGCTCAAAGGTCCTAACCTGTGCGGGCATTCACTCTGCATCCCTGGAAACCAAGTGCCAGGGGAGCACCGCCCTTCAGTACAAGCAGCGCTGCCTGGGAAGCAGGGGGTTTCCAGACATTTTTGCTTTCTGATTAATGAGCATATTCTTAAAAAATGATGGTTACCAGGGATTTTGTACTTATATTGCACTTCCAGCTTGTGGTAGACCTTTGCGTACAGGAAGTAAATTAGAGGCAGGGCACAGAATAGAGTTACAATGAAGTAGTGTTTTCATTATTAAAATAGATTGTCACGGAATGCAACACCAGGTAGCCTGTGTTGGAATCAGATCATGTGGGTCCTCTAGAATGATAATGAGAATTACTCTCAGAAATTTCATGGGCATAAGTTACTTTGTTTGCTGTGTCTCTTTTAAGCTCTCCAACACATGTTTCTTATTATTAAGAGAAAGATGAGTGAAAGTGATACTTGATTCACGTTTTAAAACAATTTTTATTGAACTATAGTTGAGTTACAATGGTGTGTTAGTTTCGGGTGTATAGCAAAGTGATTCAGGTATACATACATACATTGTATATACATATATATATATGATATATACATATTCTTTTTTAGATTCTTCTTCACTGTAGGTTATTACAAAATATTAAGTATAGTCCCCTGTGCTATACAGTGGGTCCTTGTTGATTATCTGTTTTATATATAGTAGTGTGTATATGTTAATCCCATTCTCCAAATTTATCCCTCCCTCTCTTTCCCCTTTGGTAACCATAAGTTTATTTTCTATGTCTGTGAGTCTATTTCTGTTTTGTAGATAAGTTTATTTGTGTCATATTTTAGATTCCACATATAAGTGATATCATATGATATTTGTCTTTCTCTGTCTGACTTTCTTCACTTAGTATGATAATCTCTAGGTGCAACCGTGTTGCTGCAAATGGCATTATTTCATTCTTTTTTATCGCTGAGTAATATTCCATTGCATATATGTACAATCTTCTTTATCCATTCCTCTGTTGATGAACATTTAGGTTGCTTCCATGTCTTGGCTGTTGTAAATAGTGCTGCAATGAACATTGGGTGCATGTATCTTTTCGAATTAGAGTTTTCTCCAGATGTATGCCTAGGAGTGGGATCACTGGATCATATGGTAACTCTAGATTTAGTTTTTTAAGGAACCTCCATACTGTTCTACATAGTGGCTGCACCAACTTACATTCCCACCAACAGTGTAGGAGGGTTCCCTTTTCTCACTTTTTAAAAAAAAATTTTATTGGAGTATAGCAGATTTACAATGTTGTGTTAGTTTCAGGTGTACAGAAAAGTGAATCAGTTATACATATACATATACCCACTCTTTTTGTAGATTCTTTTCCCATATAGGCCATTACAGAGTATTGAGTAGAGTTTCCTGTGCTATACAGTAGATCCTTATTAGCTATCTATTTTATATATAGTAGTGTGTATGTCAATCCCAGTCTCCCAATTTATTCCTCCCATCCTTATTCCCTGGTAACCATAAGTTTGTTTTCTACATCTGTGACTCTACTTCTGCTTAGTTTTGTTTTGTTTTGTTTTTTTAAGATTATTTTCCCATGTAGGCCATTACAGGGTGTTGAGTAGAGTTCCCTGTATTTTACTCTCCATGGTCCTCTTCTTGAAGCTGATGGCTGCATCGTCACTCAGGGTCAGGCTAAGCCTCCAGTTGTTATCATGGGGAGTGATGGCAAGTGTTAGAGGGGACATTTAGCAAATACCAACCAACCACTTCTCTGTAAGAGTGGCCAGAATTGCTCTCTGATATGATGGCTGCGACCATCTCAGCAGGCACCTGGTGAGAAATGCATTCACTTTGCCACCTACTGCGCAGGATCTCTTGAATGATGGCCAGAGGAGCCAAAGAGCCTTCCGGGGTTTCTCTGCTCCCAACGCAATCAGACAGCCATTGAAAGACTGAAATCTATGCCTCACAAAGACTTAAAATATAAACAGAAAGTCATAGGAATGCACATTTCTTACAGGAAAATAAAAGCATCTTAAGATGTGAGAATCTCAAAATGAGTTATAACATTTGTTTATAGCTATTTTCTCCTGAGGACAACTCAGAGGTCCTGGGCGTTGGGAAGGTTACATTTTGTCTTGGATACACCAGTCCTCCTTCTTATTATTGGTAATTGGAGGTGGTGCTACTGCCTGTAGCAGTGGATCATGCCTGACCTATCGCCAATAGGTATAGATCGGACAACAATTAGCCATTAAGTGCAGTATCGTACCTGGATGCCAATACCAAATGACACTTGGAGGTACTCAAACATATTCCAAATAGAATTTTCTGGCTACAAGGGGTTGTCTTATTAACATGGTGGTGGGTAAGGAGAGCTAACATTTACTGAGAAACTACTGGAATTGTCCCTGAACTTTGTATATGTTCTTTCATTTCATTCTCTCAATAATTTCTTCATACATAAGAATCCTCTCTCCTATGCCAGGCATCGATTAAAGCCCTCAGATATATCAGTGAGCAAGGTGGACATACTGCCTGCAGATTCAGCGCTTACAGTCCAGCGATGTAGTCAATGATGATAGAATTAATACTATCCATTGATTGATTCTCATTTTACAGTCACTGCAGTAAGCATCTAATTCATCACTACTTGGCAAATGAGGGGAGCAAGGCTTACGGAGTGAAGTGACTTGTATTAAGATTTGAACCTAGGTCTTGCTGTCCCCTCTGGGGACAGTTTGAATCCCAGTTCTGCTAGTCAACAACTATGTGATCCTGAGAAAGTGATTTCGTCTTTCTGAGTTTCCTGAGATGATGAATGGGGACAGTAAGATACCTTCCATCCTTTTCCATCTTCTATCTTACCCATTTTACTCTTACATGTGTTAGAGGCTTCCCATCTTTCAAGTCTTAGTTTAGTCATTGCTTCTCGAGAAAGCCTTCCCTGACTGCCTGTCTCAGCCCCCAAGAATCTTTTGAGTGAACTTGTTCCATGGTGCCTTGTGGCATTCCCTTGTCATAGTACTAACTCCCTACAGTGTGCCTGCCTGTTTATCTGCCTCAAGGCAAAAAGATGAAGAGCATAGCCAGAGGGGTCAACCGTGTTTCATCAAGCTCTGCTGCAGATAGGTAACACGTTCAACACACCCTCTACTGCCTTCCCGAACTGGGCAATATCTATCTTGATTCTGCCATATTTGTGCAGATACAAGAGCAGATCTGTCTTATTCTGGTATTGGGTAAAACGGCCTTTGAGTGAAAGCTTAGTCAAGAAGTTAGCCTGAAGCCAGAGCCGTGGCTAGAGAGGAAAACAAGGCCAGGTTGCCAGCGGCTGGGCAGGCAGGACTTCGCTGGGCAGTGCAGAGAGCCCTCCGTTCCTGCCCAGCGCTTCACCCCTCCTGGCACATTCATTCAGCACCTCAGTCTGCAGACTGATATATTTTTGATGAGGGAGAAGTTAGGGAAATCCTGGAGAGTCAAAACAGACAGAAGACACAGTTCTTCTATCCTGAGTCAATGGGACTCTTTGGGCTAGACATTTGCCTTCCTAAAACCAGGGTCCAATCTGGTGCAAATCAATATTTGCTGATGCATAATTTCAGGGAGCAGTCTTGTGTTTTCTGTAGCAAGGTTGTGTTTTAATAAGATGACTAAGCACGGCTTTATAAGGCAAACATGAAATAAAACCTTCCAGATGACCACTGGAAATGTTTCTTCTTTTTTTTTTTTTAACTCCAATACAGACCTTTCAGTGAAATGGCCTGACAGTTTTATGCGTTTCTTCCTGTTTAGCATGGCAGGGAGGGATGGAATTTGAGCTCGTTCTGTATGAATTCAGGCCCACCATGACCTGTTGAAGTCACTTTCTCAAAATAAAGAAAGACAAATAATAAACTTTAAAAAGTCATCCTAAACTAGGACTTCTTGGCATTTTTCTCTTCATCTGTAATTTTTTTTAATTTGGAGATTATAAAAATATAAAAACAATGAATTACAATTGCTGTGCCTTCCAGAACATGGATTATTCTAGAAGTATGTATGAATGTGTATAACCTATTGGAACTGCGACTGTATGGGGTGGGGTGGTGGGGAGAGAATCATAGAGCCTTCAGGGGGAGTCAGTGTCACTAAAGAATAAGGTTTAAAGATTCTTCCTATTACTTAGCTAAAGAGAGAACTAAATAAGATGTTCTAGATTGGCCATAGCAAGCCCTATATATAAGAGTGCTCTGGGGTTTTTCAGCTAATCTGATGAATACTTATTGAAAGGATAGCTTTCCATTCATTTCTTTTTAATAAGCTGTATTTTTAGAGCAGATTTAGGTTCCCAGAAAAATTGAGCAGAAACTACACAGAATTCTCACGTACCTCCTACCCCGACACATGTGCAAGCTTACCCCGCTCTCAACTTCTCCCACCAGAGTGGTGCATTTGCCACAATCAACGAACCCTCACTGACACATCGTCGTCACTGAGAGTCCATAATTTACATTAGGGTTCACTCTTGGTGTTGTATATTCTATGGGTTTTGACAAATGTATAATGATATGTATCTACCTTTGTACAGATACAGAATGTTTCACTGCCCTAAAAATCCCCTGTACTTACCTATTCATTTCTTCTTCCCCTTTAACCCCCAGTAACTGCTGATCTTTTCTACCGTCTCCATAGTTTTTCCTTTTCTAGAGTGTCTTATAGTCGGACTCATACAGTATGTAATCTTTTCAGATTAGTATCTTTCACTTAGTAATATGCATTTCATATACTTCCATTTATTTTCTTGGTTTGGTGGCTCATTTCTTTTTAGCTCTGAATTCTGTTGTCTGGATGTACCAGTTTATCCATTCACCTGCTGAAGGGCATCTTATTCACTTCTAAGTTTTGGCAATTCTGAATGAAGCTGCTATAAAACATCCATGTGAAGGTTTTTATGTGGACATAAATTTTCAACTCATTTGGGTAAATACCAAGAAGCACGTTGCTGGGTCATACAATGAGTCTGTTTAATCTTGTTTAAAAACATGCCAAACTGTCTTCCAAAGTGGCTGTACCATTTTACACTCATATCAGCAATGAATGGGAGTTCCTGTTGCTCCACATTCAAGTCAGCATTTGGTGCTGTTAGTGATTTGGGTTTTCACCATTCTAATAGGTATGTAGTGGTATTTTCCTGTTTTTTATTTTATCTTTCCATCCAATTTTGAGAGCTACCTCTTCAACGTGGGAGGGAAGCATGGGATCCAGCCACCAGGAGTAACTGAGGCTAGAGAAGGGGGGCTGACTATGATGTTGGACGTGGAGGCAGTCTTGGTCTAGAAGGTACCCCTGGGCTTGCTGAGTTTTTCCTAAAACACAGTCTAGAGCCCAGGGAACTAAAGGGAAGGTCAATTCCAAGTGATGGGAAAACTGGAAGAAACTGTGGATACTTTATAAATACACTTATTCCCTCAGCTTAGTAAAGCAATGTGTGACTTTACTGTGTCTGTGAAACCTGATGTGCATATTAGTTTAGAATTGGTATTTGCAAAGCATGCATCAGCTCTCCACAGTTTTATAGTTGCATCACCAGTGGTCCTTTGCTCACCAGGATCTCAAACTATGCGTTCCCTCACCTTGGAGGTCGATTTTATCAATAGGCATCTCAGCTGAACTCTTGCTGTACCATTCCAGTCACCAGGTGTAATCAAATTGAGAAACTAAGGTCAGGGTCAGTCTATAGAATCAGACAATGTGCCCCTCTCTGTCTCTGCTAATGATCCTGAGGTGCAAAATCCCTAGGCTGTCCTTCCATTGTGAGTGTGATAATGGCCTTGAGCAAAGTAAATGTTACAGTGGAAAGAAACAGGAATGAGGAAGGAAAGCTCTCATTTAGTCCCTGTCAACACTCCTTCTTTCCTCTGGGCCATTGGCCCCTTGCAGAAAGGCTACCCTCCAAGCAGCTAACAGTCCATTCTTTTGTCCAGTCAAGTACTGAACAGGCTCAGTTTTGACAGGAAGCTCATTTGTCCTTATACTGTAGTATATTTTGAAATTTTACAATCTCTGTTGGCTCTGTACTCATGTATATGTCTATATAGACAGTCCTTATTTTGCAGGGTACCTTGTTACAGAGACTTGTGCATTTTGAAAGTTGGCCCTTGTTTCCATGTATCTGAGGTTTGCTCTGATTTAAAAGCTTCATACTTCCCTGGGAAAATTGTCACCATCAGAAATAAACTTTCTCATCTTCTCATGTCTAAACCAACCCATAGGGCTTCCCTGGCGACGCAGTGGTTGAGAGTCCACCTGCCGATGCAGGGGACGCGGGTTCATGCCCCGGTCTGGGAAGATCCCACATGCCGCGGAGCGGCTGGGCCCGAGAGCCATGGCCGCTGAGCCTGCGCGTCCAGAGCGTGTGCTCCGCAACGGGAGAGGCCACAACAGTGAGAGGCCCGTGTACCGCAAAATAAATAAATAAATAAATAAACAAACCCATACTTGCATCCATCTATCATTGTGGAAGTGTCCCTTCCTCCCATGGGTCACAGCATCACCTGGACTCTCCATCCCACCCTAGGGGAAGAAAGAGATACTACTTCAAAATATCCTCCATTTAACACCTTCAGTGATTCACCACTTTTTATCCCCCGTGCCTGTCACTTACCAGGACTTCGCTCTCTTGGTTTTGAAACACTCGCTCTCCTGCTTTCCTTCTTGCCTCAGTCCATTCTTGTTTTGGTATCTTGGCTGCCTCCTTCTCCATCTGCCTCATTTGGAGGAACTCAAGATTTGTCTCAGGCTCATCTTTTCCATCTCTAACGTTTGTCCCCGAGTGATCTCATCGGTTCCCAGGAATGTGAGTTCTCCTGTGCTGATGACTCCCACATTTTCACTGGAGTCCACATCTCTCCCTTGAGCGCCTTACTGTCACGTTTCCATGTCTCCTGACATCTCCCTTTGGATGTGTCTTCGCTTCTGCAACTTAACAGATCCCAGATGGAATTCTGGATTTTCCTCCTTCCATGTCTACCTTCTCAAACCCCTGTTCTTCTCCTTTCATGTAAAAAGCACTGCACTTTAGCAAGTTAGTTAAGCCAAAATCTAGGAGTCCTTCCTTTCTGATAAACTAGAGATCACATATATTAGTAACCCTTATGGATACTACTTTGAAAATATATCTGAAACTCTCTTCTTTACTTCATGTCCACGGCCACCCTCTGAGTCCAGGCCCGCAGTGTCTCTCACCTCTGTGAACACATCAGCCTCTAACTGGTTTCTCCACTTTCACTCTTGTGCCTCACCTTCTCCCCCCATGGCTGCCCCCACCACTCCTCAGGCAGCAGCAAAGGGGAAATTCTCAATGATAATCTGATAACGCCCTTCCCTTGCTTTTAAAATCCTGCAATGGCTCTCCTTATGTTTAACATAAAATTCAGCCTTCCTCCCATGACCTAGACTATCTTGCCTCACCTTGCTTAGCCCCTCAGCCTTACTTCTTCCCACTCTTCCCTTCACTTGTTCAAATATCACTGGTATTATGTGGAAGGGAGGGAAGGAGGGAGGGAGGGAGGAAGGGAAGGAGGGAGGGAGGGAGGGAGGAAGGGAAGGAGGGAGGGAGGGAAGAAGGAAGATTTCTATTTTATGATAAAGAATTGAGGCCCAATGTAACACTAAGTAAATAGCAGAAATGAGATTCACCCTCAGCTCTGCTTTATTCCCTAGAGCTCTCCTCTTTGCACTACTCCATTTGGTGTAATACAAGGCAAATACCAAAAAAACCTCTGTCCTATATAAAATCAAGAGCGTATTTAGAGAAAAGGGAACTCTCCTGCACTGTTGGTGGGAATGTAAATTGATACAGCCACTATGGAGAACAGTATGGAGGTTCCTTAAAACACTACAAATAGAACTACCATACGACCCAGCAATCCCACTACTGGGCATATACCCTGAGAAAACCATAATTCAAAAAGACACATGCACCCCAGTGTTCATTGCATCACTATTTACAATAGCCAGGACATGGAAGCAACCTAAGTGTCCATCGACAGATGAATGGATAAAGAAGTAGCACATATATACAATGGAATATTACTCAGCCATAAAAAGAAACGAAACTGAGTTATTTGTAGTGAGGTGGGTGGACCTAGAGTCTGTCATACAGAGTGAAGTGAGTCAGAAAGAGAAAAACAAATATCGTATATTAATGCATATATGTGGAATATAGAAAAATGGTATTGATGAACCTAGTGGCAGGGCAGGAATAGAGATGCAGATGTGAAGAACAGACTTGTGGACACAGGGGTGGAAGGGGAGGGTGAGACAAATTGAGAGAGCAGCATTGACGTATATACACTACCATGTGTAAAATAGACAGCTAGTGGGAAGCAGCCGCATAGCACGGGGAGATCCGCTTGGTGCTTTGTGACCCCCTAGAGGGGTGGGATAGGGAGGGTGGGAGGGAGTCTCAAGAGGGAGGAGATATGGGGATATAAGTATACGTATAGCTGATTCACCTTGTTGTAAAGCAAAAACTAACACAACACTGTAAAGCAATTATAATCTAATAAAGTTGTAAAAAAAAAAGTGTATTTAAGTGTATTTAATTCATGTGATTTGACAAAGGAAAAATAGTTCCGAGTTCAGAGAGGCCTATCAGTTACTCACTGTGGAATAGTTAGCATACTTATGAACCTCAGTTTCTTCAGCTATAAAATGGACATAATAGATAATGGACTTCATAGCATGGGTGTAATGATTAAACGATAATGTGTTGGCACGCTTACTTAGCATGTCGTGGTATGAAAAAGCTGCTAGTTTCCCCCTCTCCCTGACTTCTCCTGTTTTCAAAAACACTTTATATGTGTTTCATATAAAATCTATGACTCTCTTTGCCCAGTGATAGAAGAGACAGTACCTCCATTACAGCCACCATCACCAGCCCCTTTCAGCGAGCACCAGCTCTGTGCTAGGCGCTGCAATGGGTGCTTTACATACGTCATTTCCTGTAGCCTCCCAATACCTGAATCTAGGTTTCCTGGAAACTTTGGGAAGGTGTTTCTTCAAGGAAATTTTCCATAGTCAAGCACATTTCATAAATGTAGAAATTACATATTCCTCGTGGAAAGTTATAATACGTAACTTTAACTAGAAAATTAAAGAGCTTGAGCAGTCTGGTATAAACAGTGTTTCATTAACTTACATATCATGGTGGAAATCATCCCTCCATGACTAGCATTGTGTTTGTTTGTTTGATGTTTGTGCTTAGCAACTGCTTACCTTCTGCAGCCCTGATGTTCTTTGGGACACATACTTTGACTCTGTGCACTAGAGTCCTGCTCATGCTGCTTAAGATAAAATGTGAGTTTGGTAAAATTTTGCTTTCCAGACAACATTATCTTCTTTTCTGCTTTCACCGTTGGGTGTTATTCATTGTTATCTTCTCTATTCATTTACGACTGTGACAGGTTGGTTTTCCTCTGCTATGAAATCTATTTCCTCCTTCTCTCATCACAGATCAGTCTGCTGCTCGTTATAAAAGTCACCATTTCTACCGAGTGTGGGAAAAAAAGAAAATCTGATAAAGAGAGAGGGAAGGGGGGGAGGAAGAGAGGGAGAAAGCTGGAGAAAAAAGAGAGAGAAAGGGAAGAAGAGAGAGTGGGAGAAAGAAAGAGGGAGAAAAAGGGAGAAAAAAGAGAGAGAGGGAGAGAGGGAATAACCTGTATAGAATTTTGGGGGAACACTTTGGGAGACGATGACTTTTAGTCTAAATTATGTTAAATAGGTTTACTTTTGTTAGAATTTTAAGCATCAAGTGTGAAAACAACAATGATTTATAGAGTAGTAATATTTTCTTTAAAACTTATTTTTCCTTATACTATTTAAAAACTTTTTCAAAATTTGTTCACTTTTATGTAAGATCTAATCATGTCTCAAGGCAGGAATTGCTAGGGTTAAAATATAATAAAAGGGAACAATGAAATAGTATAATTTTTAAGGAACTCTATAGGACAAGGATCTTATCCTATTTTTATTTGAATACAGCAAAATCATGACAGTATCTGGCACAGAGTAGGTATTCAATACATATTCAATAAATAAATGAACTTCTGTGCCATAAGGGTAGGGTCATATGTCCTAAAACCACAACTGACACAAATATGCTTAAAAAGTTCTCTAATACCCCAGTTTTTCATCTATTTTAGAACTGGGCTTGGGTTCTTTTAGATTCGGTTGTTACTATTAAGAATGTCCAAAGGTAGTCATTTAAATTATTATGCTTCTTATCTCTTTAAAAAAGGGTCATGGGCTTCCCTGGTGGCACAGTGGTTGAGAGTCCGCCTGCCGATGCAGGGGACACGGGTTCGTGCTCCGGTCCGGGAAGATCCCACATGCCGCGGAGCAGCTGGGCCTGTGAGCCACGGCCGCTGAGCCTGCGCGTCCGGAGCCTGTGCTCCGCAACGGGAGAGGCCCCAACAGTGAGAGGCCCGCGTACCGCAAGAAAAAAAAAAAAAAAAAAAAAGGTCAGAATTTTGTTCTGACAATTTTTGGAAGGATGGTTGTCATTAAGCAGATTTAAATTACTAGTACATTTGCACAGATGTCAAGGTATTGTCTTAGGTCATTCAGGCTGCTATAAAAAAAAATACCATAGACTAGATCTCTTAAACAACAAAGATTGATTTCTCACAGTTCTGGAGGCTGGGAAGTCCAAGATCAAGGCTCCAGCAGATTTGGTGTTGTGCGAGGGTCAGCTTCCTGCATCATAGACCGCTGTCTTCTCATTGTAACCTCACATGGTGGAAAGAGAAATGAACCCACTAATCCCACAAGACTCCACCCTCACGATCTCATCACCCCAAAGCCCCACCTTCTAATACCATCTCATTTGGGTTTAGGATTCAATATATGAATTTGGGGGGTATATAAACCTTCAGTCCATAGCAAGATGCTTGGTTTTGATATCAAAGACAAAACTCTCTCACATTTCTTCATGTTGTCTTGGGATTCTTTACCTTGTTCTTACCTTCCTAGGGTTTCTTTATCTCCTCTCATAATTATGTTAAGTGCTAAGATTTCTTTTGTCTGTACTTCCCAGGAACTATTATAGAGAATGGCTGAAGTAAGAAATTACTAGACAATGTGTTCAGTGAAGATCATTTAATTCCTTAGGGAAAAAAAAACATATGAATTAAGTTACTTTTATAACAAGCACAGTACTGGGTTGTGGGGGATTGTGGTCAGCCTGGGCTGAGGTATTATTCAGCCACACCTGAGTAGTGACTCTGTTTTCTCCCCAAGGTGAAGTTTTTCTTTTTTGGCATTGAACTTAGTTCAAGAATGAGGTAGGGGGACTGGTTGCAGTACACAAAATAATGTAACTGTGAATGCAGAAGTTCTTCCAAGATGAAGGTGTAAATACAAATAGGAAAAGGCCAGGCATGGCAATTCCTCGCTTGCAAATATAAGTAACGATTACATGCCCTCTTCAGGAGCAATAGGGGCAAAAGAAAGTGTGTTCAGATACGCTACATCTGGCTACATTGGTGGTGAGACCAGCCGACTTCTGATAAGACTTGACATCTTCAGCTGAATGCATTGGAAACTTCACCTAATGTGTGTCTGTGGCAGCAGCGAGGGTTGTCTGTGTGTGTTCATGTGTATGGTCTCTTTGCACCAATTTGTGACCCATGAAATACAGCAAAAGAAAATTCAAAAACTAAGTCTAAGACGTGTATTTGGCAGGGCAGTTTGCTACTGCATACACAGGTGACATTAACAAAATGCTAACCAGTCATTATAAGAGGTCTGTATCATGCAAATAACTTCTGATTGAACTGAAGAGTCACAGAGTGCCAGGGGTGCTTAAGTCATCCGCTTTCAAACATGAGCTTGCTCTCCCCAGCCTGGGAGTGGAAACCATACCAGCTGTGGCCACAGCTCCTTTCACTGTTGAGGATTTATATGTTAAAAGTCTTCTTTATGTCAAGCGTCATCTCTATCTCTATCTCTGCAACTTCCATCACCCTCTGCCCTTTGGGGAGACAAAGAACAAATTCAATGCCTGTTCTCTATGACAGCCAGCCATTCAATTATTCATTCACTCATTCAACAGACCTTTATTGAGTTGCAGCCATTTGCAGGCACTGAGAACACGAAGGTCAAAAATACCAAACCATGTTTCCAAGAATGCCCCAGTCTTTGATCTGTTACAGCCTTTTGGAGTTTCTACTCTATAGGGTATCACCTCTTGTTCCTTTGGTCATCCCTCATGTGTCTCCATGCTAGGCTTCCTTGCTATTCCTCTCTTTTGAATGAGTTGGAGTTTATCAAAGTTCTTCCAAGGGCGGGCCCCTCAGCTGCAAACAACTCCATAGGATTTGCTTGACCATAGCAGAGGACACAGACCCTGACATCTCTCCCTCTGGGAGCTCTGATGAGATGATGCAATCAAAGGCATTTGTCAATCACATCACAGGTGACAGCAATGAGTTTTCTTTTCGATTTATTGAATTAAATCCAAAATCAACATCCTGACTTCAAGGCCCTGCCCTACCTAGCTGTATTATTTTATCCACCACTATTCCCCAGTATGAACTTGTGGCGTGTTTTCTTTCCTCTCTGTCTTTGCCAGTTTGTTCCTCTTCCTAGAATACCCCCATGGTGGTCTGTTTCAAAGCTAAATGTTTTAAAAGGGTCATCATTGATGCTTTTCTTGTCGTTGTTGTTCCTGAAACATTCTCAGTCATCCCCTGCTCTGCAGGAGGTCTAGAAGAGTGCCTGCTAAATTAGTTGGAGGCCCGTTGTGGACCAGACATGGCTAGGTATTGAATAATATATATGTCATCGGAATATAACTCAGAGTTCGCACTTACAACTGATTGAACCTCACAGTAACTGCATGAGAAAAGAACTAACTGATAACTTTTACTACTACAGTTAATAAAACCAGGGTCCCCATTGCTTTCTTACTCTGTATGTGCTGATGCTTGTACTGCCTGAGTTTTATAGGAATTATTATACCATATCATGTATATTGCTACAGAGAACTTTCCTATTTTCACACCCGATTCTAGAGTTCCTCTTAGAGAGGCAGCTGTCTCTATTTAGGAAAACATGCTACTAACATTGCTTTAGGGGAAGATATGAAAGCATACTCTAGAAGCCAGTGAAAGAAAGAAAAACAACTTAAAGGGGTTAAGGAGAATTAGGGCCTAAAGAGTAAGCAGAAGAGAGAAGAGAGGGAAGGGGAGACAGAGAATGATGGGCAAGTGGGGAAATGGAGAACAGTGAATAGAGAAAAGTGGCCGAAGAACTTCTGAGCACAGGAATCACTTCAATTCCACGATCAAGTTCTTTGCTGTTAGATTTTGTGGTCTAACATTCATTGCCACAAACCTTCAGTGAAGTCTGCCACCTTCGAAGATGCCTTGGTGTGAGTGATGTTTCAGGTGAAATCAAGCATAGGGGACTCTACTGACCATCTAGGTGGTGCAGGGCAGAAGAATGGTGGTGAGATAGAAAGTTCCGCTTTCTTGTACCAGAATCAGAAATTAGCCTCAGAATACAAACCCCAGGGAATTAGTCCCATTTTATAGGAACTCTCAAAGGATGGAATAACCCCAGCCAACATGTGGGTTACATTTACATTTGTGCCTGCTAACTAGACATGAGGCAGCTTGAGTGCAAAGGCTGTGGTTTCAATTTTGCTGTCTCTCTTGCCTCACATTCAGATTTCCTCATTGCCTGCTTTATTTTCAGTTTCACGTTTTACACCCTGCAGCTTTTGAGCTGTTATTCAAATGTTTACCATTTCCAGGGAAATTTCTCATTTGCTACATGTCTAAAGTTTAAGGCCACCTTTTTGAGTATATTGTTTACACAAATACAGTATGTTTTTCATTAGTAACTGTGAAAAACACCCAAATATGCCATTTCAATCAATTCTGATTTTCTTGTTATTTTATGTCACTTAGATTAACATCAGTATTATTTCTCCTTGTTCAACCACGGAATTCAGACATACATTTTATATGGAGGCTAACCTGAAATTTCTTCCCATTTAGATCTTCTTAGAAGTGATATTAATTTAGGAAAAACAGTAGCAATAAAAACCTACTTCACAAGTTGAGGGGTGAGTTAGGAATATATATTGTAGGGTTGCAGTACATAATATTATGCTCTGTGATCTGTTTCATTGTCAACCTGAATTTATTAAGATTAACTTTGGGAATTAGTTTACTATCTACTCTTCATAGCTGTTAGAATGACTGTAGTATGCCTGTGGACAATGTAAAAGTGGAATTAATTTCTTTATTTATTATGATCAGATATTTTGACTGTAATGTTTGAATAGAAAAAATAAAATATAGTGAAAGCACTGAATTGGTAAAATTTAAGGTAAGCCAAATTTATCAACACTTTCCATGGAGAAAGGATGACAAAATTTGCAATTCATGAATTTAACTCTGTTTTCCTTACAGAAATAACTTACATTTGTATCTGCATGCATCATTATTATATTTATATCCGACTTAACAGAATACTGGTTAGTGATCGGTTGGTTAGAACAGTGGGCTATGAATCATGAACACTTATGTCTGACTGTGACCCTGCCACTAACCAGCTGAATGAATCTGAACACCTTTCTAGATCTTAGTTTCCTTACTTGCAAAATGAGAAGGGGTTTTGCAGCCTCTCTCAGCACTAATAACAGTTATAATTCTCAATGATAATTCCTCATGGGAATTAAAGTTATTTTCCAAATTTAAAAAACCCATCATGGCGAGGATTCCAGTTAAAGGAAATATTTCTGAGCTTGCTGATAAAATATTGAAGGACTAAGCCAAGAAGTTTTGCTGATTACAAAAGTAGACTTCACTAGTTCCAGTGGTGTATTATTTTCAGTGGGTCAAATATATCACCTTAAAAGTGGACTTTTAATGCTTGACTGTTGGGCACAGCATCATCTGTGAAGAGCATTTATTTATTTATTCATCTGGGTTATTTTTAATTTACACCGAAAAACAAGGTTTCAACTGCAAGGAGGACCACAGAGAAAACAGAACAAAGCTCCTGGTCCAGTGGAGGCATCGTTCTTTATCTTCTGCTTTGGTCCTCAAACACTCTTTCCTCTGTGGTGGGATTTTCTTTTTGGCACCTCATCCCTTTTTATTCCCAAGTGCCTTATTCTTCTCTTTAGGGTTTAAAGAAAATTATCCAATTTCATCTTGTCTGGCCAACTTGCCGGGATAGTTTTCCTAGAATAATTGCCTGGACAGTCACTCCATTGTGGTGTGATTCCTTCAGAAAGATCCCTTTAGAAGCTTCCACTGGGAAGGAGCCCATTTCTCAAAGACAAAGGACAAAAATAGCCAGTGAGTGGATCTCCTGGAAGATTTGTGTTTTCCAAGAGAAAACACAAATCTGTGTTTTCCAATTTATCTATCCAAATAGATAAATTCTGAAGTTTAAGAAAGGAGGTGAAAGGATAATGGGTTGAGAATGGGTACACTTTATCTTGAAATACATAATCTGGGATTTAAATTAAAATGTTAGCATACGAAAGCTTAAAACGATTTTTTAAAATGATGCATTTTGGCTTTCATATTGATTGCTTCTTTGCTTTTCAAAATTTAGTGAAGTAATATATTTATATAGGACACAAACCTTGCTCTTAATATTTAGAGTGGGAATAAGTCCATAGAGGACTACTAGACAAGGATGCATTTGTATAAATTAGAGTTTAAGCATGGAAAGAAGTGATGAGAATAAGGCCTTTATTATTGTATGTTCACTATATGAGAGCCAACTTCCAAGATAGCATGAAGATTTAATTTTTATACCCCTAGCTCCATTCTAACCAGTGGCCCAGTGCATTGATTCTGCGCATCCAAGAGGGGAAAAGCAATGCCAAAGATTTGATCATTAATGACAGGCAACATGGCTAATTTGGGTTCCAAAGGTATTTTTATACAATATCGAATTTGAGCATAAATTACCTGATCAATTGCCTCAGACTTTCACTCTTCTTTGTTTGTGTGCACTTAGTCATCGATTTAACTATGTGTTCTCTTTTCTTCCTGTAACTATGAGATCTTTCCTCTCCAGAGACTTCAGGAAAAATTTTGGATATTCAGACAGTTCAGATTAGTACTTGAACATCTGTATCATATCCAGGTTGATTCTCAGGGCTCTTAAGGAAGCCTGCGAATTTTGTGGTGGAAGGGAGCATAATTTTTGGTCCACTGAGGGGTTGAGACTATTCTGAATCAGTTCTTGAGTTGCTTTGTTCCTTTTGATCCTGATAGTTGGAACATATTAGCAGCATCAACTGAAGGTAGTATGGTACCAAACCAAGAGTTAAATTTTCAGGTCTGGGTGGAGCTAATGTGCCCATCTTATTTTAATTCATTGTTGTCATGCAGTAGGTCGGCTTTGTAGGATATGAAAAAGAAAAGATATGTAAAACAAAACAATTGTGGATTAGTCATGACTCCTTTGATTGCGAATGTCAGAAACATAACCTGAACTAGTTTATACCAAAGAAAAGTTTATTAGAATCGTACTTGGTTCTTTAGCAATTGAAAGAAACAATTAAAGGAAGAGAATTAATGAATTGTGAGACAGGTAGAGACACAACTGGATCAACTGAGAGTCAAGAGCAAGTAGAAGCAGGAACTTCACTTCTCAGGATATCTGTTACAACTTCTTGTCTCTGCATCACTCTGCACCTTAGTCTTGTTCTCTCCTTTGAAAGACCAGCCTCATCTACATGAAGCGGAAATACCAGGCTACTCTACATGAAACAGAAAGACCAGCCTAATCTACGTGAAGCAGAACATGGATGTCAATTGCTTCAGAGCTTCCTGGTTTACTGTTCCTACCACTAGTGCAGGAACTTCCTCAGTTCTAAGTAAAAAAAAAAAAAAAAAAAACCTATACAAGAACTCTCAATTGCCAAGTGTGGATTATGTACCCTCTCTCTCTCTATGGGATCTTTTATGAAGGTGGTAGCTGATGCTGAATCTGCAACTGATCTTAGGGCACTTGCCTTTTAGCAGCTTGTGTTTTATTAGCCACATTAGGGTAGCCAACAAGGAGTTAGTCCTGTGGGAAAGGTGGGCGATGGAAATGAGACACATACTCAGTGAGAGGTTAGAGGAGCAGGAAAAACAATGCCTGTTAAAAAAGAGATGGCAAAGGAATTTAATAATCTAAGCCTGAGCACTGATGAAAAAAAGTCTCCCTTTAGAAATAGTAACCAGTGGTCTATGCTGATACAGTTTCAGTGATTGAATTTATCTTTCCTTCATGGTTTAGGAAACTCAGTCTAAGAAACTAACCTAAAACTGTCTTCTGGGTTTCTAGTGTCCTGGATATCTTGACAGAAGCAAAAACAAATCTTCCCTTGTTAGATACACAAACCAGGTCTTGCAAGATTCCCACAGATAGAGCACAGCTAAACATGAACTCATGATCCAAAATTACAGGTCATCTGAGGAAACTGCCAAATAACAAAGGCAAAGAGAAGATCTTAAAAGCACTAAGAAAAAAAAATCAGTTAATTTTAAGGGAAAGATAATTAGTGTCATATCAAATTTCTCAACAACACCAATAAAGATAGAAGACATTAAAATAATATTGTAAAAGTGGTGAGAGGAAATAAATGTCAAACCTGATTTATATATCAGGTTCAACCACAACTCAAGAGGAGGGAAGAAAGTTATCTAAAAGGAAGGTATGAGACTCAAGCAGAAATGATAGACAAATGGGAAAAATCTAATTAAATGTGTAAATCTAAATTAATAAACTAAATTGTATATGTTTACATATATATGCTTATACATACATATAAAAACAATGAAAATGTCTCATATGGGTAATAAAATAGTTATTATATAATTAAAATGCTGGGCAGGGATAACGTAAATTGAGAGGATGACAACAAAATTTAAACATTCTAAAGCCCATGTATTGTTTAAGAAGAGGCTAGATATATAGATAAACATCACAGTTTGTTTTAATTTATCTTAAATATTAAAACTAAGTACCAAAAGAATAGAAGTAGAATATTTAATAGAATAATATAGAGTGTATCTTTCCTACTTATTAGAGGAAACTTTAGAGGAAGGCAAAAAAGAAGAAAGAAAGAAGCATAAATGAAATAGTCCAGTAAAATACAATCCTAATTCTAAGAATCAGTCTAATACAAGAATATTAACAATCTCAAAAATGTAAATAAATTATACTTACCAATTAAATTTGGAGATTTTTCAGATTCGACAAAAGTATATTTCTGCTATTCATTACTTTCAAGTAAAACATGGGATTGTAAATAAAACATGGGATATAGAAATATTGGCTATAAAGAATAGAAAAATATATAGCAGTCATATACTCACCAAAGAAGCTCATATGGATCCTTTAATATTAAACAAAATAATCAGGAAAGCAAAAGCATTATTAGAGCTACAAAATTTACAAGTGTTTTAATTTATCAGGAAGATATAAAAACCAAACTTGCATGCAGCTAATGATATTAATCTCAAATAAAGTGAAAAAAAATTCTTTTAACATCTTTATTGGAGTATAATTGCTTTACAATGGTGTGTTAGTTTCTGCTTTATAACAAAGTGAATCAGTTAAACATATACATATGTTCCCATATCTCTTCCTTCTTGTGTCTCCCTCCCTCCCAACTTCACTATCACACCCCTCTAGGTGGTCACAAAGCACCGAGCTGATCTCCCTGTGCTATGCGGCTGCTTCCCACTAGCTATCTATTTTATGTTTGGTAGTGTATATATGTCCATACCACTCTCTCACTTTGTCCCAGCTTACCCTTCCCCCTCCCCATATCCTCAAGTCCATTCTCTAGTAGGTCTGTGTCTTTATTCCCGTCTTACCCCTAGGTTCTTCATGACATTTATTTTTCTTAGATTCCATATATATGTGTTAGCATACGGTATTTGTCTTTCTCTTTCTGAATTACTTCACTCTGTATGACAGAGTCTAGGTCCATCCACCTCACTACAAATAACTCAATTTCGTTTCTTTTTATGGCTGAGTAACATTCCATTGTATACATGTGCCACATCTTCTTTATCCATTCATCCGATGATGGACACTTAGGTTGCTTCCATCTCCTGGCTATGGTAAATAGAGCTGCAATGAACATGTTCGAACATGACTCTTTTTGAATTATGGTTTTCTCAGGGTATATGCCCAGTAGTGGGATTGCTGAGTCTTATGGTAGTTCAATTTGTAGTTTTTTAAGGAACCTCCATACTGTTGTGCATAGTGGCTGTACCAATTCACATTCCCACCAGCAGTGCAAGAGTCTTCCCTTTTCTCCACACCCTCTCCAGCATTTATTGTTTCTAGATATTTTGATGATGGCCATTTTGACCGGTGTGAGATGATATCTCATTGTAGTTTTGATTTGCATTTTTCTAATGATTAATGATGTTGAGGATTCTTTCATGTGTTTGTTGGCAATCTGTATATCTTCTTTGTAGAAATGTCTGTTTAGGTCTTCTGCCCATTTTTGGATTGGGTTGTTTGTTTTTTTGTTATTGAGCTGTATGAGCTGCTTGTAAATTTTGGAGATTAATCCTTTGTCCGTTGTTTCATTTGCAAATATTTTCTCCCATTCTGAGGGTTGTCTTTTTGTCTTGTTTATGGTTTCCTTTGCTGTGCAAAAGCTTTGAAGTTTCATTAGGTCCCATTTGTTCATTTTTGTTTTTATTTCCATTTCTCTAGGAGGTGGGTCAAAAAGAATCTTGCTGTGATTTATGTCATAGAGTGTGCTGCCTATGTTTTGCTCTAAGAGTTTGATAGTGTCTGGACAAACATTTAGGTCTTTAATCCATTTTGAGCTTATTTTTGTGTATGGTGTTAGGGAGTGTTCTAATCTCATACTTTTACATGTACCTGTCCAGTTTTCCCAGCACCACTTATTGAAGAGGCTGTCCTTTCTCCACTGTACATTCCTGCCTCCTTTATCAAAGATAAGGTGACCATATGTGCCTGGGTTTATCTCTGGGCTTTCTATCCTGTTCCATTGATCTATATTTCTGTTTTTGTGCTAGTACCATACTGTCTTGATTACTGTAGCTTTGTAGTATTGTCTGAAGTCAAGGAGCATGATTCCTACAGCTCCATTTTACTTTCTCAAAATTGCTTTGGCTATTCGGGGTCTTTTGTGTTTCCATACAAATTGTGAAATTTTTTGTTCTAGTTCTGTGAAAAATGCCAGTGGTAGTTTGATAGGGATTGCATTGAATCTGTAGATTGCTTTGGGTAGTAGAGTCATTTTCACAATGTTGAGTCTTCCAATCCAAGAACATGGTATATCTCTCCATCTATTTGTATCATCATTAATTTCTTTCATCAGTGTCTTCTAATTTTCTGCATACATCCTTAGGTAGGTTTATTCCTAGATACTTTATTCTTTTTGTTGCAATGGTAAATGGGAGTGTTTTCTTAATTTCACTTTCAGATTTTTCATCCTTAGTGTATAGGAATGCCAGAGATTTCTTTGCATGAATTTTGTATCCTGCTACTTTACCAAATTCATTGATTAGCTCTAGTAGTTTTCTGGTAGCATCTTTAGGATTCTCTATGTATAGTATCATGTCATCTGCAAACAGTGACAGCTTTACTTCATCTTTTCCAATTTGGATTCCTTTTATTTCCTTTCCTTCTCCAATTGCTGTGGCTAAAACTTCCAAAACAATGTTGAATAAGAGTGGTGAGAGTGGACAACCTTGTCTTGTTCCTGATCTTAGTGGAAATGGTTTCAGTTTTTCACCATTGAGGACGATGTTGGTTGTGGGTTTGTCATATATGGCCTTTTTTATGTTGAGGAAAGTTACCTCTATGCCTACTTTCTGCAGGGTTTTTATCATAAATGGTGTTGAATTTTGTCGAAAGCTTTCTCTGCATCTATTGCGATGATCATATGGTTTTTCTCCTTCAATTTGTTAATATGGTGTATCACGTTGATTGTTTCCATATATTGAATAATCCTTGCATTCCTGGAATAAACCCCACTTGATCATGTGTATGATCCTTTTAATGGGCTGTTGGATTCTGTTTGCTAGTGTTTTGTTGAGGATTTTTGCATCTATGTTCATCAGTGATATTGGCCTGTAGTTTTCTTTCTTTGTGACATCTTTGTCTGGTTTTGGTATCAGGGTGATGGTGGCCTTGTACAATGAGTTTGGGAGTGTTCCTCCATCTGCTATATTTTGGAAGAAGTTGAGAAGGAGAGGTGTTATCTCTTCTCTAGATGTTTGATAGAATTTGCCTGTGAAGCCATCTGGTTCTGGGCTTTTTTTGTTGGAAGATTTTTAATCACAGTTTCAATTTCAGTGCTTGTGATTGGTCTTTTCATATTTTCTATTCCTTCCTGGTTCAGTCTCAGAAGGTTGTGCTTTTCTAAGAATTTGTCCATTTCTTCCAGTTTGTCCATTTTATTGGCATATAGTTGCTTGTATTATATCATGATCTTTTGTATTTCTGCAGTGACAGTTGTTACTTCTCCTTTTTCATTTCTAATTCTATTAATTTGAGTCTTCTCCCTTTTTCTTCTTGATGAGTCTGGCTAATATTTTATCAATTTTTTTTATCTTCTCATAAAACCAACTTTTAGTTTTATTGATCTTTGCTATAGTTTCCTTCATTTATTTTTCATTTATTTCTGATCTGATCTGATCTTTATGATTTCTTTCCTTCTGCTAACTTTGGGGTTTTTTTTATTCTTCTTTCTCTAATTGCTTTAGGTGCAAGCTTAGGTTGTTTATTTGAGATGTTTCATGTTTCTTAAGGTAGGATTGTATTGCTATAAACTTCCCTCTTAGAACTGCTTTTGCTGCATCCTATAGGTTTTGGGTTGTCGTGTCTCCATTGTCATTTGTTTCTAGGTATTTTTTGATTTCCTCTTTGATTTCTTCAGTGATCACTTTGTTATTTAGTCGTGTATTGTTTAGCCTCCATGTGTTTGTATTTTTTACAGATCTTTTCCTGTAATTGATATCTAGTCTCATAGTGTTGTGGTCGGAAAAGATACTTGATACAATTTCAATTTTCTTAAATTTACCAAGGCTTGATTTGCGACCCAAGATATGATCTACCCTGGAGAATGTTCCATGAGCAGTTGAGAAAAATGTGTATTCTGTTGTTTTTGGGTGGAATGTCCTATAGATATCAATTAAGTCCATCTTGTTTAATGTATCATTTAAAGCTTGTGTTTCCTTATTTATTTTCATTTTGGATGATCTGTCCATGGGTGAAAGTGGGGTGTTAAAGTCCCCTACTATGAATGTGTTACTGTCAATTTCCCCTTTTATGGCTGTTAGTATTTGCCTTATGTATTGAGGTGCTCCTATGTTGGGTGCATAAATATTTACAATTGTTATATCTTCTTCTTGGATCGATCCCTTGATCATTGTGTAGCGTCCTTCTTTGTCTCTTGTAATAATCTTTATTTTAAAGTCTATTTTGTCTGATACGAGAATTGCTACTCCAGCTTTCTTTTTTTTCTTTTTTCTTTTTTTTTTTGTGGTACGCGGGCCTCTCACTGTTGTGGCCTCTCCTGTTGCAGAGCACAGGCTCCGGACGTGCAGACTCAGAGGCCATGGCTCACGGGCCCAGCCGCTCCACGGCCTGTGGGATCTTCCCGGACCGGGGCACGAACCCCTGTCCCCTGCATTGACAAATGGACTCTCAACCACGGCGCCACCAGGGAAGCCCCTCCAGCTTTCTTTTGATTTCCATTTGCATGGAATATCTTTTTCCATCCCCTCACTTTCAGTCTGTATGTGTTCCTAGGTCTGAAGTGGGTCTCTTGTACACAGCATATATATGAGTCTTGTTTTTGTATCCATTCAGCCAATCTGTGTCTTTTGGTGGGAGCATTTAATCCATTTACATTTAAGGTAATAATTGATACGTATGTCCTACTCCCATTTTCTTAATTGTTTTGGGTTTGTTATTGTAGGTCTTTTCCTTCTCTTATGTTTCTTGTCTAGAGAAGTTCCTTTAGCATTTGTTATAAAGCTGGTTTGTTGGTGCTGAACTCTCTCAGCTTTTCCTTGTCTGTAAAGCTTTCAATTTCTCCATCAAATCTGAATGAGATCCTTGCTGGGTAGAGTAATCTTGGTTTCAGGTTTTTCTCCTTCATCACTTTAAATATGTCCTGCCAGTCCCTTCTGGCTTGCAGAGTTTCTGCTGAAAGTTCAGGTGTTAACCTTATGGGGATTCCCTTGTGTGTTATTTGTTGTTTTTCCCTTGCTGCTTTTAATATGTTTTCTTTGTATTTAATTTCTGACAGTTTGATTAATATGTGTCTTGGCATATTTCTCCTTGGATTTATCCTGTATGGGACTCTCTGTGCTTCCTGGACTTGATTAACTATTTCTTTTCCCATATTAGGGAAGTTTTCAACTATAATCTCTTCAAATATTTTCTCAGTCCCTTTCTTTTTCTCTTCTTCTTCTGGAACCCCTATAATTCGACTGTTGGTGCATTTAATGTTGTCCCAGAGGTCTCTGAGACTGTCCTCAGTTCTTTTCATTCTTTTTTCTTTATTCTGCTCAGCACATAGTTATTTCCACTATTTTATCTTCCAGATCACTTATCCGTTCTTCTGCCTCAGTTATTCTGCTATTGATCCCATCTAGAGTACTTTTAATTTCATTTATTGTGTTGTTCATTGTCGCTTGTTTCATCTTTAGTTCTTCTAGGTCCTTGTTAAATGTTTCTTGCATTTTGTCTATTCTATTTCCAAGATTTTGGATCATCTTTACTATCATTATTCTGAATTCTTTTTCAGGTAGACTGCCTATTTCCTCTTCATTTGTTAGGTCTGGTGGGTTTCTATCTTACTCCTTCATGTGCTGTGTGTTTTTCTGTCTTCTCATTTTGCTTATCTTACTGTGTTTGGGGTCTCCTTTTTGCAGGCTGCAGGTTCGTAGTTCCCGTTGTTTTTGGTGTCTGTCCCCAGTGGCTAAAGTTGGTTCAGTGCGTTGTGTAGGCTTCCTGATGGAGGGGACTAGTGCCTGTGTTCTCGTGGATGAGGCTGGATCTTGTCTTTCTGGTGGGCAGGTCCACGTCTGCTGTTGTGTTTTGGGGTGTCTGTGGACTTATTATGATTTTAGGCAGCCTCTCTGCTAGTGGGTGGGGTTGTGTTCCTTTCTTGCTAGTTGTTTGGCATATGGTGTCCAGCACTGTAGCCTGCTGGTTGTTGAGTGAAGCTGGGTGTCGGTGTTGAGATGGAGATCTCTGGGAGATTTTTGCCGTTTGATATTATGTGGAGCTGGGAGGTCTCTTATGGACCAGTGACCTGAAGTTGGCTCTCCCACCTCAGAGGCACAGCACTGACTCCTGGCTGCAGCACCAAGAGCCTTTCATCCACACGGCTCAGAATAAAAGGGAGAAAAAGTAAAGAAAGAAAGAAAGACGGAGGTAGGGAGGGGGGAAGGAAGGAAATAAAGAAAGAAAGAAGATAAAATAAAGTACAAAAAATAAAGTTATTAAAATAAAAAATAATTATTAAGAAAAAAAAATTTTTTTAAAGAAAAAAAAACGGACGGATAGAACCCTAGGACAAATGGTGGAAGCAAAGCTATACAGAGAAAATCTCACACAGAAGCATACACATACACACTCTGTAAAAGAGGAAAAGGGGAAAAAATCATAAATCTTGCTCTAAAAGTCCACCTCCTCAATTTGGGATGATTCGTTGTCTATTCAGGTATTCCACAGATGCAGGTACAACCAAATTGATTGTGGAGCTCTAATCCGCTGCTCCTGAGGCTGCTGAGAGCAATTTCCCTTTCTCTTCTTTGCTCGCACAGCTCCCTGGGGCTCAGCTTTGGATTTGGCCCCGCCTCTGCGTGTAGGTCCCGGATGGCGTCTGTTCGCTCAGACAGGACGGGGTTAAGGGAGCCGCTGATTCGTGGGCTCTGGCTCACTCAGGCCTGGGGGAGGGAGGGGCACTGAGTGAGGGGCGGGCCTGCGGCGGCAGAGGCCGACATGACGTTGCAGCAGCCCGAGGTGCGCCGTGTGTTCTCCCAGGTAAGTTGTCCCTGGATGATGGGACCCTGGCAGTGGCGGGCTCCACAGGCTCCCCGGAAGGGGGGTGTGGACAGTGACCTGTGCTCGCACAGAGGCTTCTTGGTGGCGGCAGCAGCGGCTTTAGCGTCTCATGCCCGTCTCTGGGCTCCGCGCTGATAGCCGCGGCTCGCGCCCGTCTCTGGAGCTCCTTTAAGCAGCGCTCTTAATCCCCTCCCCTTGCTCACCAGGCAACAAAGAGGGAAGAAAAAGTCTCTAGCATCTTCGGCAAGTCCAGACTTTTCCCCGGACTCCCTCCCGGCTAGCCGTGGAGCACTAACTCCCTTCAGGCTGTGTTCACGCCGCCAACCCCAGTCCTCTCCCGGCGCTCCGACCGAAGCCGGAGCCGCAGCTCCCAGCCCCACCCGCCCCGGTGGGTGAGCAGACAAGCCTCTCGGGCTGGTGAGTGCTGGTCGGCACCAATCCTCTGTGCGGGAATCTCTCCGCTTTGCCTTCCGCACCCCTGTGGCTGCGCTCTCCTCCGCAGCTCCGAAGCTTCCCCCCTCCGCCACCCACAGTCTCTGCCCGCGAAGGGGCTTCCTAGTGTGTCGAAACCTTTCCTCCTTCACGTCTCCCTCCCACTGGTGCAGGTCCCATCCCTATTCTTTTGTCTCTATTTATTCTTTTTTCTTTTGCCCTACCCAGGTACGTGGGGGGTTTCTTGCCTTTTGGGAGGTCTGAGGTCTGCCAGCGTTCAGTAGGTGCTCTGTAGGAGCTGTTCCACGTGTAGATGTATTTCTGGTGTATCTGTGGGGAGGAAGGTGATCTCCATGTGTTACTCTTCCGCCCTCTTCCCCCTCTCCTCTAAAGTGAAAATTAACAAAACTGGAAATCAAAAGAGATGTTTGACAAATCCACTGTCATAGTGGTAGATTTTAACACATCTAAGTAACTGAAAGATCAGGAAGACCAGATTTTGGAAAGAATACAGATTTGAATAATAATGTGCTGTCTTTAAAGAGCATTTATAGAATTCTGCACCCATCAGTTAGACCATAATTTCTTCTTATGTATTCATACAACAGTTATGAAAATTAACCATATATTAGATTATAAAGTAAGTCTGTCAAAGAACAAATACGAATGTCCCAATATTATACAGCCTCGAAATCATAGTCTTGTGTATTTGAAACAAACAAAAAAATCCAATTCTAAATGATTAATGGATTAAAGAAAACTTAATAATAAAAACTAGAGAATACTAAGAAGTAAATGATAAATTATTACATATAAAACTTGTGGAATGCAATTGAACTCTTGGTTAGAGGGAAACATATAGCTTTAGATGCTTACATGACAAGATGATAAAATCAAAATCTTGAAAAGCTAAGGGTATCTCTCAATAATTTGGAAAAATTAAAATGAACCTAAATCATTTTGTAGTCTTTTATGAGATAGTCAGGTGTGGCTACAAGAGGAGAGGTTTAAGAGAAAACGAGTTTATTTTACTCACAGATCCTAGAGAGGAGGCACTGCACATGCAGGACCACGTGGGAAAGATACCAAGATGATCAGGAGGCAAAAGCCAGGGGAAGATTTAGGCCACTGACTTTATTGGGGTTTCCATGGAAAAGGCAGGTAAGGCAGAGTGAACAGTTAAGGATGAGCTATTTGAATAATTTTGGAAGGGCTTTGGGCTTTAGGAGCGGTCCCTCATTGAGTGGTTTCTGGCCCTGGATGATAAAGGCAGAGGAATATTGCCTCTGGGGTGTAAGAGCCAGATGGAGGAGGCGTGGCTCTGGGCTGGTTAGTCTGCATATCAAGGGCATGCTCCTTCTTGGGTTCTTGCCTATATTTAAGAATTGGCTAGCCCATCATAAATACAGAAAAGGTAAAAAATATTTAAAATACACAAAGTAGAAAGAAGGACATAATAAGACTCAGGCATTTATGAAGTAGATGAAAATATACACTAAAAAGGATCAACAAAGCAAACATCAGTTTATTGAAAAGACTAATTACACCAGTTAAAGAACTCTGGCAAGATTGATCAGGGCAAACACAATTAAAAACGTTTGGAATTAAAATAGGAAATAACTAAATATACTGGAGATGTTACATAATATGCAACAAAAACTTTAATGTAGAAAAAATTTGAAAACTTAGATCATTTTCTAAAATGTGTCAAAATAGACTCAAGAATAGATAGAAAATTGAAATAAACCTATAATCATTTTAAAAGATGGAATTGACACTTGGCAGTATTATGGGATATCACATGTGGTATTGTCTTGGTTGTCTGGAAGTAGATATATTTTTGCAGAGAACTGGGTCCAAAGTGCAGGTGGGGTCATATGTGGTTTACTAGTTCTACTTTGGTTGGGGTGAGAGCTCAGGAGAAATTTAGTGGGACTTTACCTCACACAAGTGGGGAAAATAGAATTTGAATCTATATTAAAGGATTAAATTTAGCCCACACTCTTGAGAGAAGATTTCTTAGAGCTACTGGTCTGTTGTTTTTCTTGATAACTCTCGTCTGGGCAGTGTAGGTGATAAATACCATAGGATATCCATGTACTTTTTATAGACTTTGCTACCTCAGAGGAACCATGGATTGGGAAAAGACAGAAACTAACTCTCCTGATGCCATATATAATTTTTCCTGGCTAGGCTGCGGTTGACTTTCACCTTTTCTCCAAAGGGTTGGACCTATGTGGGAGGGGGAGTAGGACAGAGTCCATACTCATGTTTACAGATGATTTGAATTCCTCTTCTCTGATGGGTTTGTTCATATTTTCTGCTTATTCCTGGGCTTATTGTTTCTTAATAATTTCTAGGATCTTTTATTACATTAGACATATTAACCTTTTGTCTGTCTGTCAGTTATATGGCATGTATTTTTCCAGTCTGTCATTTGTAAACATTTGCCATAACATAAATATGTACTAAGTGTGTCAGTGTTTTCCCCTTTATAGGTTTGGGTTTTCTGTTTTAAAAACATTTTCTTCATAAAAGGAACATGGTAACACAAATACTGCCCTAAAAATCCTCTGTGCTCAAGAGTGTATTTTTGACCATGAAAAAAATTTAGCCCTCCTCTAGTATGGTATACACATTGGAAGTTTCTGCCTTTCATTATTGAAATTTGTCACAATGGGAGTTGAATTATTTTTACTCCAAATTAATCTCTCACAATTTTCAGATTTTGTCCAGTATCAGGTTTCAAAGGGGGTGATAGTCTATTCCTAGAATTTTTTTTCCTTCTTTTTTAAAAATTTCATTGTTTATTACAGCTTCTTCTCCACTGAGCTTATGGTACTAGTTTTCTCCTTGGCAGTTTACAAATGCTCCTGGGCAGAAAGCTCTAGGTTTGTTTGTCTTCTTGAGTTGAAATAATAAGTGAAAGCTACAAAGTTTGGACTCATTTATCCCTATAAGGCTTTCCTGCTTTTGTGGAACCCATCTCATTTCCTCCAAGTGGGTTGCCCTTAAACTATAATGAATATTCAGCTGGAACATGACCACTGGCAAGGGAACCTCAGCCTTAAGCAACACTCTGCTTAGCCTAAGGAAAGCCAACTGAGGGCCCGTAGACTGTGGCCCAGCATCACAGCCTTGCATTTATCAGCTGTCAGAAAGGTGGTCCATTCTGATTGATAGGATTCTCTGTAAATAAATTATTTGACTCTTGGAATTTCTTTTCTTTCTCTTGGTTTTTTTTCTTTTTTTCCATGCAATTACTTTTGATTCTTAAATACAAGTTGGGTTTAGCTTCATGAAATGTAACAAAAGAGCTAATTAAAACATTTCTGCCAATTCTCCTTAATTCCACAGCATAGTTTTTCAAATAATGTGTTTAGTTCATATTTTGAAACTGTAAACACTTTAGAGATCTTAATTTTATTTTTTTGGTTTAATGTTTGTTTATACTCATTCCTTTCAATATTTCAGGAGGGTATGATATTTAACCAAAGGCAAAGAACATGATGCTTAGCATTTTTTCCTAAGTTGGAATGGAAAATGGGGAACTGTGTCAAGAGTGGTGTTTTAACACTATATGTCATATTCCTCACATTTTAGTTCAGGTGAACAAGAGCTTTGCTAATCTGTCTGAACACTTTGTTTGGCATGAACAATAGTATGCTCTGTGTTGGATGGGAGAGGTAGGTCCAGCTGGATGTCGGGTCTCATTTGGATTTTGGTCTTTTTGCAGCATGCTCTGAGGCTAAGTGTATACTGTAGGATAGATAATTCTCAAAGTTATAGGATGATATGCAGTAATGCTTGGAGAACCTTCGAGATTCAAGTCTTTATAGTCTACCTTCCTCTCTTGGAAGGGTAATGGGTTAATTTTCATGGCAGTGTTGGCTAGTTGTCCCAATATCCATTCGATCCTTCTTTGTTAGAAGCGAGAATCCTGATTTCCTCCATAATAAAAGACTCCTTCTCACAGCTTTCCTCGAATCTGGGAATGGCCAGGTGACCTATTTAGACAATGAGAAGTAAGCATAAGTGTTGCCTGTGAATTCCTAGAAATCTTGCTAAAGATAGGATTGCTTTTTTCATGCCCCTTTCCTTTATCCACTACCTGGAAAAAGGAGGATATTGTTGGAGCTTTAGCATGTTGCTTGAACCATAAGAATGAAGTCGATACTTTCAGTTGTTGGAGCTGAGTGCTGAAAGATGTCTTCATCTCTTATGTCTTTTGTTGCATGAGAGATGAATAAACTTGTATTTTGTTTAAGCCAGTTTTTTTTTTTTATATTCAGCCAAACATCCCTAACTATGTGGTAGGATTTGGTACTGGTAATGGAATGCTACAATAATAAAAACTAAAATGTGGCAGTGGCATAGCAGACGCAGTTGGGCAATAGGTGGTGCAGATTCTGTAGTCTAGACAGACAGTGACCACTGTAATGTAATAGTAAAACACAGACAGGCTATCCCCTTGGAAGGCATATCACCTATGGACTGAAGCCAGACGTAAGGGGAAAAGTATAGCAAATTCAGAATGTGAGAAAGTGTTGTTGGCTACATGATACTTTCAGATAAGTCTTAAAATAGAGAGAGACATTGAAACTGAACTTAGATACTCATCAAGCAGAAATAGACATGCAGAAGATTTTCTTCTTTGCTAAAGGAGAACTTCCCTACCTATGGCTCCAAATTGTCTTGACTGAGAACCTCATAATTTGTACCCTTATGGGGGTGAAAAAGTCAATTGCACCTGTGTCCAAACTTAAGCAGTAGTGACAAAACTGAAGTCTTAGCTGGTGGTAAGACTGTGGTCCCTTAAGGGTCCTTGACCAGGCAGTGGATTTAAGCCTTTGGAAAACGGTCAAGTTAAAGGTGTAGTGTGTATTCATTCAGCAAATAGTAAATGAGCACCTATAACATACTTAACTGCTGTTGAAACAGAAAGAAAATAAAATAGGTAAGTGGGGAGTGAAGGGGTGCCATTTTCAATAGGGTGGGTAAGGTAGTCCTCACTGAGAAGGTGGCATTTACTTCAAGACTTGCAAGGGTTGAGGGAGTGAGCCCTATGACTCTCTGGGCAGAGTATTTCAGGCAGAGGGAGTGGCCCTCCCTCTGCCTGAAATTAGTGTGAAAAGTCCTAATTTGTGCCAGGTGGGCCTGTAGAATGGTAGAGGCCAGTGTGATTAGAGCAAGTACATAAAGTCAGAGGGTAAATGGGATAGGGGCAGACCCTGTACAGTCTTGTAGACCACTGTGGTGATGTTGGCTTCTGCTCAGGTTGGGAGCCTTTGAAGATTTTGAGCAGAATAGCAAATTGATCTTATTTGTTTCTGAAGTGTTTCCTGTTGCAGTTTTGAGAATAGTCAGAGGAGCAAGGCAAGAAGAAGAGGGATGAGTAGGGGACTACTGCAGTATCCAGAGGAGAGAGGATGACGATTTACCCCAGAGTGTACCTGCAAAAAGGCTGAGAAGTGGTTGGAAGTTGCATATATTTTCAAGGTAGAGCCAACATGATTTTTTAGAATTTCTCTTCCCACCCAAACTTACTTTTTCCAGAAGATTTGCGGCAGTGGCTATTTATGTGACACTTTAGATCTGTAGACTTTGGGTAAAGCAGATTGCCCTCCGTAATGTGGGTGGGCCTCATCCAGTCAGTTAAAAGCCTGAATGGAATAAAAGACTGACCTCCCCTGAGCAAGAGGGAATTCTGCAGCTGATGGTCTTTGGACTTGAACTGCAGCTTTGGCTCATCCCTGAGTCTCCAGCCTACTGGTCCACTCAGCAGATTTTGGACTTGCCAGCCTTCACAACCAGCCTCCACAGCCTCTGTAAAATAAATCCATATATACACATCCTATTGATTCTGTTTCTCTGGAGAACCCTGACTAATACAGGAGGAGAGAGTATTAGCTTTGTGAGGAATTTTTAAAAGTTTTCTTTCAAATGTTAATCTCATCCAAAACAACCTCATAGAAATATCCAGAATACTGTTTGATCACGTATCTGGGCATCATAGCCCAGCCAAGTTGACACATAAAATTAATCGTCACACCTCCCAAGTTCATGTGCGTATTTCTAATACTTCATGTCACTTTTCCTGATGACCTCAGGTGTAGATTCAGGATTCTTCTCAACATAGTAGTTTCAGCAGCTGAACTAAAGTTGACATAAAGATTGGAACGTGTTTTCTATCTCTGATTCATAAAAAAAAAAAATTCTCAGTTTGACAAGACCCCAAACTTCTATTTCCCTGCAACATCATCCTCCTTTCTGATTCCCAGGCTTTGCCCGCTGTCTCTCCCTCTCACTTTTGCTCTCTCTCTCTCTCTCTCTCTGTCACACACACAACACACACACACACACACACACGTGCACCCACATACAAACACACCAGCCTACTCTCTAACCACACCTAATAACTCATTTATTAAACTAATCACAAACTTTTACATCTTCACATTTGTGAATCCCACATCTTTAAGGATGATTTTCCTCTTATTCACAAACTCTGTCACGTCTCAACAAACATTGCTTTCTCTATGAAACTTCTTAAGAATTTTGAGAGAATTAATTGTTTTACCCCCCATACTGGCCTGACACATTGCACATCTTCTATAATAATCTTATTATAGGAATTAATATTTGGAGTATTACATGATTATATGTATTATGTCTGCCCAGTTGAGCTGAGGACTTCATGAGGACAGATACTATATCACCATAACACCTGGCACAGTATGTGAAGGGTAGTAGATACTCACCAAACATTTGTTCAGTGATTGATGAATGTATAACCTTTAGAAGGTTTATTGATTAAATTTAGGTCCACTACATAGAATTCAAAAAATACACCAACAAATTGGACAACCTAGAGAAAATAAATACATTCCTGGAAACATACAACCTACTGAGACTGAATCATGAAGAAATAGAAAATCTAAACAGACCAATTACTAATGAAGAGATTGGATCAGTAATCAAAAACCTCCCAACAGACAGAAGTCCATGACCAGATGGCTTCACTGGTGATTTCTACCAAACTTTTAAAGAATAATTAATGCCAATCCTTCTCAAACTCTTCCAAAAAATAGAAGAGGAAGGAACACTTCCAAACTCATTTTACCAGGCCAGGATTACCAAAGCCAGACAAGAACACTATAGAAAAAAAAATATATAGGTCAATATCCCTGATAAACATAGATGCAAAAATTCTCAACGAAATATTAGCAAACTGAATTGAACAATATATTAAAAGCATCATACACCATGATCAAGTGGGATTCATTCCAGGGATTCAAGGATGGTTCAACATCCACAAATCAATCACTATGATGCACTATATAAACAAGATGAAGAATAAAAACCATATGAGCATCTCAATAGATTCAGAAAAAGCATTTGACAAAAATCAACATCCACTTATGATAAAGAGCTCTCAACAGAGGGGGTTTAGAGGGAATATACCTCAGCATAATAAAGGCCATATATGAGAAGCCCACAACTAACATCATACTCAACAGTGAAGCACTTAAAACTTTTCCTTTAAGGTCAGGAACAAGACAAGGATGCCGACTCTTACTGCTTTTATTCAACATAATATTGGAAGCCCTAGCCAGATCAGCTGGGCAAGAAAAAGAAATAAAAGGCAACCAAATTGGAATGGAAGAAGTAAAAAATCTCTATTTGCAGATGACATATTATATATAGAAAACCCTAAAGAGTCTACCAAATAACTGTTAGAAAAAATAAATGTAGTAAGTTTACAGGAAACAAAATCAATACACAAAAATAAGTTGCATTACTATACACTAATAAGGAACTATCAGAGAAATTAAACAAACAATTCCATTTACAGTTGCATCAAAAAAAATACCTAGGAATAAATTTAAACAAGAAGGTAAAAGATCTATACACTGAAAACTATAAGGAACTGATGAAATAAAGACACAAATAAATGGAAATATATTCTGTGCTCATGAATTAGAAGAATCAATGCTCTTAAAATGTCAGTACTATGCAAAGGAATGTATAGATTCAGTGCAATCCCTATCAAAATTCCAATGACATTTTTCACAGAACTAGAACAAATGATCCTAAAATTTGTACTGGAACCACAAAAGATGCCTAATAGCCAAAGTAACCTTGAGAAAGAAGAACAAAGTTGGAAGCATCATACTTTCCAATTTCAAACTATATTCAAAACCATAGCAATCAAAACAGTATGGTATTGGCATAAAAGAAGACAGATCAATGGAACAGAAGAGAGAGCCCAAAAATAAACCCACATGTATATGGCCAATTAATTTACAACACAGGAGCCAAGAATATATAATGGAGAAAGGATAGTTTCTTCAATAAATAGTGTTGGGAAAACTGGACAGCCACATGCAAAAGAATGAAACTGGACTACTATCTTATACCATAAACAAAAATCAACTCAAAATGGATAAATACTAGAACCTAAGACCTGAAACTATAAAACTCCTAGAATAAAACACAGGGGTTTAACTCCTGACATTGCTCTTGGAAATAATTTTTTTGGATTTGACGTCAAAAGCAAAGGCAACAAAAGAAAAAAAATAAGCAAGCTGGGCTACATCAAACTAAAAAGCTCCTTACAGCAAAGGAAACAATCAACAAAATGAAAAGGGAACCTAACTAATGGAGAAAATATTTGCAAACTATATATGTATGTAAAGAACTCATGCTTCTCAACAACAACAAAACAATCTGATGTAAAAATGGGCACAGTATCTGAATCAACATTTCTCCAAAAAAGACATACAGGTAGCCAACAGGTATATGAGAAGGTGCTCAACATCATTCACTAATCATCTGGGAAATGCAATTCAAAACCATAATGGGATCTCACCTCACACCTATCAGAATGGGTATTATCAAAAAGACAACAAGTTTTGGCAAGGATGTGGAGAAAAGGCAACCCTCGTGCATTGTCAGTGGGAATGTAAATTGATGCAACTGTTATGGAAAACAGTATGGAGATTCCTCAAAACATTAGAACTACCAAATAATCCAGTAATTCAGCTCCTGGGTATTTATCTGAAGAAAATGAAAACACTAACTAGAAAAGATATATGCACCCCTATGTTCATTGCAGCATTATTTACAATAACCAAGTTACAGAAGCAACCTAAGTGCCCATAAATAGATGAATGGATAAAGAAGATGTGAGATACACACACACACACACACACACACACACACATGCACACAATAGATTATTACTCAGCCATAACAAAGAATGAAATTTTGCCATTTGTGACAACATGGATGGATATAGATAGAGGGTATTATGCTAAGTGAAATAAGTCAGACAGAGAAAGACAAATAGTGTATGGTTTCACTTATATGTGGAATCCAAAAAACAAAACAAATGAACAAACATAACAAAACAAAAACAGGGTTATAGATACAGAGAAGAAACAGGTGATTGCCAGAGGGAAGGGAGTAGGGGAGGAAAGAAATAGGTGAGGGAGATTTAGAGGTAGGAACTTCCAGTTGCAAAATAAATGAGTCAGGGTGTGAAATGTACAGCGTAGGGAATATAGTCAATGACTATGTAATATCTTCATATGGTAACATACTGTAACTAGACTTATCATGGTGGTCACTTTGAAATGTATAGAAATGTCAAATCACTATGTTGTATAACAGGAACTAAAATAGTGCTATAGGTCAATTATACTTCAAAAACAAACAAAAAAACATACCCATAGAAAAAGAGATCAGATTTGTGGTTACCAGAGGCGAGGTGGGGGTGGGGGAGGGGAAATTGGATGCAGGCAGTCAAAAGTTACAAGCTTCTGGTTATAAGATAAATAAGTACTAGGGATGTCATGTACAACATGATAAATATAATTACCACTGCTGGGGACTTCCCTGGTGGTGCAGTGGTTAAGAATCCTCCTGCCAATGCAGGGGACACGGGTTCGAGCCCTGGTCCGGGAAGATCCCACATGCTGCGGAGCCACTAAGCCCGTTCGCCACAACTACTGAGCCTGTGCTCTAGAGCCCGTGAGCCACAACTACTGAGTCCATGTGCCACAACTACTGAAGCCCACATGCCTAGAGCCTGTGCTCCGCAACAAGAGAAGCCACCGCAATGAGAAGCCCACACACTGCAACGAAGAGTAGCTCCTGCTCACTGCAACTAGAGAAAGCCTGTGCACAGCAACAAAGAACCAACGCAGCCAAAAATAAATAAGTGAATAAATAAATAATAAATTCATAAAAAAATTATAATTACCACTGCTGTAGGTTATATATGAAAGTTGTTAAAAGTATATCCTAAGAGTTTTCATCACAAGGAAAAATTTTTTTCTATTTTCTTAATTTTGTATCTATATGAGATGATGGATGTTCACTAAACTTATTGTGATAATCATTTCAAGATGTATGTAAGTCAAATCATTATGCTGTACACCTTAAACCTATACAGTGCTCTATGTCAATTACATTTCAATAAAATTACATTTCAATAAAACTGAAAGAAAAAGTAATAAATTTCATGAAACTCCAAAAAAAAACCCCAAAACCCAGAACGACATATGATCTAGCAATTCCACTTATGGGTATTTATCTGAAGGAAACAAAATCACTATCTTGAAAAGATATCTGCATCCTCATGTTCATTGCAGCATAATTTACAATAGTCAAGACATGGAAACAACCTAAGTGTCCATCAGCAGATGACTGGATAAAAAAGATGTGGTATTGTGTGTGTATATATATATATATATATATATATATACACACACACACAATGGAATATTATTCAGCCATAAAAAGAAGGAAATCCTGCCATTTATTATAGCATGGATGGAACTTGAAGGCATTATGTTAAGTGAAATATGCTAGAGAAAGTTAAATACTGTATAATATCTCTTATATGTGGAGTCTAAAAACAAAACAAAACAAAAATAGAAAACTAAACTCATAGATATGGAGAACAGATTGGTGGTTGCCAAAGGTGGGGGTCGGGGGTGGGTGAAATGGATGAAGGGGATCAAAAAGTACAAATTTCCAGTTATAAGATAAATAAGTTCTGGTGATGTAATATACAGCATGTTGTTATTGTTTTTAAAAGACTTTTAAAATCCCCAAATTATTGTGACTTAAAAAGTTTTAAAAGCTTTTTATGGCTTCTCTTACAAAACAGAAGTCCAGAGGAAGGACTAGGACAGATTACCTGGGGGTATGTCTAGAATTGTTATGACAGTTCCATAATGTCATCAACATCCAATTCCCTTCATGTTCTCTACTCTGCCATTTGTAAGGTGTGGCCTTTATCCTTATAGTCCAAGATGGCAGCTGGGGCTCCAGCCATCCCAACAGCATTCAGGGTTACCAATAAAAGGAAGAACAAATTAAGGATGCACACCCTAACTTTTTAAGGAATTTCCCAGACTCACAAAACACTTTTGCTTACATATTGCTGTCCAGAATTTAGTCACATAACTGCAAGGTAAGTTAGGGAATGTAACTAAGCTTTGAAGCAACATGTCCAGCTAAAATTGAGGTTCTGTTAATAGTAAAAAGGATATGAATGGATATTGAATGACAACTGGAAGCCTTTAAGTTAAAAAGGAGGGCTGAAGATGGATCCCTGTATCAATTTTTAATGGGTAGATGAGTAGAGTAAAAAATAAGTCTGTGAAGTAAACTGAAAAACAACCAGATGGGTAGGGGAAGAATGAAGCCAAGTTTCAAGGAGAGGTGGATAGTAATGTTAAAAGTCAGGGAATTGTCCTGAAAGCACGACAATTTAATTTGACCCATAGGGGGCCATTGGTGACATTCAGGTGTTCATTTCCATTAGCAGATGCCTGTCAATGGAAAACCCACCAAATTCTCCAGAGACTGGGAGGTAGCCAAGGCAAAACTGATCAGTTATGATACTCACATGGAGAATTTCCATGGTCTGGATTCATTTTCTCTCTTTGCAATCTTCTGGGTTTGCAACTGAAGCAAGATCAAGGGGTAGAGTCCAGAAAGAAACCTTTATAGTTCTGGTCAATTTATTTTTGACAAGAGTGCCAAGACTATTGAATATGGAAAGAACATTCTTTTCAACAAATGGTGCAGGAAAAACTGGACATCCACATGAAAAAGAATAGTTGGATACCTATCTCACGCCATATACAGAAGCTAACTCAAAATGGATCAGAGACCTAAATGTAAGTGTTAAAACTATAATACTCTTACAGGAAAACATAGGAGTAAAATCTTCTTGATCCAAGATTAAGCAATGATTTCTTAGATATGAAATGAAAGCATAAGCAGTAAAACAAAAAATTGATAAATTGGAGATCATCAAATTTGAACACTTATATTTCAAAAGACACCAACAAGAAAGTGAAAAGAACACCTACAGAATAGGAGGAAACATTTGCAAATCATACATCTGGTAAGCGATTTGTATCTAGATTATATATAAAGAACTTACAACTTAACAGTAAAAGGAAAAATAGCCAAATTGAAAAATGGGTAAAGGAGTTGTATAGACACTTCTGAAAAGAAGACATACTAATGGCCAGTTAGCACATGAAGAGATACTCAAAATCATTGTCATTAGGGAAATGCAAATCAAAACCACAATAAGAGACAATGTCACATCTACTAGGATGGCTATAACAAAATAGGACAATAACAAGTGTTGGCAAAACTGTGGAAAAATTGGAATTCTCATACATTGCTGGTGGGAATGTAAATGATGCTTTGGAAGACAGTTTGGAAATGCCTCAAAAATTAATCATAAAGTTATCATATGACCAGGCAATCCCAATCCTAGGTATGTACACGAGAAACAAAAACTTATGTCCACAGAAAAACTTGTACATGAATGTTTATAGCAACATTATTCATAATAGCCAGTTAGGGGAAACAACCCAAATATCCACCAACTGATGATCAGATAAATAAAATGTGATGTATCCATTCGATAGAATATTATTCAGCCATAAAAACGAATGAATTGCTTATACATGCTACAACATAAATGAACCTTGAAAACATAATGCTAAGCAAAAGAAGCCAGTCACAAAAGCCCACATATATGATTCCATTTATATGAAAGCCCAGAATAGGCAAATCCATAGAGACAGACAGTAGGTCAAAGGTTGCTAGGGGCTAGGGAGAGGGTAGAATGGGGAATACCTGCTAACAAGTGTGGGGTTTCTTTTTTTTTTCTTAGCGGTACGCAGGCCTCTCACTGTTGTGGCCTCTCCCGTTGTGGAGCACAGGCTCTGGACGCGCGGGCTCAGCGGACATGGCTCATGGGCCCAGCCACTCCGTGGCATGTGGGATCCTCCCGGACCGGGGCACGAACCCATGTCCCCTGCATCGGCAGGCAGACTCTCAACCACTGCGCCACCAGGGAAGCCCGAGGTTTCTTTTTGAGTGATGAACCTTTCTGGAATCATGGTTGCACAATTCTGTGAATATATTAAAACCCTGAATTGTAAACATTTAAAGGTGAATTTAATGGTAGGTGAAATATATCTCAATAGAGCTGTTAAAGAGGGCAACAACAGGGAAATCCCTGGCGGTCCAGTGGTTAGGACCCCGTGCTTTCACTGCCAATGGCCTGGGTTTAATCCCTGGTCAGGGAACTAAGATCCCACAAGCCGCGCTGTGTGGACAAATTAAAAAAAAAAAAGAACAACAACAAAAAATATAGTGGGGTAGAGGGTTAGAGAGTCCAGACTGGGTTTATATGATTACCAGTGATTGAAACAGATGTAACTGGCTGCTAATGTAAGTGGCTCCAGTAGTGCTGGGAAACGTCAATCCCTGTGCCTGCTATTTAGGAGCTTTGGTTCTTGGACCTGTTCTGCATCCTGTCAGTGATCACAGACTTTCACCCATCGTCAGCATGCTTGTCACTCTTACACTTCCATCCCTGGCTCCCTCATCCCATGACCACATCCGGCCACTTCCATTCGGCCATAAAATCTCTTCTTAGCCATACAGTTTCCTTCTTCAGCTCTGCTTTCAGTCTAACATTTCCTTCCCAGTGGGGATGGGGGCGGAGCAGAGTCAGGAACCATGTTATGCAAGTGGCCGGGTTGAATGTGCTATGCTTCTAATGGCCTCCACTCATCGTAGGGGTTCTCAATCCACCTCATAAATGAAGAGGGACTTGAACAAATCACTGACCCCACTGACTAATGGAATTGGAATCAAAATCTCTTTACATTTCATTTACAATTCCCTGGGCTTAAACGAAGTGAAAATGCTTCTAGCAAGGAATTAAAAGAGACTCAATGAGCAAAACTGTCATATTTATTATAATAACAGCATGAGCTTGTTGAACACTTACTGTGTTGCTAAGACATGTTCTAATTGCTTTGTGTGTGACATTTCATCCTCACTGCATCCTAATGGAGGAGGTTACATTATTATTCTTTTCTTAAACATGAAGAAAACTCAGACCAGGAGAGGTTGGGTAATTCACTCAAGGTCACAGACTGAGAAATTGCAGAATCCAGATGTCTGATGGAGTTTGCATTTCTAACTCTTGTCTTCACTGTCTCTTACAGTCTCTTGAGCACATGCCTCACACACATTTGGTCTGCACATTTATGTTTACCAGTCTTATTGATAATAATTATCAGTATCATTGCAGCAAAAATTTGTCTTCTTATTAAGAAATAACCCAAGGTTTGGAACTTAAGTTCAAACAGATTTATAGTTGTTTTTAAAAATTTTCCCCTCTAAACTTGATGTAGCAGAGACCGCTGTACACCCAAACTTGATTTCTCTTCGTTTGGACACACAGCTGACTCTCTTCCCTAGCCTCCCTTGCATCAGCTGTGGCCATATGACTGAGTTCTAGTGAACGGAGTCTGGATTCCAGAGCTGGCCTATCAAAAGCTCCCATGTGCTTCTCTGTTCTCTTTTCCCTTCCCAGTGGACTGGGATGACAGCTGTCCAGGTGATCTTCATAGCTACATTTGAAGATGACAGTCAGGGGTCCTGAAAGATGGTATACAGGAGTTGCCTCACCTATCTGAATGAACAGGACTGTAGCTTAAGCAAAAAGTACAAGTCTGTATTGTTAAGTGACTGAAATGTTAGGGTCTATTTTTTATTGCAGCATCACATCCACCAATACGTTGTTGTTCTTCTGAATTGCATGTTATCTAATCATTAAGAAATGAGTGAACGAATGAATAAAGGGTGGGGGTGATCTGCAGGAGGTTAAGTAGGCATTTTTTGAGTCCTTAGTATTTGCTAGAATTTTACATGATATTTCAAATTCTTTTAGCTCCTTGAAGTGAATAATTGACACAAGGACACATATAAAACCTATACTTTCCACTACTCCAGGGTGTCTCAAATGATAACTTACTTGTCTTCTCCAAATATGATTAAGTAGAAGAGGAAACACACGGCAGTCAGGTCACAATGGACCTGCTGCCTCCACTCAAGGATGGGTGGGCTGGTGAATGTCTTGTGGTCCTAATATTCCTAAACAAAGTGTTCCAAGACTTTGAGACCATTTTCAGATTATTGCCTCAGGTTTATACCGTTTATGTCTTTCTCTTTTAAATAAAAAGAGTTTTTCTTTTCCTTCAGGTATTGATCATCTTTTACAATAATTTTACAGTTAATCAACTCTACTCCAATATAAAATAAACATTAAAAAAGTTATAATATGTTAAATCTAGACTTTTATCCTTGGGCAGTGATCAAATTGACTTTTCTTTCTCTCTCTCTCTCTTTTTTAAAATCCAAAGCAGTATTAATCTACAATAAAATTTGTTGACAGATACACTGTGATAATTTAAGACAAACTATAATAGTAATTAAGTAATAGGAGTAATATTTTTATACATAAAAGAAAACATTCATCTAGATAAAAGTTTTCCAGTTATTTTCTAAGTCCTATTCAGTACAATACAAATGATGAAGGTGAAAAGTTTAACACATTATATTATGTTTAATTGATACATATTAATATGAATTTAAGAAAACAAATATGCATATTACTTATCTTTTTAAGAATTAGGAAAATATCTTTCTGCGCTTAAGGTAGCTGTGTGTTGTAGTATTGTGTGACGGTAATTAATGTGAGTGAGGCCTCCTTTCTGAGCGGCTGGAAGGGGAGCTATCCTTTCCAGAGACACAGTAGAAAATGAGTCTGTTCTTAATCTAAACTGAAATGTCGGGACTATGGTGACAAAATCCGAACTCTGTCCAATTTGGACATCATTTGGAGTTGATTTAAGCTTGTCACATGCAAACAGATTTCTTGTTTTAATTTCAAGCTGACAGCTACAGACGCTTTAAGCACCATTTGTGCTATAAAATGAAGAACCTCTCCTTTTTTTGCTTTATCCTCCAAATGAGCGTAGATATTTATCAGGAATTTGGACCCAAGGAACAGTATTCTTCAAGGCATCATCTAAACCCACTTAGCAAAACATGTGAGATCTCTTACAACATGCAAAAGTTTCCTTTATGTACAAAGCACTGGAGTTTTAAACAACACCTGCATTCATGGTCAGAACCGTTATTCTCTTCTTTTCGCCTTGCTCTCTGTGTACTTAAAGTTCTCATCCATAAATCATTTTTATAAAATGAATAAACAACTTCTTTCACTGATGAAGTACAAACTGGCCGCACTGGTTATATTTTAGCTAAGAGTAACATTGATAGAGAGTCCTGCAGAAAGGAAATGAATGCTGGTTTGTGCCCGAGAGGAAGGGAACTCATTAAAGCAAAAGTCAAATTAGATCGGGAATGATGACAAAGAGCAAAACTCAGTTTCAGTGAAGATTAAGCCTACTGACATTTTATTAATAATTATTTAATAAGGGTACTGATGCATCTTTGTCAGGAATTTTAGACAGTGGCTAACTGTTGATGCACGTGAAACAAACTGCTTAAGTGTTTGATAGGAGTCATCAAAGCCAGAGGAAATGACCTGATGAAAAGAGAATTAAAGATGTTCATTTTTACCTGATATTTCATGTGAGAAGTACATTTTATGGTAATTAGCATACCACGTCTCTTTAGTGCTTAGTAAACATCCTCTCTGTTGTATATAATGAAGGAAATAGAGATTAGATCGACAGAATAAAGTAAAATGCAGAGTTCATGTATGCACTAAAATAGTCAAATAATTCAAAATCTCCCAATAAATTTCTATGTAGAAAAACTTATTTTTATCTATATAGATGTTGTAAGTGACACAAAAATTAACTAAATGATCAGAGTGCAGCTGTCTTGAAGAAAGTAATCATTTTAGTAAGGCAAATAATTGTATTTAGACAGATTGGATGTTTGATGTCATGTAGGCCAAACATCTGGTTTACTAGCTGAAAAACCACTGAGGTGCATGTACTCAACTATGCTGTTCTGACTCATGTGGCAGAACCCTAAGCAGATGCTAATGTCTTATATTGTTTTCACATTTTAAGTTATACTGTGCCTTCAGTGTGCACTCGATTTAATGTAATTTTCTAACAAGATTGACTGAGTTACATATTATCCAATAATTTAAAATAAGATCTCTTAAATAATGAAGTGATTCCAGAAATTTGAAAAAGAATATGCAATCTCTTTTAAAAAAGCTATATTCTGACCGTTGGAGCTGTATATTGTTGAAACCTATAAGGAACAAAAATAACAATCTTCTAAAGCTGAAGATTTTACCTATAAAACATAATTCACAGATTTAACATTTAAGGTATTAGTACAGTCATTGACCACAGAGCTGCCTCGTTTATGAATTTCTTTCTACTTGTGCACAATTTATGATCCAGTAAAATTGAACTTATTGAAATCCCATGATCAATGTCAAAACCATTTACAAAACTTCCTTTTGTACATAAACGCTTCCTGTTTTACCTCCTAATTCAACCCTAGAGATCCCTAACCTCGTGGTATGATTGTTGACTTTCCACTCTTCCCATCTCTCCGTGCTTTCCAAGCAGACCCAGCTGTGGTGAGCAGACTTTTCTCATAAAGGCTTTCCCTCTGAGATAAAACCCGCCTTCACATAATCCTAGCACATGCCTTCATTTCCTCTCGTGCTTGAATACTTTTAGATGCAGCCTTTCCAATTTTCAAAGTGCCATAAACATTTTCCTAGCACATTAAAGACTATTATCACCTTTATTTTTGCTTGTATGATAGATAAATCCATTGCTATGCCATAATGAATTCAAAATCATTTTGCAGCATTGGGAAGTCTAGATGCCATGAAATATCAACCTGGATTCCTTCTAAAAGCAAATTGTAGTGGGGAATTTAGGTAATCAAACCTCACTTTGGCACCCATCAACACTCTCACTAATAATTGAGTTTCCAGTTAGGAAAACAATAGGCAATGAAAAGTCGGTCATGTTCTCAAACACAGCAGGGAAAAAGATGAAAGCTTAAGTCAGATCTTGAGAAAGGGGCGTGGTGGTGGTGTCGGGGGAGGGATAGGGTAACCTATTAGGTCGACAAGCTCTGGTCCCAGCCTTCTTTTGAACATTTTCCCATCCACATTACCTGAATGCAGAGTTTTCTGAAGACCCATGCTGTTATAATCTCCCCTCTCTTTCTGCCCTCTTCTTTCCTGTCCGAGGAAAAGTTGGGTATTTCTTGTTTGTTTCTGGGGGAAATTTTATGTAATTGTGGTTAGCAATTTCAGCTTCTGAGGACAGTCACTTCCTGAGATAGACTACTCCCGCCTTCTGAAGCAACTCAGAATCCACACAGTAATTCTTCAGCATGAGAGTCTTCAAATTCTTGGAACTTATTTGCATGTTTTCTCCCGGCTCATCTACTCCAAAAGCAATCTTCATATAAACAATTTTCCCAGAAGATCCTTATTCAGATAAACCTCTTCTGGTTGTATGACTTGGCCAATATTCCTTTAAATGATGGTGCCTAGAACTAGACATAAAATTCCAATTCTAACCTAATTTTATCTAGATATATTACTATTATTAAGGCAATAGGAATACATTAGCTTTTTTAGCACATATCTTAGACTCGTTAAATTTGGGGTCAAGTAAAATGTTCAGATTTTTAAAAATGAAAATTACCAATATATTACAAGAAAAATGTTTGCAAGGTTTTTGCTTTGTTTTGTTTCTTTCTTTTCTCATTTCTTTTTCTCCCGGATATATAAAGAGATATGGAGGAACATGGTGCTAATTAAGAGCTTTAATGCCAAACACCTAGAAGCTTGGCCAGAGCAGATGAGCAGTTAAAAGAAACCCTGCTTATTATCAGAAGTAGATTGAAAAATGTAACATTCAAATATTTATGAGGTTAAACCAGAAATATATATTTGCTTGCACATTCCTAAAATATTTGCGAAAGTATACACAATAACTGGTATACCAGTTGCCTCAAAGATACGAATATGGGTTGCTAGAGGAAAGGGTGAGAGACACAGAAAGACAAATATCATATGGTATTGCTTGTATGTGGAATCTAAAAAAAAAAAAGGGTACAAATGAACTTATTTATAAAACAGAAATAGAGTCACAGATGTAGAAAACAAACTTATGGTTACCAGGGGATATGGGGGGAGCAGAAATTGGGAGATTCAGATTCACATATATACACTACTGTATATAAAATAGATAATTTTTAAAACTAGATTGTTATTGGAGTATAATTACTTCACAATGCTGTGTTAGTTTCTGTTGCACAACAAAGCGAAACAGCCATATGCATCAATATGTCCCCATATCACCTCCCTCTTGAGCCTCCCTCCCACCCTCCCTATCCCACCCCTCTAGGTCTTCACAAAGCACCGAGCTGATCTCCCTGTGCTATGCAGCTGCTTCCCACCAGCCATCCATTCTACATTTGGTAGTGTATATATGTCGATGCTACTCTCACTTCGCCCTCTTACCCCATGTCCTCAAGTCCATTCGCTATGTCTGTCTCTTTATTCCTGCATTGCAACTAGGTTCATCAGTACCAATTTTTTTTCTTTTTTAGATTCCATATATATGTGTTAGCATACAGTATTTGTTTTTCTCTTTCTGACTTACTTCACTCTGTATGACAGACTCTAGGTCCATCCACCTCACTACAAATAACTCAATTTCGTTTCTTTTTATGGCTGAGTAATATTCCATTGTATATATGTACCACATCTTCTTTATCCATTCGTTTGTTGATGGACATTTAGGTTGGTTCCATGTCCTGGCTATTGTAAATAGTGCTGCAGTGAACATTGTGGTACATGTCTCTTTTTGAATCATGGTTTTCACAGGGTATATGCCCAGTAGTGGGATTGCTAGGTCATATGGTAGTTCTATTTTTAGTTTTTTAAGGAACCTTCATACTGTTTTCCATAGTGGTTGTATCAATTTACAACTATACTCCAATAAAACTTAAAAATTTACATGAGAGGGAAGTTATAGGTTAGGTTTTGAAGTCTTGCTTTCAAAATTCACCCATTAAGTATGATGGGAAATAAATTACTCAATAAATATTTATTTAAATTCAGTGTGACAGGGATTCAACTAATAGTAAATATGACCCATTTTCTCTTCTTTTAACTTGTAAAATCAGTGTCTTTATTTCTTTTTTTTTCATAACTCCTTAGCCATTGTGACGTTATGTTCTGGCCCAAGGTTTCTTGAGATTAGCTACAGTTATAGCCTTGATCATCATTTCTCTGGATTTTCTTTTCCAGGGATTTGGTATGACTTAACATAAACTCGGATATGGTAAGGTTTCCCCTTAAATAGTAGTAGCTTTCACAAATAGTCCTGTAGCAGTTAATTTGATGCAACATCTTGAGATGTTTTAGAAATTTTTAGAAAATTTCAAAGACACAGAAAGCAATCTAATATTCATATATTATCTATGGTCTATTGTTAATTGTATTCACAAGGAAAATTATCCACTATCTTGAAAGGGGATTTATTTTCTTTATATTGTTGAGAGATTCCATAGATGTAGAATACTCAGTTGCAAGTGTTTATTTTGCAAAATGCTCATCACAGAGGGAATAAATAAAGGCCCAGATGAAACATAATTCTATTTCCTACTGAGTAACAAGCAGTTTGCCTCAGTTGAGTTTATGACATTGCAACTGTGTTGGCAGATCAAGAGTTTTTTGGTAACATCAGTGAAAACAGACTGACATGGTTTTGGTTTATGACCCAAAGCTCTCAAGCAAATTTTTTGCCAGTGAGCTACACATGTGAAGCACATGGGCAGGTGAAAGTATGATTGCATGGTTGCTTCTTTCCTTGCCCATAATTTATTCCTTCCATAGTCCTTTGAACATCTGTTTTATGTTTGAAGATCTTTGTTAATGCATTTATTATTTTTACATGTTACTAAGTAGAATTAATAATCTAAATTACAAAAATATTATGAAATGATATGGCTACACAAACAAATCTTTCTAGTATCTCTCTAGACAACCCAAAACATTAGTTTATTTTCATAATATAACTGCTGGCTAGAGAAAAAAAAAATGTCTTAAGAAGAGTACTTCACTGAAATGTTCATCTGTGATAAATGAGGCACTTCAGGTCTTCTGATGACTGGCTTAGACTAATTAAGTAGTGCTCTTCCAGCTGGTCACTATGAATATCTACACTAGACACAAAATTCCAATTCTATATCTACTTTCTTCCGCACCCCTGTGCTCAGAAAGTTTTACCACCCGGGTGATGCATTTTTCTTCAAAACAGGTAGAGAACAGGGAAGATTTTATATGGAAGATTATTTGGAAGATTTTTTTTTTCTGATGAAAAGACAGATCTTCATTGAATCTCTAAATTAGTCCTGAAATTTGGTGAGCTTGTCAGACCTACACCCACCTCTTGATGCTATACCACTTCTCCAGATCAACACCCTTCTGTTTGAGGATGCCTTTTGGAACCATCCAAATGGCCACTTCTCTTTTTAAGTTTTCACATCCACAAATATTTATTAATCATCTTTTGTTTGTCAGGTACTTTAGGGAGCTTCAAAAACAATGAAAGATACTGTCACTAACTGTGACGAACACACCTTCAATGAGTCACGTCCTTGTATAATTTCCTCCCCTTAATCGCAACCAGAATTGGTGACTTACTTGCTTCTAGCCAACAGCATATGGCAAAGGTGATGGGACATGATTCCCTTGACTAGATTATATGTATGGCAAATGTGAAGGGGTTTTTCAGATACAGGTACAGTAGATTTTGTGTTAATCACACTGGAGATTATCCTGGGTGGGCCTGATATATATCAGATGAAAGCCCTTAAAAGATGGACTCTACTATTTTGTGAGACTCTTCCTCAGTGGCTTTGAAGAAGTAAGTTCCTGTCACAAGAGGACCTGTGAGAGGCCACATGGCAAGGAAATGTGATTTGCCCCAAAGAGCCAAGGGTGGCCCATGATTGACAGCAAAAAACCGGTAACCTCAATCCTACAACCACAAGGAACTGAATTCTGCCAACAACCACATGAGTTTGGCAGAGGACCCTCACGTTCCAGAAAGGAACACAGCCTGGCCCACACCTTGACTGTAGTTTTGTAAGACTGAACAGAAAACACAGTTAAGCTGTGCCTGGACTTCTGATCCCAATCTGTCAGATAATGTTTTAAGTTTGTGGTAACTTGTTATACAGCAATAAGAAACAAATGCACTATCTTTAGAGCATTCTCTGAGGTATTCTCATGGCCCCAGCTTGGAGTTAAAATAATGTAAATAAAAATAAAACAAATCAGAGAGTAACGCAGATCATCTAATAAATTAGAAAATAGATCACAAGAAAAATACCAAGTTAAATCATCTGTTGTGTGTTTATCAAACTCTGCAAAGAAAAAATATTGGGATGAAAATATGATCACATGAGTGCATGTTGAAAGCTGATTATTTTTTGAAATAGTTTTGTTTTACAAAGAACCTAAAATGACTGTTGATTCAACCTCATTTCATTAACATTAAGAGTTTCAATATTTCAAGCTGTCTTCTTGCTCTTACTGCTACTATCCTTGAGAACAGGAATTCTTTTCAACTTGAGCCAGAAGATATTGGAGACTTTAGTTTAATTCCACAGTGCTTATGGTATAGGCTTTTTGGAAAACTAAAATATAATTCTTAAAAGAGTTATACTTACTTATTGAACAATAGTGCTTTAGATATGAGATATTTTTTGACTACCCTGAATACAGACCATTTCATGGGAATCATCAGTTTGCAATGATGAGAAACTTAGAAAAATGAAAATTGAATTTTATAGCATTTATTTTAGCTTTTTTCGAGGAGGTGAGAGCATGGTTATATCTAGGTGACCATAAAATTTATCATCTAACAGGGATGCATTAAAATGAAAGGAGAAATAATTGAAAATGGGCTGGGACAACAGGAGGGTAAGCAGGACTCTTCCTGGTGAGCCAGGCTTTTTTGTCACTTCTGTTACAAAGCACATTCCTGGTAACAGATACAATGCTATCCTAGTGTTCATTTGACTTTCTTTGAACTTTTGTTATTTACAATTTTGACTGATACCAAAAGAAGAAATCAAAACCACTTTAACCTGAAAGAATATCATAGATTATTCTGAATCAACTTAAATTTCAACTGTGAGAAAGCCAGTGTTCCATGCTCTAATTTTAGGTGACTTATTAGACAATAATTGATATCACTGTATTGTATAATTGAAATTTGCTAAGAGAGTAGAATTTAAATATTCTCTCACACACAGAAATATAAATATGTGAGGTGATGAATATGTTAATTAAATTAATGAGTCTTTTCACAGTATATACATTTATCAAATCATTACATTGTACGCCTTAAATATCCTACAGTTTTGTCAGATACACTTCAAAAAGTCGCCCAACTATGGACCTCACCTCTTACATGTTCTGACTTTATTTCCCTTGTTCCTTGGCCTATTACTATAAGCATATTCTGTTTAGCTCATTCTATATGGATTGACTTCTCTTCCTTTTTGTTTTTTATTTCCTTTTGTTTGAGAGGTAGTATAATGTAGGAATTAAGGGCACACATGCTGGATTCTAACTGCCTTGGTTCAAATCTTGGTTCTACTATTTGTGACCACTGACAACTTAATTCATCTTGTTGTGTTTTAATTTTCTCACTTGTGTTGGGAATGAAAATGGAGATTTAAGAAGTATTTAACTCATGGATTTTTGTGACAGAGTGTTGGGCACATAAGTAAGCACTTAATGAATATTAACTATTGTTATTATTTTCTTTTTAATAAAGATCCCAGTGAATAACTAATTCACTTAGGTTTTGCAGCATAAACATTTTTCTATAACTAGAAAAACACAAATTTTTCTATAACCAGGAAAATAAAACTAGTGCTTTCTAAAAATCAGCTTGCTAGCTTAAAAGGAAACCTGCTTTGTTCTCAAGGAAATGATTTTAAAATAAAAGGACTATGGCAATGGAAAAATGTCTGCATGTTAAAGCCAAAACATACTTCCATGACTTTGGTCTTTAGAGACTAAGATTCCAGCAGGATTAACTGACTGAAGTTCTAAGCATGCTTGATAGTTCTGAATCAAGTTCAAGTATTCACATTTACAATCAGTGCCCTAGAATTAGATATGGTTTAATTTGACAATCAAGTTCAATGGATAAATCACTCCTCATTAAAATTAAAGTACTGTTAAGAGCATAGCATGTGGCCTTTGGAAGGTGGACACATTTCCATGAAAGAGACTTCGAGTGACTGTATAGTAGAAATTTAATAAGCCTGGATAGGGAATGTTCACTATGATTCATTTTGCTAATTTAGTACATTAACTCAAATTTGCCATTAAACTAAGCAAAGATCCAAGTTACTCAGTTACCAAAATATCCAGTTTTTTGTTTCCAGATTAAAAAAATAAAAGGCAAGGAAAAAGGAAGGTGATTCTTGAGATGTGAGTTAAATTTATCTCTCAATATTTTGGAAAGGTGAGTCATCTCTTGGATATATTGCTTTTGTCACATTAGTTGGTCTGGAAAAAAACAATGATGACATAAAACAGAAGCACAGTGATCCTCAAAGAAGAAAATTAAGTGAATAGATTCTTCCTTTTCTTTTCTCCTTTTCTTCCTTCCTTCCTTCCTTCCTTCCTTCCTTCCTTCCTTCCTTCCTTCCTTCCTTTTTCTTTCTTTCTTTCTTTCTTTCTTTTTGTCTTTCTTTCTTTCTTTCTACCTACCTTTCTTTCTTTTTCTTCTTTCTTTCTTTCTTCCTTCCTTCCTTTCTTTCTTTCTTTCTTCTCCTTCCTCCCTCCCTCCCTTCCTTCTTTCCTTCCCTCCCTCCTTCCATTCCTATTCCCCTTTCTTGCATTTGTTGGTGAACTTCAATAAGTCCAAATATGACGTTACTGCATGATATAAAAGAAAATAGGTTGACAAATAAATGTTGGAACCAAGCTGCGTGACTGAGTGATCTAGAGAGCTGAGCAATTCTTCAAGAAATCTACATAATGCAACTCAAATAGGAAATAACTCAAATAGGAAGTTCAGACCCTGATCCTCCTTCTGTAGATGGAGTGGGTGATCCCTCACTCTTTTCTTCACAGGAGCAGCATAACCATAGACTTCATACATATTTAGATTTAATTCTCAAATTTATATATTTATTTCTGAAGTTTTACCTGAGATCTAAACTCAACTCTCTTTTGGGTAGTTCTACCTGGATATTCCCATAGGCACTTCAAATTTTACGTGTTAACTCAATTTGTTCTTCCCCATCTGGTCACACCTAATCTGCCTTCTATATTCTTAACTATGGTCAACAGTTTCACTATCCACTCAATAACACAGACACACAGTTTTCCAACTTCTTGAACAAAGACAGGACTCATTAGCAATGTAACAGCTATGAAAAATTCTAGAGTAAAGAAACTGATTTAACTTAATCCACAGTTTTCTGATCACAGAACCTTTTTTTCATGGAACACCTATTAACACTCCATCAGAGTAAAAATTGAGAATTTTACAATAGACTGTAAGATCCCGTACCTATACAGTCTGACTCCTGTTATATCTCTGACCTCATCTCCTACAGCTCTCTACCCTCACTCACACCTCTCTATCCATATCAGCCTCTTTGCTGTGGACTAATTCTAATTCACCTCATGGCTGTAGGTTTAGCCAGCTCCTGGAGGGCCTTGGGGCAATAATTCCAAGGAAAGACAGCTTTAAGGTCACTTCAAAAATGTGAGGCAAGCAAAACTGCCAGAGCAATATCTAACCTTAGTAAAATCTTTGTAACCCCTTTGGAAATTTCCTTGCCAACAAACCTCAGCTCACTGATTTTACAAACCATAATTATTTATTTCTTAAAGCAGGTATCAAAGGGCCTCTCTTTGTCATCACTTTGTAGATGCCATTATTTTTTAGACAAAGTGAATCTAAATATTTGTAGTAATAAAATGCAGAGTTTTAAAACTTTTCTATGAAGAAGTCTTTTAACCTTTTCAGGTTAGAATTTCTAATGAAGTCAGTTACTAAACGATAGACAGTGGAGACAGCAAAATGGTTAAGAGCCTGGCATTTGAATCCAGATTTCTACACCCACATTTAGGTTCTGCCACTTACTCATTGTATGATTTTTGGTCTAGTTACCTCTTTGGGCTACAGTTTTCTCATAGGTAAGCCTGGGATGATTGATCTTTCCTTTCCTACTAGGTAGTTTCTAGCAGTGAGGACAGACAAGGTCAGTGTTCTTAAATTTTACCATGGTTGAGAATCACTCTGAGATGCATGGGGAGAGGAGAAGTCAGAAGGGCAGGGAGGGAAGACTGTTCTCAGCTTTGTGCTGACTTTGTGAAATAATACACTCTTTTCTTTCCTTCTTTTTTTTCCCCCCCTGCATCACCCGAACTGCCTTTTGTTGCTTCGGGCTCTTGTCTATATACAAATCTTGTTTCTGGGAATCTTTCCAGCTTCAACTTCTGGATCCCATTTCGTCAATCTTGCCTGTTCTGTGGTCGACATAATAGCTAAGAATTATTGATCAGGGCTTTATTTTAAGTGTTTTACATGTAGCCTTCCCTTTAATCACTAAATCTCTTATCATCCCAATTTTATAAATAAGGAAACTGAGATCCAGAGGCCCCTCAGCTTCAATCTGATAGTTGTCTTCTATCTGTTGTCTTGAACCTGATGCTTTGGACCTTCTCTTGCTTAGGGTCCCCCTTTACCTGGTTTGTGGACTTCTCTGCCAAACTTGTCTCCTGGAAAGGAGGTATAGGCTCGGATGAGAAAAATGTCTGCTCCTATGTTCTTCTCAGAGATGTTGGAGTGTTACAAAATATTACAAAAGCTTTCACGTGAATACATTAAACTCTTCAAAAACCTATAGCAACCAAGGAATTGCTTTCTTCTCTTTGGGCTTCATGTAGCTCTTATTTCTTTAGTGAAGTCTTTGTGCCCAATGAATTATAGCAACAGCATGGGTCAGGTTTCCCTGAATATCCACCCCTTGTTTTAAATACCATTTTAGAAAGACAGGAAGGTACAGTGGGAAGAATATGGGTTTTGGAGCCAGATAAACCTGGTATCAATTCCCTGCCCCCCCCCATTTAACCACCTGTGGGATTTTGAGGAGGACACTTGTTAACTCTAGGCCTAATTCTTGTTTGTAAAATGAGAACAACAGTAATTACCTCAAAGAAACGCATTTTTAGGTAAAGCATCATTTTTCTGTACTGCAGGGGTCTGCCGGAAAATCAAACAAGAGGTGGCTGGACCAGTAAGAGCTTATGCATCTGTAATTAATTAACAAGATATATGGATCTGTTCGTTACAATTTTTTCAGCTTATATGTGCTGCCAAAAGATGAGTTTAGTCTCCAGAGACCAGGATTAGTAGCATGAAGAATTTGAATTAATCCTTCTTTTCTAGCATGACTATTGTTTTTCATCTTGGTTCAAATAGCCAAGTTGATTTATTTCATAGTTCTAGATTTGCTTGCATATTAGCTGATTATATGTTTTTCAATTTACAATTATATGTAATGGATTGTGTGTACTTTAGCATTCTGTTAGGCGTTACTATGGATACAAGAGAATTAAAAGCCATGGTTCCTGATGCTAGGGGAGTTACATGCTAATTGGGATAAAGTCAATACTCTAGAAACAGCTCTAGAAAAATTCCAGATTGTGTATTATACAGTATCAGACTGTGGGTATAGGTGTACACCTATAGTGTAGGACTAGGACTTTCCTTACCTTAGATTTTGAGAGAAATTTATCACATGAATGCTCTACAAGGGGCATTGTATTATCTGGTAGATGGTATCTTGGAGTATAGTTTTAGAAGATACAGAAGGGGTGGATTTCTGTTATGTCACCCCTCAGACACATGCCAGATGGGTCTTATCAGAAAACTGGATTAAGATAGGGAGGAGTATGTAATTATCTGTTCCAGCAGCTAAGCCCTCCAATGTTAAACAAAGTTTTTAAAAATACATTCCTTTTCCCAATTTATTTTCTACAATGCTGTCAGAGTAATCTTTTAAAAATGCAAATCTGATCATGTCAACTTCTGGTCTGCCCAGTGGTTATTTCAAGTTTCTTTCTTTCTTCCCTTCCTTTTTTCCTTCATAAAAAAAAAAAAATTCTACTGTATATCTATATGATATAAAGCACTTTGTTGAGTATTGAGGCAATAAAATATAATAAGAAATAGTGCTTGTTTGCCCTTTAGGATTTTCTATTCTATCTGTGAGGCAGCTGAGTAGACAAAAACTTACAGTGTGGGGTAATATCGAGACTCACAGTAGAGGGGTCCCTAACACAGACTCGGGGTATTAGTGGAGGTTTTGCAGAGAGTATGATGCTTGAGTTAATTTGGAAGTACTAATGGGAGTTGGTCAGATGAAAGATGTGTGCATGAAAGATGCACAATGCTTCAGTAAGATGGAAGAGCAAATTCTAAGCATCAGAGATAAGAGAGAGCACATATGTTATAAATAGTTCATATGGGTTTTGAGGCAGGTAGAGGCAAGAATGAAGCTACATAATAAAGACCCTACATGTCTTGGGAGGGCTTTTGGAATTTATTCTAAAAATTATTAGGGACCACTTAAGGATTTTAAGTGGGGAATCATTGTGTTACTTTACACTTTTATATGTACCCTAGTCAGCCAACAATATTCTTTCTTGCTCTGGAAACTCTCTGCTTAATCCACCTGGTGTGTTTGTACTGTAGGACCTTATCTCTTTGGCTATGGATTGTTGGTTAAACTTCAGATAGATTAGCCCAATCAGATGCCGTGTCTTTGGAGTCGGATCTGAGGACCACCCAAAAGTAGAGATGGGAATCTTTACTTGAGAGCCATGGAATTATATATTCTGTCTAGAAGGTTTGGAAGCAGAGAGTTAAATATGGAACAACTATCAAGAGAAAAGCAGAGGCTGGAGACAAAGTGAGACACCTTTCCTGAAATTATTCTTGTCTTCTTTCGTATTTCTAGTCTTAGCTCCTACCAAGACCTGAATGCTTTCCTAGCCTTGGGTCCTGTAGACACCATACATTCTTATTTTAGTTTGGATTCCTAGATGCAGACTTTAAGACATAGATTCATGAAAAAAGTATTTATTTTAGAAGCATTTCCAGAAAAATAAGAAAGTAGAGTAAATGGGATCAGGGAGCAATGGAGGGTGCAGTGTGAAGACAAACCTAATGGAGGGGACTCTGGCTCAACACCTCAGGGCAATCCTTGAGGCAGTGTTGTTCACACCCTTGGAGTTTTCACAGTCAGGTGTGCAGGGAACCCCAGGTATTTCTACCCCCACCCCTGTCAGCCATTAGTTAAGAACTGCCCCTGGGAAGACCCCAATGTTAAGAGAATTCCAGTTTTCTGTGCCTACATCTGAGAGAAGCTCTTGAACACTGATTCCCGTTCTGGCTGTGGAGAGTAGGGGTACACCAGGACCCACTTGGTGGACAGTGGATACTGGTCCAAGGACATGTGGGCAGAGAACTGACACTATTGCTACAATCCTTGAAGTTAAGTCCCCTTTTAAATTTTTTCAGTGAGCTTAAGTTCATTTTCTGTAATCTTCAACCAAAAAGCCTAAAATAACACCATGGTTTTTAGATTGTATTTTACAACAAGCACTCTAGCTACAGATAAGGGATGGAAGGGTTGTCAAATATGGAGATAAACTGGTTAGAAGGCTGTTGAAATAATCCATTAACTAATTATTTTATTTTATTTATTCATTCAAAAATATTTATTAAGCATCTATATTACCAATTGATGGGGATACAGCAATGATTAAGGCTAACAAGGTACAAGCTTCAGCAGTTCTTTTGTGTAACAGAGGCAATGGGACAAATTGACAAAAAATTGTAATTGGGTGTGACAAGAATGTGTGCTCTAGGGAACCACTTGAACACACCCAGTGTAAGGGAAAGTTCCCCAGAGAAAGTGATGTGGAAATTGGATCCCAAAGAGAGAAGAGATAATAATGGCCTAGAAAACTGCAATATCAGTGAGTAGAAGTGAATTTATTTGGAAGTTATTAAAGAGGTAGAAGTAATGGCCATGGTGACTGAATATGAAAGATTTTCTACTTGGTTGGCTAGAGATAACCATTAACTGGGGCAAAAAATACAAAATGTAGATCTGGGAGTCAAGACTTAAGCTTATCTTGGCAATATTAAGTGGGAAATGTTATGAGACATCCACATGGACTTGCATTCTTTTTTGGAAGGCTGAGGTCTTCCAAAGACCATAAGAATTGAGGTCTTAACAAAGAATTTTACACTTAAAGCCATGACCTGACTTTGAAGGAAGGTTTGATTAAAAATACTGACTCAATCAACAAGCTTTAAGAATTTACTGGACTTAATCCCAACACTTTTCAGATGCTCCTTGACTTTTGTTTCCCTTGGTTAGATTTATTTTTTAAAAGTCAAAGAGTCAGTTATGACTGTAATTTATTAGGGGAATTTAATGTGCCCGTTTTGTTTGTTGAAAGCTGTGTTTCCCAAACTTTATCATCTGGATTTGCCTCTCTATGATTTTGCCTTAGCCATGTATCGGCTATACTATTTTTCTGTAACAGTACTCTTTTTTCCCTGTTCCCAAGCAATAATTCCTTAAAACCATAGATTTAATGTGCTAGTTATACTTTTATAATGCACAATAAAACAAATGCATAACTGTCATGTACTACCATTATTCATGTATCACATCAAATCTTTTCATACCAATAGCAGTATACACATTATATTTTGGTAAATACTAGTTTAGCTAATTAATCCTATTAGAGGATTAGACTCTGGGTCTTCCCTAGGTATGGCTTCTCACATAGTTACTTTTCCAAAAGAAAAGGTAGATTTTGCCAGTGACAGAAATGTACATAAATCAGGCCACACTTTTTTCTTCTTTTCCTTTTTTTTCTTTTATCTTTTCTTTCTTTTTCTTTCTTTTTTTTTTTTTAAGATAGAGACTCAATGATTCAGAACCCACATGGCAAGTCTGTTGGCAGGTCCATGCTTCCTTCAAACCTGTACGGAGAATCCTTCCTTGCCTCTTCCTAGCTTTTGGTGGTTTCCTGACAATCTTGGTGTTCTAGGCTTTGCAGAGTTTCTTTGGAGGTTAACTCACTGCTTTCTTAAGGAAAGGAGGAAGATGGAGACTGTGACAAGAGCTTTCAGCTCCCTCCTGAACACTCTCCTTGAGTCTGAGGGGAACAGCGGTTCTCTTTAGAGCACTGTATTTATTGGACTATATTCCTTAGATTGGCAATTTTATAAGAATGGAAGACCAGATGATGTTATTATTAGAGAGAAATCAAGTGAACTAAACCAAATAGAGTTTAAGATGAAGCATATGAAGGAGTAAATATTCTGAAGTAGGAAAGAATGAGGCCTTCTATCTGAACAGAAATATCTAAAGCTGGTCACAAATACCCTGCGTGACTGTAGCGATGAAAGTGATTTCTCCTCAAGAAGATGTTTCTTTAGGCTTGAAGTATGGGGATGAAATCCTTGACACATTTCTGAGGTGAGATTATTTGTGTATTAAATACCTGGAGGCCTTCAGGCAGCCAGTCTGCAAAACACGGAGCAAACAAAGTGGCACTGTGCAGTGACCCCAGTGTCATTGCCCCAGAGACCACATGGACCAGCAGACCAGCAGCATGACAGTCCACACGTACTTATTAACCACCACAGCATGGTCCCCAGGCCTTTTTTTTTTTTTTTTTTTTTTTTTTGTGGTACGCGGGCATCTCACTGTTGTGGCCTCTCCCGTTGCGGAGCACAGGCTCCGGACGCGCAGGCTTAGCGGCCATGGCTCACGGGCCCAGCCACTCTGTGGCATGTGAGATCTTCCTGGACCGGGGCACGAACCCGTGTCCCCTGCATCGGCAGGCGGACTCTTAACCACTGCGCCACCAAGGAAGCCCCCCAGGCCTTTTTATCCACCTTATTTAAATCCTGTTTGGGATAAGATTAGAAAATAATTTAATAAACAAAAGTGCTGCTACATATATTTTACTGTGATTCTATGGAAAGTCTCAAAGGCAACATCAAGTGGCATCTAGGGTATAGCATGATCTATATGTGAGGTCAGCAACTTTGTTTTGTTTTAGATTAATAGACTCTATTTAGAGAAAAAAAATGAGCAGAAAGTACAGAGAATCCCTCTACTCTACCCACAGTTTTCTCCATGATTAACATCTTGCATTATTAGGGACATATTTGTTACAACTGATGAACCAGTATTGATATATTATCCTTAACGAAAATCCATAGTTTACATCAGGATTCACTCTTTGTGTTTTACAGTTTTATAGGTTTTGATAATGTCATGTATGCATCATTACCATAGTATACAAAACAGTTTTACTCCTCTAAAAATCCCTTATGCTGTACCTATGCAACCTGCCCTCCTTCCCCTGGTTCCCTGACAACTTTTGATCTTTCTATTAACTCTATAGTTTTGTTTTTTTCTAGAATGTCATATAGTTGGGATCATACAGTATGTAGTCTTTTCAGATGGGCTTCTTTCACATGGCAATATGCATTTAAGTTTCTTCCAGGTCTTTTCATGCCTTGATAGCTCATTTCTTTTTATCACTGAATAATATTCCATTGTCTGGGTGTACCACAGGTTATTTATCCATTCATCTGCTGAAGGATATCTTGATTGCTTCCAAGTTTCGGCAGTTATCAATAAAGCTCTTGTAAACATCCACGTGCAGGTTTTTGTGTGAACATGTTGTCTTTTTTTCTTTCAGTTTTACTGAGATATAATTGACATATAGCACTGTATAAGTTTAAGGGATACAGCATAATGACTTGACTTACATATAGTATTTTGAAATGATTACAACAGCAAGTTTAGTTAGTAGCCATCATCTAATATTGATACTCATTTGTTTATTGGGAGCACAACTGCTGGAGTATGTATGGTAAGACTACATTTAGCTTTGTAAGATGTAACAAACTGTCTTTCAAAGTGGCTGTATCATTTTAAGTTCTTCTGTAAACTTCCTCCTTGGTCATCTCTCTGTCTCTCCTCATCCTTTCATATATTTCCTAGGTGACCAGGGCTCTCTATGTGACCTTCACGAAGCTGATTAGTACCCAGAACCCCACCCCAGCTCCTTTCCAAAAGCACATGCAGGTCTCATCTCTTTATATCTCTGATCTCAGCTAGGAAAACAGATAACAACAAAGAGCATTCAGGTAGCCCTTACTGTTTACAATGAAGTCGACATAAAATTTTCCTTTTAATCTTCAAAGACAATTATCTGCTAAGGGCTTATTTTCCCCAATTTGAAGATGGGGAATCCACAATAAAACCAAAATTCATATAGCTAGTCAGTGGAGAAATGGACTGGATACTACTCAACCATTTAAAAACTCTTCTGTAATAAAGAAATTTAAATAAGCATACAAATAAACCAGATACTTCTTTTGATTGAAACTGGAAATTTTAATGGCTATGTTGCCTGACATATTACTCTTCCAGAAAACACAGCCTTTAAAAAAGTTGTGTTTTTAATGCCATGACCCAAAGGAGCAAGTAATGGTGATTATTTTACTCACTAGAATATGCTTTAATGATAAAGTTGGTCAAATATGCAATCAGTCAGACAACATCTGCCTTTTAAAAAATGGCTTTACTGCTCTTTTAGTACAGCAAAGAAGTAGTAATGATCCTTTCTGAAATTAGAGAAAGTTGTTAAGGAAGATATGGTCTGCAAGTAGTGAACAGACTTTCCCAACATTTTATAGGTTGTGTGCTAAGCTTTAAAAGGAATTTTTTTTAATGTAGAAGTGAATCATGAACATAAAAATACTATATAAATGTTTAAATCATTTTCTATTCCATTTATAATAAAGGCAGGTCCTGGAAGGAAAGACTGAAATTGAAGTCAATTTTTGAAGCAAAAAAATATTAAGAATTGCCTTGTACAACTTGGCATTATGTTTTAATTAAATGTATTCCATTAACATTCCCTGATCATTCCTCTTGTTTCCCTAATCCTCTAAGTGGTTTCTGGCCATTGTGCAGGCCTCTGAGCACATTCAACACATTACTCCCAAGTGATGCACTATTTGTAAATGACGAGCTGGATTCACTTGTCTTTCTGTGCTCCCCCCATCCAACCCTATTCCCAAGATATCAGTGAAACAAGATATTTAGCATCTGTATATGTTTCCTAAAACCACTACAACAAAGTACCATACACTGGGTGGCTTAACACAGCAGAAATTTACTGTCTCAGTTCCAGAGGCTTACAAGTCTGAAATCAAGTTGTTGGTAGGTCCATGCTCCCTTCAAACCCATAAGGGAGAATGCTTCCTTGCCTTTTCCTAGCTTTTGGTGGATTACTGGAGATCTTTGGTGTTCCTTAGCTTGGAGCTGCATAACTCTAATCTCTGCCTTTGTCATCATATGGTGTTTTCCTTGTGTGTCTCTCTGTACTCACATGGTCATCTTTGTATAAGGACACTAGTCATATTGGATTAGGGGCCTGGCTACTGCTGTATGACCTCATCTTAACTAGTTGTATCTATAACAACCTATTTCCAAGTAAGGTCACATTCTGAGGTACTGGATGTTAGGACTTCAACATATCTTTCTGGGGGGGAATGTGGGACACAATTCAATCCATAAGAGCACCCTTCCCTTTTTTATCTGGGAACAGCAACTTTCTTGTTGTGGAAAAAGTGCTCTTTACCTATTTCATTTTATCTAGTTCTAGTGTTTGCATCGAGCCTCAGTTCTGGTGCTGAGTACTCAGTACTCAGTTAAAGTTAGTTGTCCCAGAGGTTGGAATGCAACTTAGTCTACACCTTCCAGAGTCCTTTCTTAGGGTTAAAACAAAACAAAACAACAAAGCAAAAAAAAAAAAAGCGCTGGATCTGTGAAAAAGATTCCGCTTCTCTTGGTGATAAAAGGCATCTGAAACATGGGACATGTTGACACCTGTCTCCAGACTCATGGAAGAAATCAGTCTCAGAGAATGAAATCAACAAGCAGAAAATGACAGAGACAAGAGATAAGAAGCTCCTTTGGCTACAATTACATAAAGTCTATTCTTGCTTTAGTTAGTTGGAGAAGCTGGTTTTCTTTTACTTGCAAAACAAAAGCAAAACGAAAGAACAGAAACCATTAAAATTACCAAGGGACATCTACCTTCTGGAGTTGGGTGGAAGTTGCCACCATGCCACTATGAAGACAGTCTTTATGATGCAGACTCAAGAAATTGTTCAAGGGAAAGTAGATTTCACATGGAGTACGCCAAGCTGGGTTTTCTGTGTTTATCTATAATTCACAAATTTTGGACCTACAAGGCTAGTGAGTCCAAAATTAAGGGATTTTAATTTTGATTCAGACAACAGATCACTGCATAAATTAGGTAATTTACTTATTTGGCCTTTGCCTCATGTCTATGTTGATACAATAGGAATAAATAATGTTTTTCTGAGTCTAGAGGCATGATTCAACTTGTGTTAAATATGTTTTCAGAGTTAATACAGCTCTCTTTCTTTCTACACCGTTTTTGATACACATAATTTTAAAATAATATAGACAATTTTAAAGAAGACATACCATTTAGATTTCTGTTTATATTTTAAGAGAATGTTAATTCTTCAAAATCATATGAGTATGAGGACTAAAGAAAGTTATTAGAAATGAAAGAGAAGTTTAATAATGAGTTGAAGTTATTAAATTTAGTGTAGTTTAACATATCTTTTTTGGTTCTTTTAAAACATATTTCGAGCCTCTGTTATAAGATGCATACCTATGTAGAATTATATCGTTCTGTTGCTCAAGTCCTTTTATCATTACAAATGGCTTTCTTTAATAACACAATGCAGCATGCTTTTATAATCTTTTGTTTGTTTGTTTTATCTTTTATTCTGAATTTTACTTATATATTTTTTATACAGCAGGTTCTTATTACTTATCTCTTATACACATATTAGTGTATATATGTCAATACCAATCTCCCAATTCATCCCACCACCATCATACCCCTGCCCACGCTTTTCCCTCTTGGTGTCCATACATTTATTCTCTATATCTGTGACTCTATTTCTGCCTTGCAAACTGGTCCATCTGTACCAGTTTTCTAGATTCCACATATATGTGTTAATATACAATGTTTGTTTTTCTCTTTCTGACCTACTGAACTCTGTGTGACAGACTCTAGATTTATCCACATCTCTACAAATGACCCCATTTTGTTCCTTTTTATGGCTGAGTAATATACCATTGTATATATGTACTACATCGTATTTATCCTTTCATCTGTCGATGGGCATTTAGGTTGCTTCCATGACCTGGCTATTGTAAATAGTGCTGCAATGAACATTGGGGTGCATGTGTCTTTTTGAATTATGGTTTTCTCTGGGTCTATGCCCAGTAGTGGGATTGCTGGGTCATATGATAGTTCTATTTTTAGTTTTTTAAGGAACCTCCATACTGTTCTCCATAGTGGCTGTATCAATTTACATTCCCACCAACAGTGCAAGAGGGTTCCCTTTTCTCCATACCCTCTCCAGCATTTGTTGTTTTTAGATTTTCTGGTGATGCCCATTCTAACTGCTGTGAGGTGATACTTCATTGTAGTTTTGACATGCATTTCTCTAGTAATTAGTGATGTTGAGCCTCTTTTCATGTGCCTCTTGTCCATCTGTATGTCTTCCTTGGTGAAATGTCTGTTTAGGTCTTCCAACCATTTTTCAACTGGATTGTTTATTTTTTTGATATTGAGCTCCATGAGCGGTTTGTATATTTTGGAAATTAATCTTTTGTCAGTTGAATCATTTGCAAATATTTTCTCCCATTCTGAAAGTTGTCTTTTCGTCTTATTTATAGTTTCCTTTGATGTGCAAAAGCTTTTAAGTTTCATTAGGTCCCATTTGTTTATTTTAGTTTTTATTTCCATTTCTCTAGGCGGTGGGTCAAAAAAGATCTTGCTGTGATTTATGTCAAAGAGTGTTCTTCCTATGCTTTCCTCTAAGAGTGTTATACTGTCCGGTCTTACATTTAGGTCTTTAATCCACTTTGAATTTATTTTTGTGTATGGTGTTAAGGAGTGTTCTAATTTCATTCTTTTACATGTAGCTGTCCAATTTTCCAAGCACAGCTTATTGAAGAGACTGTTTTTTCTCAATAGATTCCTTTATCGTAGATTAGTTGACCATAGGTGTATGGGTTTATCTCTGGGCTTTCTATCCTGTTCCATTGATCTACATTTCTGTTTTTGTGCCAGTACCGTATTGTCTTGATTACTGTAGCTTTGCAGTATAGTCTGAAGTCAGGAGCCTGATCCCTCCAGCTCTGTTTTTTGCCCTCAAGTTTGCTTTGTCTATTCGGGGTCCTTGTATGTCCATACAAATTTTAAGATTTTTTGTTCTAGTTCTGTAAAAAATCCCATTGGTAATTTGATAGGGATTGCAATGAATCTGTAGATTGCTTTGGGTAGTATAGTCGTTTTCACAATATTGATTCTTCCAATCCAAGAACATGGTATATTTCTCCATCTGTGTATGTCATCTTTGATTTCTTTCATGAGGGTCGTATAGTTTTCTGAGTACAGGTCTTTTACATCCTTAGGTAGGTTCATACCTAGTTATTTTATTCTTTTTGTTGCAATGGTGAATGGGATTGTTTCCTTAATTTCTGTTTCTGATCATTCGTTGTTGGTGTTTGGAATGCCAGAGATTTCTGTGCATTAATTTTGTATCCTGCAACATTACCAAATTCATTGATTAGTTCTAGTAGTTTTCTGGTGGCAACTTTAGGATTCTCTATGTATAGTATCATGTCATCTGCAAACAGTGACAGTTTTACTTCTTCTTTTCCAATTTGTATTCCTTTTACTTCTTTTTTTTCTCTGATTGCTGTGGCTAGGACTTCCAATACTATGTTGAATAATAGTGGTGAGAGTGGACATCCTTGTCTTGTTCCTGATCTTAGAGGAAATGCTTTCAATTTTTCACCATTGAGAATGATGTTTGCTGTGGGTTTGTCATATATGGCCTTTATTATGCTGAGGTAGATTCCCCCTATGCCCACCTTCTGGAGAGTTTTTTATCATAAATCGGTGTTGAATTTTGTCAAAAGCTCTTTCGACATCTATTGAGAGGATCATATAGTTTTTATTCTTCAATTTGTTAATATGGTGTATCACATTGATTGCTTTGTGTATATTGAAGAATCCTTGCATCCCTGGGATAAATCCCACTTGATCACGGTGTATGATGGTTTTAACGTGTTGTTGAATTCTGTTTGCTAGTACTTTGTTGAGGAATTTTGCATCTATATTCATCAGTGATATTGGTCTGTAATTTTCTTTTTTTGTAATATCTTTGTCTGGTTTTGGTATCAGGGTGATGGTGACCTCATAGAATGAGTTTGGGGTGTTTCTTCCTCTGCAATTCTTTGGAAGAGTTTGTGAGAGATGGGTTTTAGCTCTTCTCTAAATGTTTGATAGAATTCACCTGTGAAGCTGTCTGGTCCTGGACTTTTGTTTGTTGGAAGATTTTTAATCACAGCTTCAATTTCATTACTTGTGATTGGTCTATTCATATTTTCTATTTCTTCTTGGTTCAGTCTTGGAGGTTATATCTTTCTAAGAATTTGTCCATTTCTTTCAGATTGCCCATTTTATTGGCATAGAGTTGCTTGTAGTAGTCTCTTACGATATTTTATATTTCTATGGTGTCCGTTGTCACATCTCCTTTTTCATTTCTAATTTTATTGATTTGTCCTCTCCCTCTTTTTCTTGATGAGTCTGGCTAAAGGTTTATCAATTTTGCTTATCTTCTCATAGAACCATCTTTTAGTTTTATTAATCTCTGCTCTTGTTTTCTTTGTTTCTACTTCATTTATTTCTGCTCTGATCTTTAGGATTTCTTTCCTTCTGTTAACTTTAGGTTTTGTTTGTTCTTCTTTATGTAGTTGCTTTAGTTGTAAGGCTAGATTCTTTATTTGAGATTTTTCTTGTTTCTTGAGGTTGGATTTTATTGCTATAAACTTCCCTCTTAGAACTGCTTTTGCTACATCCCATAGATTTTGGATCTTCATGTTTTCATTGTCATTTGTCTCTAGGTATTTTTTGATTTCCTCTTTGATTTCTTCAGTGATCTTGGTTATTTAGTAACGTAGTTTTTAGCCTCCATATATTTGTGGGTTTTTTCGTTTATTTCCCTGTGATTGATTTCTAAACTCATAGTGTTGTGTTTGGAAAAGATGTTTGATATGATTTCAATTTTCGTAAATTTACCGAGGCTTGATTTGTGACCCACGATGTGATCTATCCTGGCAAGTTTTCCGGGGCACTTGAAAGAAAGTGTATCTGCTGTTTTCAGATGGAAAGTCCTATAAATATCAATGAAATCCATCTGGTCTATTGTGTCATTTAAAGCTTGTGTTTCCTTATTAACTTTCTGTCTGGATGTTCTGTCCGTTGGTGTAAGTGAGGTGTTAAAGTCCCCCACTACTATTGTGTTACCGTCGATTTCCTCTTTTAGAGCTGTTAGCATTTGCCTTATGTATTGAGGTGCTCCTATGTTGGGTGCATAAATATTTATAATTGTTACATCATCTTCTTGGATTGATCCCTTGATCATTATGTAGTGTCCTTCCTTGTGTCTTTTAACTTTTTTTTTTTTTTTTTTTTTGCGGTACGCGGGCCTCTCACTGTTGTGGCCTCTCCCGTTGCGGAGCACAGGCTCCGGACGCGCAGGCCCAGTGGCCATGGCTCACGGGCCCTGCCGTCTGCGGCATGCGGGATCCTCCCGGACTGGGGCACGAACCTGCATCCCCTGCATTGGCAGGTGGACTCTCAACCACTGCACCATCAGGGAAGCCCTAAAGTAATTTTTGATATGTATGTTCCTATTACCATTTTCTTAATTGTTTTGGGTTTGTTTTTGTAGGTTCTTTTCTTCTCTTGTGTTTCCCACTTAGAGAAGTTCCTTTAGCATTTGTTGTACAGCTCGTTTGGTGGTGCTGAATTCTCTTAGCTTTTGCTTGTCTGTAAAGCTTTTGATTTCTCTGTCGAATCTGAATGAGATCCTTGCCAGGTAGAGTAATCTTGGTTGTAGATTCTTCCCTTTCATTACTTTAAATACATCGTGCCACTCCCTTCTGGGTTTTAGACTTTCTGCTGAGAAATCAGCTGTTAACCTTATGGGAGTTCCCTTGTGTATTATTTGTCATTTTTCCCTTGTTGCTTTTAATAATTTTTCTTTGCCTTTAATTTTTGTCAGTTTGATTACTATGTGTCTTGGCCTGTTTCTCCTTGGCTTTATCCTGCCTGTGAGTGTCTACACTTCCTGGACTTGGGTGGCTATTCCCTTTCCCATGTTAGGGAAGTTTTTGACTGTAATCTCTTCAAATATTTTCTCGGGTCCTTTGTCTCTGTCTTTCTCCTTCTGGGACCCCAATAATGCAAATCTTGTTGTGTTTAATGTTGTCCCAGTGGTCTCTTAGGCTGTCTTCATTTCTTTTCATTCTTTGTTCTTTATTCTGTTCTGTGGCAGTGAATTCCACCATTCTGTCTTCCAGGCCACTTATCCATTCTTCTGTCTCAGTTATTCTGCTATTGATTACTTCTAGTGTATTTTTCATTTCAGCTATTGTATCATTCATCTCTGTTTGTTTGTTATTTAATTCTTCTAGGTCTTTGTTAAACATTTCTTGCATCTTCTCAATCTTTGCCTCCATTTTTTTTCCCGAGGTCCTGGATCATCTTCCCTATCATTATTCTGAATTCTTTTTCTGGAAGGTTGCCTATCTTCTCTTCACTTTGTTGTTTTTCTGGGGTTTTATCTTATTCCTTCATCTGGTACATAGTCCTCTGCCTTTTCATTTTGTCTTCATTTCTGTGAATGTGGTTTTCATTCCGCAGGCTGCAGGATTGTAGTTCTTCTTGCTTCTGCTGTCTGCCCTTTCTGCGTGCTATAATCTTTAGTGTAACCAGCAAGAGAAGAGTTTAGTATAAATTAGTACCTTTACCACTTCTCGAATAATCTAATGATTTTAGAACATTTAACTTAATTTTTTTCTTAAATTAGAATAAAGTACCAAGATGGCCTTGTAAACCCCTTTTATGAGACAGGAGAACATGCTCAGTAGCATGAGAGAAATCTTAGTTACTCTCAAAGAGATGCATGATACTTTAAAGGAAAAGGAAAATAAACTGTTTGTTCCCTATGTTCTTGTTATTCATACATTAGAATCCATGAATCTGTGTTATACATATACATAATACATTAACATATACACAATATATATGCATATATAATATATAATATTATAAATAACAGGGTAATAGGGGACAAAATGTGGCATAATAGAAGGTACTTGAAAACAGAGAGAGAGAGAAAAGTTACCATAGATTAGGGAGGACATTAAAAAAATAGTAATTTTACAAATCTCAAATAATTCAGTAATAACATTAAATAAAAACTGAATACTGTAAGAGTATAAATGATAGTTATATGGCACTTATAATATAGACAACTTAAATATGAGGTCACAGAATGATAGAAAATAAAAAATGGAAAAAGAAATAGGTAAACACTAATCAAAAGAAAGCTACTAATGTAGACGATCATACTTAAGGCATGAAGCATTATTAGACAAAGTCTTAGTTTTTAACAAAAGAAGCATAATGCTTTAAAGAGAAGAGGAAAAGACTGAGCTAAAATGAGAACTGGATGAAATGAAAAGTAGTTAATTGAGATAATCCATAGTAGGTAACTAAAATTATAATGGTAGAATTAAAGTTCACACTGGATTAAAGTAAAGAACTTTACTAAAATTTGCTCAAGAATTAAATTAAAGAACAAAACTGTGTGGAAAAAGAAATGAGTGAGAAGGAGAACAGATTTTAAAAATGTTCTCAGAAGTAAAAAGAAAGAGAAATGATATATAAATAATGGCGGAGGGTACTGAATACAGGAAACATAATAATTATCTAACTTTTGAGTAACTTTCATTTCTGAAGTAGAAATAAAAATAGAACAGAAGCAAAATCAGATATAAAAGACTTTTGATCTGTGTTCCAAGTAAAGCCACTGTAAAGAAACTGGTTCTAGAAGAGAACTGGCAATATTTTTTTAAACTAAAGTTGGAACAATGTGTTCTAATTAGACTGAAGGTGAAACTTAAAAACTCCCGGTTGGCTAAGATAGGCTATGTGCTTCCCCATTTATGTCTGTTTTTGAACATTTATTTGCATGGTTAAGGCACTTCCAAGGGTTTGTGAAGATAAGGAGATACTATAATCTTTTCTGTAAATAGGATCAGATGGCTGTTGGACAAAAGCAGGTATAGAAGAAGGCAATGAAAGTCGTGCATGACTAACTGCACTCTTTACAACGTTGGAGCATGTGTCCCAGTCTCCTGTGGAGGCCACTGCTCGAAATCATCCGAGCTAGTCACCCAGGAGTTATGCGTATGCCCTGCAAAGAGTTATAAGAGCCATATCGTAGAATTCTCTAACGCTTCAGTTCAAGCACATCCATCTCCATTTTAGCATACTTTCCTTTGTAAGAATCAAGACATGGATTTCTGACATTAAGACGTAGCCGAGTTCCAGCTCTACTGTTAATGGTATTGTGGGACTCCAAATTCATGGCATCAAGTTTCGGTAGATTTCCAGCACTTTAAAGTGACAAAGTTTTAGCTTAAAGGCAACAAGGCAAAAAGATTTGTTGTGGTTGTTGTTAATTTTCCTCGGCACCTGGGCAATGGCAACTGGGTGGCTTGAGCACTGATGAACAGGGTTCCAGCTCTAAATGACATCCCTGTGGTGCAAAGGAGTCCTAGAGCTGAGAATTTCTAACTCAGCTAATCCAGTGGGAAACACTAAGGATGATTCATGGTTACATAAGCACACTAAAAAATTCTGGAAATACTTGGGGGACAGGAATCTTGTGAAAGACTGTAACAATTGTGATCAAATATTTTGAGCTTGGTGCCGTCCGTTGAGATAGTGTTAATAGGACCATAACTGTAAACATAAGCTAATAAAATCTATTCACAGGTTACACAAAGTTAAAAGAATAACAACAACAAAACAAACTTCTAGAAGCATGTAAGAAAGTATATCAGTCAGGATCCAGTTGCAGGAAACTGAAAACACTGTGGCTGTATTAAGTAAAAAAGAATGTAATAAAGAAATTATTGTTAAAAGATCTTGAAGAGGAGTCTCTAGGTTAGCCTTTTAGGTAAAAACTCCCTGAACAACATCACTGAACTGGCCACAGTGGGAGCTAGTACCTGCATCCTAATTAGGAAGGGGAAGAATCAGTTGGTCTCCACTTGAAGTATTCTAGACTTTTTATTAAAAATAAATGATAGCATACTCATAGATACATAGAACAAATGAGTGGTTGACAGAGGGGAGATGGGTGGAGGAATAAGCAAAATAGGTGAAGGGGATTAAGAGGTACAAATAAATTATAGAAATAAAGAAGCCACAGGGATCTAATATACAGCATAAAGAATATGGTCAATGATATTTTAATAGCTTTGTATGAAGACGGATGGTTACTAGGCTTACCACAGTGATCATTTCATAATGCATATAAATGTCGGATCACTATGTAGTACGCCTAAAACTAACATGTAAGTCAACTACATTTCAATTAAAAAAAAAATATATATATATATATATTGCTGTAGTTACAATGTAGGGATCAGAAAGCTGCCACAGTTGCTGCTAAATACTCATGTAGCTGGCGACTGAATCCTTGAATGTTGCTACAAGGAAACCCAGTGCATCTGTTGTTAACGTGCTTGGCCATAGCAATAATTAAAATGGAAGGATGAAGGCCTCCTCCTTACTTCCACGATCTAGATATCATGTGAGTGCATCTAAGTGGTAAGATGTAAATGAAATGCAGATTCCCAGCTGCAGAGGAGTTAGGGAAATACAATTTGTGATTTCTATCCTTTGCAGTAGAGGAAGGGGCACTAAAAGAAGGCTGCAGTAGGTTTTGAGTATATCTGTATCTGCCGCAGCAGACTAACCTAGTCATCAACAATAAAAATCAGGTTGGCTTTTGCAAAACAAAATGCTAGTCAACAAAGGAAATTCCATAATAGAATTTCAAAAGGAGAACATAGTAACTCCTATCTCATTTTCTTTCTTTTATGCAACACATTGTTAAATAAGCAAGGACTTAGAAAATGTCATCTGTTATAAAAAAAATTTACTTAAAGACTAAACTTGGTCAAACATATGATAAGTAGAAATGAAAATCTCAAGAAAGGAAAAGTGTTGGTATAAAGGATTTATGGATTATTTATGGGTTATCTGTTAACTAACTGAAATCTCAATCCCAGGGATCCAGTTGGATCACATTTGGTCAGGTGAATTCTGTAGCTCAGGGTGGAATTTGGACCTGTATGTTTCCTTCAATTATTTTGTTTCTACTTCTGCTCCTTTGATAATAATAGGAAAAGTCTTTATCTCTGTTTATCCCGCAATATAGATGCAAGGCACTTAAAACCCCAGTGACCATCCTCCTCTACTTGCCCTTGCTAACAATGTCTAAACTATTTACAAAATTGGGCAGTTGGATATAGTGCTTTTGCTTCTATCCACAGAAGCAGAACTGCACAAAGAGAAGTCTTTTTAGTGCCAAGGAATTTCAGTCATGTTTTTCTGGATCTTTAAAGCTCTTATTGAAAGACCTGAGTGTTTGGGGGCTGTATTTTAAATTGGAAAAGATTAATAAACCAGGCATGGTAGATATTATCTGTCATCAAGACGCTCTTTATAGTATCCCATCTCTTCTATCTGTGAATATTTGCCCCAAAATCTGTACCTACAGTATCTTCAGGAACATGCACAGCAAAATGGCACAAAAATAACTAATGTAAAATAATACCTTTAGAAGGGTGGTGGGTATGGTGATTTTTTTCCTCTATTTTTCTGTATTCATTAAGTTTTCCATGATGAGTTTATTTTTTAATAAATAATTTATTAAACTATAAAAAGGCACTATACTCTTTTACTAGGATGCCAATTTTATTTTTTCTATTACTTTATCTAAAAGACTGGGTGGTTACCACACACATTAAAGATGGTTATGAATATTGGGATTAAAGGAAGTGTATACTTTTCTGTATTTAATTTTTTTATTAATAAGCATGCAGTAACTTTTTAATTGTAACAATATCTTTAAAGGCCCATTGTACTGTTCTATAAAAGAGCTTTGATGAAAGTCTTGGCTCAGAGCAACACAGAAGGACCCCTAATTTCAGAATTGGGTTTTTTTTCTTGCTGAATTAGGGATTGAACCTCTGATTTTTAGCTTCCCAGGGCTCACTGCTTGTCATTCAATATGAGTAACATTTCTGGAAAATAAAGTCTGGAAACTATTTGTTTAAACAGTCTGCATTTCTTTTATGTTTTTGCTTGAGGTCAAAGGACCTGATGATTCCATTTCAACCTTTATATTCAGTCAGTTGTATTTCAGTTTAAATCTGAATGACAGAACCATGGCTCATGTAGAAACGTAGTGAATTCAGGTTTTGAATGCTTGTTTTTGTTGCCAGGATCTTAAGAGCCATTCAGAGATTCTCTACAGATTTATGAAACAAAATTGCAATAAACACAAACATATACACACAGAGACATATGTAAATAATCTTACATATATACATATCATATTTAAAAACTTATTTCTAAGATAAGCAATGGGCCTCTTGGGTGGAATATATATATATCTTATAAAAACCAGTAAAATCAAGTAGAGTCATAAAATGCCTTCATAAATGTTTGCATAAAGTTGGGTACATAGTCTTTCCCTTTTTTTTCCAACAAAGATACACAAAAACAGGACTGTGCCTGTTAAAAATGTGAAATGGATGGATTTTCTTCAACTCTCTCATACATCCCTGTTAACTGCTCTTTGTTATCAACTCCTAACACTTTCCAGGAAGTCTCTTCTATACCTATTCCCTCAAAGCCTGCTCTTTACTAACCATGATGTTAGAAATTATATGGTAGCTGAATTCCTACTAAATTACAGATGACTTAGAAAGATCAAATGCAAACTGCCTGACACATTTGACATTAAAAGAGGGGTTTATAGTGCATAGTAGAAAAGAAAAACATCAACAATAAAGGAACATAGATTCAAGAATTCTACGTTTACAGTTTGATCTTTTCATTTGTTATCTTTTTGAATTTGTCACTTAAACTCTCTGAGCTTTAGGTCTTTCTTTCATCAAATGAAGATAATGACACGTACCTTGGAGTGCTATGATGACCATTAACGATCTGTATGATTTTTCACATAAAGGCTGTCGTGTAGTAGGTACTTAATATTTCTCCACTCCCTATTGAGTCACTGAACCCACAGGTCTAGAATCCTAAAGATAACATTTCTGATGTTACCTGTAACCTAGAAAGAAGAATATTTGGGGCTTTTAATCTAGTGAGAATGATTGACTACAAGCATTGGTCGGTAGGTAAATAATCTTCCGGAAGCTCTTCTGGGCTTTGTTCTATAACTCAATATTTATGTCCACTTAAATGATCTGATGACCCTATCTACTTAAGCAATCTTTTATATTTCATGCTTATTTATATCCTAAAATCATTTCTGATGGAAGACAAAACCGTGGGATACGAGGACAGTATAATAGCATTACCAGGATTGTTTATGAATGGCTATCCAGTTTAGTTATTCCCTGGCTTGGTAATCTCTACAGTGCATCCTTCTGACCAGCGATGATGTTTGGGTGCTGCAGAACATAGCTGATGAACACACTTCCTAAGCCTCCCTGGTGCTGAACTCAGCCAAAAAGCTACACATGAGCCTGAACAGATGTTTCTGTTGTGTAGGTCGATGAAGTTTATAGAGTGCATGTTTATCTTTCAAAAGAGAACGTGGAGAGTTCATTCAGTCTTGAGATCCAATCTTTCCGGAGGTTGGACTGCCTAGTAAAGTTGGAACAGAAACTGGATGAGCACATGAAGTCATTTGGGGGCTGTCAGAAAAGAGAGTCCTTTACTACTTGGTAGGAAAGAAAGAGGACACATGGAAATTGATTTGCCTACACATGGTTGATATTTTACAAGACAGAACCTAGACAATAGTTTGCATTTTAATACATGTAACACATCTTCGTTATAACGGATACTGAAAAAAATGTGCTCCATGGCAATTTAGTATATATGAAATAAGCACAAAGCATCACAATTTCCTACACATATTTCATATGATTAGAATAAAGTTATCTACACAAGGAGGAAAAACATCAAGAAAATGAAAATTTTGCATATCATACGTGTGAGTCATCCCTGATTTAAAGTGTTGGTGATGGAAAAAGATTGTACTTGTCCAACTAAGCATTTGTCTTCTAACAGTTTAGCAAAGGAGACATACATGAAAGTAGTCAGTTTCAATGCAGTGCTATAAAATATATATAAGCTCTACCTTGGAACATTTATCTTTTTTGTTGCCAAATATCAGATCACTTTCCTATTTTAGAGGAATGCAAACATAAGTGGAAAAGAGGGCCCTATTCTTCATAAAGATTGAAAAGAATAGACAATATTCCTCTGAATCCTCTCAGTGAAGAATATGGGTATGTCACCCAAGTATGACTAAAAGCCAGAGCTAGCATCATAGGTGTGTGACCTGTGCCTAGAAGGGTACAGCATTTGGTTTAATGCTCTTCTGTCACTGTCTTAAAATTCTTAATAATTTTTGGATGAGGGACCTCACATTTTCATTTTGTACCGAGCTCCACAAATTGTACAGCTGGTCCCTGCTAAGAGCACTTTTCACCCAACTTGAGAGAGTGAAGCAGAGTCACTTGGGGAGCTGGAAAGGGCTGATGGTGCCTGGGAATGAGCTGGAGATTCAGGATGCAACAGGAAACGTTCAGAGGTGGTGGAGCCCAGAAGCACCAGAAGTGTACGTGGAGGGCTGGCAGGGCTGTTGGTAATAGCAGGTGTCAAGAGACAGCTTTCTCAGGAAATCATTCTGGAGAAGGATTTTAACTCCACCTTGACTAACTAACATTTTTATTCTTCCTACTGATTATCTGGCCTACTGTAGTAGTCTCCTAAGGCTGCCATAGCAAATACCCACAAACTGGGTGGCTTAAACAGTAGAAATGTATTATTTCCCAGTTCTGGAGGCCAGAAGTCTGAAATCCAGGTGTTTTAGCATTGGTTCCTTCTGGAGGCTCCAAAGGAGAATTTGTTCCATACCTCTCTCCTTGGTTTCCATTGGTTGTCAGGAACCCCTGGAGTTCCTTGGCATGTTCCTTAGGAGATACATCACTTCAGTCTCTCCCTCTGTCATTACATGCACATGACCTTCTCCCCTGTAGTTATGTATATCTATGTCCAAATTTCCTTTTTCTTCTAAGGATACCAGTCATATAGGATTTAGGGTATACCCTAACTAAGTATGACTTCATCCTAACTTGGTTATATCTGCAAAGACCTTATTTCCAAACGAGGTCACATTTACAGGCTCTGGGTAAGACAAAAATTTTTGGAAGACACTATTCAACCCAGTACAGCTATTAATACCCTTTTTAATCAATTTCTTTTTTAACTTAAATTATCCAGAATCTCATTCTGTTATTTTCAACCATGAATTTGACAAGTATGGGCATCTCTGTAGAGTTGGGTTGGTTAGGGAAAAAAGTATTCTCAGACAGATTTACATATGAGCTGCATCTTGAATAATACCTATGAATGAACAGAAAAGATAGAGTAAGGGGATGCCATTCCATGCTGACATACAAAAGCACAGAGGCTGAAAGATAGCAATAAATCCTCTAGATCTTCAAGTCATTAATATGTGTGGAGGATTTGGGGAGCTGGTGGCCAAGATGGGGGATTTGAAAAGCAAGGCACTAAAGAGATCTAGAGGAATCAGACCAGAACAGGATCTGCAGCTCAAACTTTATCCATAGGCAATGAAAATGATATGATGATTTTTACATGAGAGTGACATGAATATGAATGTGTTTTGAAAGGATCCCTCAAGCAGCAGTAAATAGACTGTGGAGGGAAATGGGAAGGGGGAGATTAATTTTTTAAAAAAGTGATGTAGCCCAGGAGATGCTATGAATTAAAGTCGTGACTGTGGCTGTAGCAGTGTGGAGATCAATTGTGTCTGGAATCCATGGGACTGGTGAACGTCTAGATGTGAGAAGTGAGAGAGAGGAAGAAAATGGGGATAACTTCAAGGATGAATGATGGTGTCCTTCTTCTCTGAGGTATTAACCCATTATCCATGAATTAACCATTAAATTAACCATTTCTCAATCATTTTGGAAATTAATCTTTTCTCAAACTTGGCCCTACTGACATTTTGGGCCAGAAAATTCTTTGCCATGTGGTAGGAGAGAGGGTCCTGTAAATTTTAGGATGTTTAGTAACATCTCGGGATCTACCATCATATGCCCAGTATTCGTCTACCACAGTTGTCTCTAGATCTTGCCAAATATCCCTGGGGGCCAAGATCACCACTGGTTGGGCACTACTGGGTTCATAGGAAGTAGAGTAGGTTTGGGGTAGAGAGAGATGAGTCCACTTTTGTACCTTTTAAGTTTGTCATGGTTGTGGGACACCTGATTGAGGATGTTAAATATGTAACTGGAGGGAGGTAACTGGAGCATACCTGAAAGATCTGGGCTGTATTACAAATTTGAGAATATGGTTCCCATGTGATTACTTGAGACTTGGATAAAGGCAAGATCACCCACAGAAAGTTTAAGAAGAATGGAAGACCAAGAACAAGCACCTAGGATCTGCAACATTGGAGCTAATGTAAATTGAAGACACTGAGCTTGTCAAAGTGACCAAGAAGGACAGCCTGAGAGTCTTCCTCTCTTCCTCCCCTGTGCCTCTCAACAAGTGTACACTTGTACAACCCTCTAATGATAATTATTAAACCACTGAGGAAACAACAACAACAAAGAAGTGGTTTAGGGACCCAAAGCCAGGGTTTAAGCTACTTGTAGAGTTTGGTAAATGGCTGTGGAGAAGGGTGATATCTCATAAGTAACTTAGAACTTTAAAACAATTTTTAAAATATCTTCACTCTGGAAAAAGTATTAAAGAAAAGTTGTAAGAGTCTAGCTTTACATTTTTGGTAGTGTATTCTCATCTCTGGGCAGGTTCTTGGTAATGCTGCCCAAAGCTAAAACTCTAAGTACATTTAACATATTTTGATACCTTTAGTCTTTTCAAGTAAATAATTTAAAAACAATGAAAATCTCCTAGAGAGGTGATCTCCTGGGTAACAAACCCAAGCAGTAATTGGCCTTAGAACCTAACACCAGTAGTTGACTTCGCAAAAATTAACCTTTAAGCAGCATTGCAAGTAAAAGCCCCATTTCTCATTGACTGAATGCATCTTTTATTTTATTGTCCTTTCAAAATCACACAAGTCATACATGAATATGTTATTGTTGTAAAAGATTCAAACCACACAGAAATATTTAGAAAAAAACATGAATGTGCCCCTTCTCCCATCCAGGGCTCCTGCTGCTTTCCCCTCCTTTCCCCAGATGCAGCAATTCTCAACTGTTTGGAGCTCCTCCGTCCAGTGCTCTGTGTTAGGCACCGAGTGCACGCCACTGAATGTGAAACATTGTTCTGCAACTGACTTTTTTCTCTTTCCATATCTTGGAGGTATGAAAGAACCTTTAACACCACATAAACAGAAACATTTTTCTTTCAATAACCAGAGAGAGTGAGCGAATGTAATTAAATCAACCCAACCCAACATTTATCACAGAGAATGACAATGACAACACCACTGGCAGTTCAGCTAGCTGACACAAAGCTTTTGGAACCCATCTGCAGGACAAATTTGGTGAAAAGCACGTTGAACTTGAAAGTCTCAATATTTAGATTTGATGACTGCAGAGGTAAAATAACATCCCTCATCTTGTGGCAACAATAAACCATAAGGGTGACACTATTCTGTTTTGCTACAATCATCTCTTCATTCTATATCAGACATGCTTAGAGGTAAAATAATGAAATTACCTGAAAAAAAATCTGGAAAGCAAGATAAAATAGTTATTTTCTTTGTAGCAAAAGATACTTAGCCACTTTCTTATTCTCGTTATTTCTGTGCCTTGCCCTCATGGGACTATTTCCTAATAAGGAATTAACTTGGCTGAGGAGGAGCCTGTGACATTGACCTGACAATTTCATTTGCTCTGTAATTCCAATTCAACCCTTATCTGACAGAGATGATGCAAAGAAGAGTATTTTCCATGAAGCAAATCTTTAGTAATCCTACAGGGATATCTTCTCTAAGAATGTTAAAATTAAGCCTGAGATTTTTCACCACTGATTTTCTTCCCCAAGTTAATGCTGTCCTGACAACATTGCTTATCATCTTGACATAAGTGTGGAGTATTTCTGTATCATCAGAGAAAATTGCTCTATTTATTCCACATAGAGTGATTCTTTCCAAAATTAGAATAACAAAGTCTATTTTATTCCTCACTGTCATTTACTAGATAAATCCCATCAATAAATTTGCTGCCTCTTTGTGAATAAATTCCTCTCTGCTATCATTTTCATTTTATTGCTAGTCACATCTTTCATCCGGACCCTATTACTCACCTCCTTGGACTTTAAGTTCCTCCTTCTCAATGAAATAAGCTGTTCTTAGTACTTTTTCCCCCAAGTCAGTACTAAATGCTCACATCAAATATTAATGGGAAGAGGACTGGCTGGGGATTAAAAACTTATGGGTCAGAGTCCCATTTCCATCCCCTCTGTCCAAACATGTGACTTTGGGGCAAGCTGCTTGTCAGCTTGATTTTCTTCATCTGTAGAAATGGGGGAGTGTGCTATCTGCACTACTTACATTCCCATGGTGGTTTGGGGAATAATAGAAGAAAGGTCTATGTAAAAGATCTTTGTCAACCATAACACATTTTATAAAGGCAAATTGTTAAAGTACCAGGCACAGCTGAGGTACTCCTAAAACATTCTGTAAGTATTAGTTGAATCAGTTTCTCCCACTCATTGTTTGCCTATACCAGGGGCTTCACAGAATAAGGGGGACAAGAGTTGGAGTGAAATTTCTGACTTATAACTTTGTTCCCGCCCACTTCCACCAACTTCACCCATCTCAGAGATCAGTCAAAACATGCAGATGGGCCTCCACTGACTATGTCTGAACTGGTGATTCTGCCACTCTGGGCAAAGCTCATTGATCCACAGAGTAGGTACTTTCCCCAAGCTGAGTTAACTGAGCCTGTCTTCTGGTAATTTGTCCTTTGATAGGGGAGAAAAACTTTCCTTGTTACTAGAGTGGAGTCAATTAATGACTGGGCCCTAGAGAGAAACCTTTCGAATCATTGCTAACACCCTTAGCTTTACCAGGATATCTTTTCTTCCTATGTCAGGTTATTAAGTACTTCCTAGGAACCTGTGAAATAGACAAAAGATAAATAATACCTACCTTATAGGGCTGTATAGTGTGCATGCACCAGTGCCTGAGACATAGTAAGCATTCAATAAGTATTAGCTATTATTATTATTACTTTGAATAATACCTAGCATATATGTTATTTAGTAATATTAGTTATTTTTAGTGATTTTTTTCCAGCTTCATTGACATATAATTGACATGACATTGGTAAGTTTAAAGTGTACAACATGTATATATATTGCAAAATGATTACCAGCGTAGCCTTAGCTAACACCTGGATCACATCACATAATTATCATTTTTTTTGTGGTGATAACATTTAAAATCTACTCTCTTAGAAACTTTCAAGTGTGTAATACAACATTGTTAACTATATTCACCATGCTGTACAGTAGATCCCCAGAAGTTATTCATCAAATAACTGGAAATTTGTACTCTTTGACTAGTATCTCCTCGTTTCTTCCATCCTCTAGCCCCTGATAACCACTGTTCTGGTCTGAGAGTTTGGCTTTTTTAGATTCCACATATAAGCGAGATCATATAACATTTGTCTTTCTTTATCTTACTTATTTCACTTAGCATAATGCCCTCAAGGGCCATCCTTGCTGTTGCAAACAGGAGGATGTCCTTTCTCATGGCTGATTAATATGTTGTTGTATATATTTACCGCATCTTCTTTATCCGTTAATCCATTGATGGACACTTAGATAGTTTCCATATCTTGGCTATTGTGAGTAATGCTGCAATGAACATAGGACTGCAGGTGTCTGTTTGAGTTCTATGAATATATACCCGGAAGGAGGATTGCTGGATCATATGGTAGCTCTATTTTTAATTTTTTGAGGATCCTCCATATTGCTTTCCATTGTGGCTGCCCCAATTTACATTCCCACCAACAGTGTGTAAGGGTCCCCTTTGCTCCACTACCTGGCCAACACTTGTTATCTCTTGTCTTTTTGATGATAGCCATTCTAACAGGTGTGAGATGAGATCTCATTGTGTTTTTGGTATGCATTTCCCTGATGATTAGTAATGTTGAGTACTTTTTCATGTACCTGTTGACTATCTGTGTGTCTTCTTTGGAAAAATGTGTATTCAGTTCCTCTGCCCATTTGTAATCAGAGTGTTTGGATTTTTTGTTTGTTTGTTTTGCTGTTGAGTTGTATGAATCCTTTACATATTTTGTATATTAACCCCTTATCAGATGTATGATTTACAAATATTTTCTCCCATTCTGTAGATTGCCTTTTCATTATGCTGATGGTTTCTTTTGCTATGCAGAAGCTTTTATTTTGATGTAGTCCCACTTGTTGATCTTTGCTTTTGTTGCCTTTGCTTTTGTTGTCAAATAAAAAACAAAATCATTGCCAAGATGGATGTCAAGGAGATTACCCCTATATTTTCATTCAAATCTTTAAGCCATTTTGAATAGATTTTGTGTACAGTGTAAGATAAGGGTACAGTTTCATTCTTTTGCATGTGGCTATCTAGTTTTCCCAACACCTTTTATTGAAAAGACTGTCCTTTCCCCCCTACATATTCTTGTCTCCTTTGTAAAAAATTAATTGACATATATACATGGGTTTATTCTGGGCTCTCTATTCTATTCCATTGATCTATGTATCTGTTTTTATGCCAATATTTTACTGTTTTGATTACTATAGCTTTGTTATATAGTTTGAAATCAGGAATTGTGATTCTTCCAGCTTTGTTTTTCTTTTTTCAATATTGCTTTGACTATTTGATCTCATTTGTGGTGCCATACAAATTGTAGGATTTTCTTCTCTATTTCTTGAAAAAGGCCATTGGAATGTTGATAGGAATTGCATTGAATCTATAACTTTAGGTTGTATGGAATTTAACAATATTAATTCTTGTAATCTATGAGCATAGAATATCTTTCCATTTATTTCTGTCTTCTTCAATTTATTTCATCAGTGCCTTATAGTTTACAGTATACAGATAATTTCACTTTATTAATTGTATTCTGAAGTATTGTATTCTTTTTGATGCTACTGTAAATGAGGTTATTTTCTTAATTTCTTATTCTTATAGTTTGTTGTTAATGTTCAGAAATGCAACTGGTTTTATATATTGATTTTGTATCCTGCAACTTTACTGAATTTATTAGTTCTAACATTTTCTTGGTGGGGTCTTCAGGGTTTTCTATGTATAGCACCATGTCATCTGCAAATAGTGACAGTTTTGCTTCTTCCATTCTAATTTGGATGCCTTTCATTTCTTTTTCATGCTTAATTTTTTTCACTAGGAATTCTGGTACTATGTTGAATAAAAGTGGCAAGTGTGGACATTCTTATTTTGTTCCTGGTCTTAGAGAAAAAGCTTTCAACTTTTCACTGTTTAGTATGATGTTAGCTGTGGGCTTTTCATACATGGCCTTTATTATGTTGAGGTATGATTCCTCCATACACAGTTTGTTGAGAGTTTTTATCCAGAATAGGTGTTGAATTTTGTCAAATGCTTTCTCTGAATCTATTGAGATGATCATACGATTTTTATCTTTCATTTTGTTAATGTGGCATATCACACCAATTGATCCATGGATGCTGAACCATCCTTGCATGCCTGGAGTAAACTCCACTTAATTATAGTGTATGATCCTTTTAATGTACTCTTAAATTTGGTTTGCTAATATTTTTTTGAGGATTTTTGCACCTATGTTCGTCAGGGATATTGGACAGTAATTTTGTTGTTGTTGTTGCATCCTTGTCTGGTTTTGGTAATACTGGCTTCAAATGAGTTTGGAAAGTGTTCCTTTCTCTTCTGTTTTTTGGAAGAGTTTGAGGAGGGTTGGTATAAATTATTATTTAAATGTTTAGTAGAATTTGCCAGTGAAAGCATCTGGTTCTGGACTTTTCTTTGTTGGGAAATTTTTTATTAGTAAAATCTCCATACTAGTAATTGGTCTATTCAGATTCTCTATTTCTTCATGATTCAATCTTGATAGGTTGTAAATTTCTAGGAAATTATCTATTTTTTCCTATGTTGTACAATTAGTTGTTTTATAATTGTTCACAGTAGTCTCTTACAATCCCTTGTATTTGTGTAGTATCAGTTGTAATGGTTCCTCTCTCATTTATAAGTTTTAATGTTTGAGTCCTGTCTCCTGTTTTCTTGGTGAGTCTAGCTAAAAGTTTGTCTACTTTGTTTATCTTTTCAAAAAAACAGCTCTTAGATTCTTTGAACTTTTCTATTGTGTTTTAGTCTCTATTTTATTTATTTCCCCTCTGATCTTTGTTATTTTCTTCCTTCTGCTAATTTAGGGCTTAGATTTTTCTTCTTTTTCTAGTTTCTTGAGGTGTAAAGTTAGTTTTTTTATTTAATATCCTTTTTTCCTTAATTTAGGTGATTAATACTACAAGCTTCCACTGTAGAACTACTTTTGCTGAATTCCATAAGCTTTGATATATGTGTTTCCATTTTCATTTGTCTCAATATTTTTTTGATTTATCTTTGATCCTTGGTTGTTCAAGAACATGTTGTTTAATCTCCACATATTTGTGAAATTTCCAGTTCTCTTCTTGTAGTTGATTTCTAGTTTCACACCATTGTGTTTGGAAAAGATTCTTGATATGATTTCAGTCTTCTTAAATATATTAATACTTGTTTTGTTCTCTAACATATGATCTGTTCTGGAGAATGTTCCACTTGCACTTGAGAACATCAGTAAGGACAGTTACTTTAATGGATTTAAACACATATAATATATTTAAATGCATGTGTTTATAATACCTAAAAAAACATTCTGGCCACCTTTGAAAGTGCCAACTCATTATTTTGAAAACTGGTAAATAAAGAATAATATTTTTTTAAAAAGAATGTGTATTCTGCTGCTATTGGATAGAATGTTCTGTAAATGTCTGTTAAGCCCATATGGTTAATGTGTAGTTTAAGTCAAATGTTTTCTTACTGCTGTCTGGGTAATCTATACATTGTTAAAAGGGGAGTATTGAAGTCTCCTGCTATTACTGTATTGCTGTCTAGTTCTCCCTTTAGGTCAGTTAATATTTGCTTTATGTATTAAATGCTCCTATGTTGCATGCATGAATATTTACAAATATGATATCTTCTTGATTAATTGACCCTTCTATCATTATATAATGGTCTTCTTTGTCTGTTGTTCCAGTCATTGGCTTAAAATCTATTTTATCTTATATAAGTATATCTATTCCAACTTTCTTTTGGCTTCCCTTTGCATGGGATGTATTTTTCCATTACTTCACTTGTAGTCTGTGTGTGTCTTTATGTCTGAAGACAGTCTTTTGTAGACAGAATATAGGTTTTCTTGTTTTTCTAAAAAAAATCAATTTAGCCGCCCTAGCTCTTTTTATTGGTGAATTTAGTCCATTTGCATTTAAAGTAATTTTTGATAGGTGTGGACTTCCTATTTCCATTTTGTTAATTGCTTTCTGGTTGTTTTATAATTCCTGTGTTCCTTTCTTTCTCTCTTATTCCTCTCTCTCTCTCTCTCCCCCTCTCTCTTTGATTTGGTGATTTTCTGTAGTGGTAGGCTTTGATTCTTTTTTCTTTATCTTTTGTATTTCTGTTATAAGCTTTTGCATTGTGGTTACCATGAAGATTACATAAAACATCTTATAACAGCCTGTTTTAATCTGATAACAACTTAACTTTACATGCTCTACATTTGTACACTCCCTCCCACATTTTATGTTTCTGATATCACAACTTACATTTTTTTACATTGTGTATCCCTTTGCAAGTTGTTATAGTTAATTTTATTACTTTTGTCTTTTGACCTTTATACTAGAGTTATAAATGATTTACCCAAAACCATTACATTAGAGTATTTTGAATTTAAATATATATTTACCTTTACTCATGAGTTTTATACTTTCATATGTTTTCCTGCTACTAGCTAGTGTCTTTTCACTTCAGCTTGAAATACTAACTTTAACATTCCTTGTAAGGCCAGTCTAGTGGTGATAAACTCCTTCAGCTTTTGTTTGTCTGGAAAATTCTTTATCTCTCCTTCAGTTCTGAAGGACAACTTTGCCAGGTATAGTACAATATTCTTGGTTGGCAGTCTTTTCTTTCAGCACTTTGACTGTATCATGCCACTCCCTTCTGACCTGCAAAGTTTCTGCTGAAAATCCATTTATAATCTTATGGGGACTCCCCTGTGTGTAACAAGTTGTTTTGTACTTGCTGCGTTTAAGATTTTTTCCATAACTATTGACAGTTTAATTATAATATGTCTTGTTGTGGGTCTCTTTAGATTAATCTTATTTGGAACTCTGAGCTTCCTGGATTTGGAAGTCTGTTTCTTTCTCCAGGTTAGGGAAATTTTCAGCCATTTTTTTTCTTTGAATAAGCTTTCTGTCCCTTGTCTTTCTCTTGTCCTTCTGGGACCCCTATAATGCATATATATTGCTCCTTTTGATGGTGTACCAAAAGTCTCTTATGTTATCTTCACTGTTTTTCATTCTTTTTCTCTTTTTGCTTCTCAGATTAGATGAATTTCACCATCCTGTCTTCAAGTTCACTGATCCTTTCTGCTGCTCATCTAGTCTGCTGTTGAACCCCTCTATTGAATTTTTTAGTTTACTTATTATATTCTTTAGCTCTGTGATTTGCTTGGTACTTTCTAATATTTTCTATCTCTACTTTAATATTCTTACTTTGTTCATGTCCTCAGTGAACATCTTTATGACTGTTATTTTGAACTCTCTAATAGGTAAATTATTCATCTCTATTTCATTATTATCTGTTTCTGGGGTTTTATTTTGTTCTTTGGGATATATTCTCTTTCTTCATTTTTCTTACTCTCTGTATTGGTTTCTGCACATAGATAAAGCAGCCACCTCTCGCAGTCTTGACAGAATGGTCTCATGTGGGAGATGAACTCCATCAATCAGTCCAGCCTGAAGTCTTGTTTGTCTCTTAAATTTTTGTAAATACAAAGCCACCTTCTTTGTTCCTGATGCCTCTCAGTATTTGAGGATGTGCCAAGACCCATCAGTGTCCCAAAGGGGAGAAACACAGCCAGCACTTAGATGCCAATTGATTAGAAACTGGAGTCTCAGACAGCAGCTTGGAAAGTATGTAGTTAGGCCATACCCAGGAAGAAACCAGAAGGTTGGCATTTTGCCTGCTCCCCCTGTGCTTGGTCCAGGTGTAAAGCTGTGTGTGCAGAGGTGCTTCTATACCCATTAAAAAATGCTTCTTTGCTGCAGTCCTGTGGCACTTGAGAATGCAAGCCCTGTTGGTTCTCAGAGCCAAGTAATCCAGGTGTGCATCCTTGGCCTGTGGCTAGAAAAACTGGGGAGCCAAATGTATGTACAAGCTTCTTCCAGAGAAACACTGGCATCTTGAAGTAGGCTAGAGGGAGTGAGCAGAAGGGGTTCCACAAGCTTCCTGGTCTCCAGGAAGGATGTCATTCAGTCCATAAGGTGTGTGCTAAATTAGAAATCTGATGCTCAGGCAGCAGCTTTCAAAGTATGCAAATAGACCTCTTTCAGAGACAGACTCAGAGATGAGTGTTTCTGTTTGTCCCCTCTGTTCTGAGCTTGGGAAGATAGCCAGTTGAGAACTGTTTCTTTGTTTGCTGCAGTGCTGTGGGAGTTGTGAATTCAACCCCTGCTGGATATTAGAGCCAGGCAATCCAGGAGCCTGACTCTCACATGACAGCCACCTAGCCTCGAGTGCAGACATATGTACAAGCACCTTCCAGGGAGATACTGGTGATTTATAGTGGTCCAGAGGAAGAAGGCAGAGGAAATATCCACTGGCTTCCCTGGTCACCAGGTAGGATGGCAGTCAGACCCTAGATATGTGCTAAATTAGAAGCCTTTCCATCTTTGTGCATGGAGAGTGATTTCATTTTCTTAAAACCGCTGAGAGATATTAATTAGTTTTCCCTTTATTTATGGACATTTATGTACATTTACTTTTTTCAAAAATCTGCAACAAATTCCCATATAATATGCTGTCTTGGGCATTTATTTTTCTCTCTTTCTCTCTGGTACTGCCGTAACTGGATCATAAGGCATATTTAATGTTAATAAACTATGAAAAATTACCCAATAAAGTAGTTCTGCCCATTATCTATTATGGCTGCATGTTTCTCTATTTACCAACATGTCATGTTACCAAATTTTTGAAAGATTTAAAGGTGCTATGAACTCATTGATTTAATTTGCATTTCCTTGATTACTGCTTAGAAGCATTTTCATATGTTTATGACTATTTATATTTCCACCTTTGTAAACTGCCTGGGTTCTATTTGTTTATTTGGTATCTGATTTAGAAAGTCTGTTTTCCTCCTGAGACTAGTGGAGTATTCCTTGAGAAGCCTGAGAATGTGTTACGTTCTCTCTTAGGCCCACAGCTTTTGGGTATAGACAAGTGAGAATGAATTCTTTTGAACAATATTTAAATAAGAATTAGGATGAGCTCTTAATTATAAATTTAAACAGCGCTATTCAAAGTGGAGCCGGCAGCATCATCCTTACGAAGAGTTTTCAGACACATGCATTCTCAGGCCCTCTTCAGACTACTTTGTCAGAACTCTAGGGGCAGGTCCAGCAAGCTATGTTTTAATTTAACGAGCCTCTAGGTGACTGAGAAGCACTAAATTAGACCATTAAAAGAAAAAAAAATCAGTTAGTGATTCTAAAACTAGTTTAAGATTATATTTGTCTTATTAATGTTTTAAAATGTATTACTAGTATACACAACTTGAATGAGTCTCAGGAGAATTATATAGAGCAAAAAAAAAGTCATTCTCACACATACTGTATGATTCTATTTATATAACATTCTAGAAATGACAACATTATAGAAATGGAGAACAGATTAGTGATTGCCAGGAGTTAGGGAGGGTGCAGGGTAGTGAAGGGTTGGGAGGTGGGCTTGATAATAAAAGGACACAACCAGGAATCTTTGTTCTGATGGAACTTCCTGTATCCTGACTGTGGTGGTAGATATACAGACTTGGACATGTGGTAAATTGCACAGAACTAACACACACACACACACACACACACACAAATTAGTGCAAGTAAAACTGGGGAAATATGAGTAAGACCAGTGGATTACATGAATGTCAATATCCTAGTGGTGATATTATACAGCTTTGCAAGATTTGCTGAAAATTGGGTAAAGGATTTAAAGCATCTCCTTGTATTACTTCTCACAACTAGAAGTGAATCTACAATTATCTCAAAATAAAAAGTTCAATTAAAAATGACAACAAAAGTTTTATTAGATTTAATTGCCATCAATTCCCTCCAAATATTCACAGGAAACTGGGGAAATGGCTCATTGTCATTTTCATTCAGAATCTGGCAAAATGTTCCAATTCCCTTAGTCTTATATTTAAAGAATTAGATAAATTAATAAACATGCTGGGTGAAGAACATTTAATTTCCTATTGAAAAAAACAAGAAAAAATCATTTTTAAACAAATATTTAATTATTCTTCAAACAATATATCACTAATGTTTTAATCTTATGTTAACAAAGACATGCTTAAAGAGGAAAAAGTATCATATGTTTTAATTTTTAGGATTGGGCCAATTTTTATTTGAATGACAATCCACTTTGGGATAGTAAAAAACTGAAATTAGAGTGTAATTTATGCAGAACAGACTTAAAAAGAACTATGGGAACTCTTGACTACAGATGGGATTTTAGTTTTCAGATAATTACAAAATAAGGTTATTTAATAGTCTCAAACACCTAAACACTTGTGCTGGTAATTAAAGACTCCAAGAGGAAGAATGTTCATGGATCTTTGGTAAATCATTGCAATTTTCATGTTGACACAATTTCCCATGTAACCAACCTAAAATACTCCAGGCTATCAATTTTGTTTCTTTTTCTCCCCAGAGGTGACCTGGAGGTTCTCATGATGTACCTATAGGAAACCATTTCTGCTGTCCCTTTCCTAGAATGTTGATCTTCTGAACCTTATTGACTTTGATTCATATATTTTAAAAAGATTATCTGAATTTATCCAAAAGTAAAATTTAGAATAGTTTGAGGATTAGCTATCTGGCAGGAATTATTATATATTCACTAAAATTCATATTCTCTTCAACTTGCTGGGCACACACCTTGTGTGTATAAGCAGCCTTCCTTGCAGTTAAGTGTGGCCATGTGATTAAGTTATAGGTATTGGAATGGGATAAAACTAAAGCTTCCACTTCCAAGCCTCATTCACAAAAATACTTCTAAGCATATTTATTTTTGCTTTATTCACCTTCAGGTTGCCTGGGATGGAGAGGAGTGCAGTGATCTTGTGAACTATCTGTTATGACCCAGTTCTAGTATCAGTCTTCCCTCTGTGATTGGCTGACATTTGTTGAACCTTTATTTCAGTCTTGGGTGGTATATTTTAACACAGACTTTTCCCCTGTGAACTATTAAACCAGTCAACAAAAGTTGAAGGATGAAAGAGGATGGAGTTGTCTATGTTCTAATTAGAGTCTTTTCCTTTATTTGGCTGTCTTATTCCTGAATTGACCAGGTTAGGTTTCACTCCACTCAATATTCTCTTTCACCTGGGACTTAAAAGCTGACAAAAAATTTATCAGGACTGTGAGTAGAATTTATCAGATTTAGAATCCTTAAACCATGTGATTAATTCCAAAAATTGTTTAAGCATTTTCACAAGTTAAAATCAGTTAAATGTATATGCAGCTAACATGATCTATCATTATAAATCATGTTTTATGTCTTTTCATATATTCATGTCCCCTGGTGTCCTGGGAGGTAGGCATGGATTGCTATCTTAGAAATGGATATTTGATGAATATAGCATAGAAACTGGAAGAAAGCATGAGCTGGTAGCTTTACGTTGGGATGACTTTCTTCTTGAATTCTATTCTCAGAAAACTTTTGGAAATATATTTTATGTGATGTCTAGTTTGAGGGAAACTGCATTGCAGTATTTACTCAAATAATAAGAAAAATCCATATTCTAGAAATCTGAGACCAACTTATATTTGTAAGTCTATGTGTTTTTTCCCTGCATTTTGGGAATCTCTCCACTTGTAGGCAGCAGGAAGGTATCTAACATGGGCTTTGAGCTCCCCTTAAAACCATAGGGAAAGAAGCTGTCTTTTGTAATTCCTGCATAGTGAGTCATAAGACAGCAAGTTGCTGGTGCCAAAACCCCACACTCACTCACCTTAACCTGTCTCTACGAGCAGGTCAGTGAAGGGTTCCTGGAAGTATAATTTATGGTGCTTCGTGCAATGATAAGAAAAATGCTGGACTGAGTTCAGAAACAAGGGTCAAATGGTGACAATGAGAAAAAACCATTTCAAATTATTTTAGTTGTAGCTGATTACGAGGCTTCTGGGAGGGAATGCATATCAGGGAGAACTAAACAGTCATAACTAAGCCAAGTATGTATGTATGTATGTATGTATGTATTTGAACAATGCTTTCTTTGATCTCCTGGCTGGGTGTGGGGCATGGGCGGGGAAGCTAATGTATTTCTTTCTCCTAAAATGTTTGGTTACAAAAACTGGGAAAGAGCTCCTTTTTGTCACAGATTTCCAAGGAAATTGGTAAGACTCAATTATGTGAGTTGATTAAAAGCACAAAATATATATTTATACTTTTGGTCAAGGAAAGAGTGACCCTCGGCTGTTTAGTTACTGATGTTAGCCTGATCTGTGCTTGTTCTGTCACATAGCAATGCAGTACAGTTTCATTCTCTTGTTTCCAAAATAATACAATCTTTCTGTATATTGCCACCTTATTACTCACCATTATCTGTCACCATTCAGATCCTTCCTTATTTTTAGCTAATAAAGTCTTTAAGATTCTTTAATAAAAGTAAGGTAACAAGTTGAAAGGGGAAAAATAATGTCTCAAGTCTTATTTACCTAGGAAGAGACTGAAAGTCTCAGTAGAATTTCTAGGTGATAGAAAAATCTCAGATATTTTGAAAAATGCCTACATTACTAGTCTTTAAGTTGAAAAGGAAAAAAACTATATGTAGCCATATCTTTCTGAAATAAAAAGAAAATAGCTATTATATGTCCTGGTTCTTCTGTTCAGTTTGTGACAGCTGGATCACACTGCTTTCAGTCAGGGCAGTTCTCCCAACCTACTCTGGCAGAATTTTCACAGGCTTTTCTCTTATCTTAGTCTCTCTATGAACCTTACCTCTATTTCTGTTACTTTATCTAATTTGGAAGATAAGCAGGGTCAAAAACAAACAAAAAGAGCTGCCAAAGAAATAATAGAGGCTTTTGTCTCTCTCCTCAATGGGAACATTCCTACCCACTAAAAGTAATGTAAATTGAAATGCAGTGAGTCATCCTTCTGTTGTCATTTCCATGAGTATCACACCTGTTGTCCACCTTTGCAAGAAAGGTCACTCACTGAAAATAATGGTTCATGTTGCCCACCCCTGTTCAAGGACTTTCTAGCTGTCCATGCTCATCAATAGCATCTGTAAAATTAATTCCACTTGGTGCTTTCTACATCCTAGAGATCACTAGACCTGCCCTGCCTCTGAGCAAGGATCTTCTTACCTGACTTAAACTCACCTGAACAATTCAGGCACATGATGCTGACCCCAAGTGCCCTAGAAAGAGCCCTGAAATTCAGTATGTATAAAGCAAACCAAATTTGATTTGTTAGTAAAAAGGCAACATCATTCTGCATCCTTCATTCTTTGTCAAGAAAGCTTGAACTTCCTGTTATTGTTTAACAGTAGTTTGATATTGTGATAAATTTTCATTTTATTTTGTTTATATGAATACCATTAAGAACTGTTGGGGAACATAGCAAGTTACCAAGTACTACATAGCCGCTATTGTGTTAAATGTTTCACAGGCATATTTGACCTCATCCAAAGAGATAGGTACTTTAATCTTCATTTTTCAGGAACAGAAACTGAGGTGTAATTAGATTAAACAAGTTATCATCATGCAGCTAATAAGAATTGGAGGAGTAATTGAATCAAAGACTTCTACCCTTCAAAGTGTGTGTTCTTCTCCACTTTGCTATATCACCTCAAGAAAGAAGAATTATACTAATTCTGAATCTGCCTAATAAAATTTGTAATAATTTAAGCAAAGCAGCCATACACATTTATACTCTGATGATAAATCTAATTCAACAAATATTTACTGATGAGAGTTACGTACCAAGTGATTCCTTTATTTTTTCTAAGTTCTTCAAGTATTTTTCCATTTTAGTTATGTGGAGACCTGTTTGGGAAGATAATACTTATTTCCCAAGCAGAAATAAAAGACAATGATTCATCTTTTGTCAATGTTAGAATGTTGGGCCTATTAGAAATCTTTAATATTTACATTCTGTTTCTTCTTTCAGGCTTGAGTTTGAATCTGAAGTAACATACTTCTCTTTGAAAAAGACCTTTTTATAGACCGGGATTCCTAGTTGTTAGGAGAAAGTATTTTAAACCAGCATTGTTGAAATATTTTGAAACTTAACAAAACACTTAGATTCCATAATAGTGTTAAAATAAAATAAAACAGAGACCAGGCTTGCAAATCCCTCAAGACAAAACCATTTAAGCCATGTTAGCAAAACTAAATCTAACTTATTTCATGAACATAAGTGAAACTTAGGCCATTCCTTATAAATGTTTTCCTCTGATAATCACAAAAGAAACTTAACTCATTTTCCTAAAATGTTGTAAGATAAATCACTTTTAACCAGTCCTCTGCCATCTGCAAACCCCCATTGTAATAGCCAATTATTGTAAGGGCTAAACAACTTCCTCATTTTCACTTTATAAGCCATCCTGCAATGTCATGCCTCTGAACTTAATTACAGTTTTAGTCTGAAGACTCCTAGTTCATGAACTGTTCTTATGAGCACAATAAACTCCTACTAATACCATTTTACTTATCTGGTTTTAATTTCTACTGTTTCTGAATTTTTGATAGTTTCTGGGGTCAGAAATGGGAACCAAAGGAGACCTCCCTCAGTGACACTGAGACTTATGTGCAACCATGTGCTGGTACCCGCAAAGCCCATTGCACTCACTGCTTTCTCACCAATCTCAGTGTCCTAGGATAAGCTTCCACTGGATTAAAAAAAAACTCTGCTTTTTTTGTGTGATTTGAACTTCTGACTTTATTGTGCATATCTGAGTTTTATTTGTTGAAGCTTCTTAGTAAGTCATCCTTCTGTTCATAAGAGAGAACTCAGTATTTCTGGTTTTGGGGATTAATATTTATATCTATATATAGATATATAGATATAGATATGATTGTAGATATATATGATTGTATCATGTGCAAATGAAGAAAATTTATTTTTCCCTTCTGATTTGGATGCCTTTTATTTCTTTTTTCTTTTCTAATTGCTGTGGCTAGGACTTCCAAACCTATGTTGAATAAAAGTGGTGAGAGTGGATATCTTTGCCTTTTTCCTGATCTTACAGGAAATGCTTTCAGCTTTTCATCATTGAGTATGATGTCAGCTGTTGGTTTGTCAAGTATGACCTTTATTATGTTGAGGTAGGTTCCCTCTATGCCCACTTTCTGGAGAGTTTCTATCGTAAATGGGTGTTGAATTATGTCAAAAGCTTTTTCTGCATCTGTTGAGATAATCATGGTTTTTATTCTTCAGTTTGTTGATGTGGTGTATTAGACTGATTGATTTGCATATATTGAAGAACCTTGTATCCCTGGGATAAATCCCACTTGATTATGGTGTATGATCCTTTTAATGTATTGTTGGATTCAGTTTGCTAGTATTTTGTTGAGGATTTTTGCATCTATGTTCATCAGTGATATTGGCCTGTATTTTTTGTCTGGTTTTGGTTTCAGGGTGAGGCTGGCCTTGTAGAATAAGTTCAGAAATGTTACTTCCTCTGCAATTTTTTGGAAGAGTTTCAGAAGGATAGGTGTTAACTCTTCTCTAAATGTCAGGTAGAATTCACCTGTGAAGCCATCTGGTCCTGAACTTTTGTTTGTTGGAAGTTTTGTTTGTTTTTGTTTTCTAATTTTATTACTGATTCAATTTAATTACTGGTAGCTAATCTATTTGTATTTTCTATTTCTTCCTGGTTCAGTCTGGGGAGTTAGTACATTTCTAGAAATTTGTCCATTTCTTCTCGGTTGTTGATTTTATTGGCAAATAGTGGTTCATAGTAGTCTCTTATGATTCTTTGTATTTCTGTGGTGTTGATTTTAACTTCTTTTTTTTAATTTCTGATTTTATTGATTTGGGTTCTCTCTCTCTCTCTCTCTCTCTCTCTCTCTTTGATAAGTCTGGCTAAAGGTGCATTAATTTTGTTTATCTTTCCAAAGAACTAGATCATAGTTTCATTGATCTTTTCTATTTTTTTTGTCTCTATTTCATTTCTTTCTTTTCTGACCATTATGATTTCTTTTTGTTTTCATTTGTCTCCAGATATATTTTTATTTCTTCTTTTATTTATTCAGTGATCCATTGGTTGTTTAGTAACATATTGTTTAGCCTCCACATGTTTCTGTTTTATGCATTTTTTTTTTCTGATTTCTTATTTCATAATGTTGTGGTTGGAAAAGTTATTTGATATTATTTCAGTTTTATTAAATTTATGAGACTTGTTTTGTGGCCAGCATGTGATCTATCCTGGAGAGTGTTCCCCATGCATTTAAAAAGAATGTGTATTCTGCTGCTTTTGGATGGAATGTTCTATTTATATCTATTAAGTCCATTTGGTCGAATGTATCATTTAAGGTATGTCCTTATAGATTTTCTGTCTGGATGATGTGTCCATTGATGTAAGAGTGGTGTTAAAGTCCCCTATTGTTATTGTGTTACTGTCAATTTCTCCCTTTATGTCTGTTAATATTTGCTTTATGTATTTAGGTGCTCCTGTGTTGGGTGCATACCTAGTTACAACTGTTATATCTTCTTGATCTTTTAGTCATTATGTAATGTCTATTTCCTTTCCCAGGTCAGGGAATTTTTCAATCTTGATTTCTCCAAATATGTTTTCTGCCCCTTCTCTCTCTCTTCTCCTTCTGGGATCCCTATAATGCAAATGTTAGTATGCTTGATGTCTCAGAGGTCCCCTAAACTATCCTCATTTCTTTTCTTTTTTTCTGTTCAGTTTCCATTACTATGTCTTCCAGCTCACCAATCTTTTCTTCTTTATCTTCCATCAACTGTTTATTCCTTCTACTGTATTTTGTATTTCAGTTTTTTTATTTTTCAGCTCTGTCTGCTTCTTTTTATCTTCACACTATTTGATAAACTTCTCACTATAATCATCCATTCTTCTCTTGAGTTTTTTGTTCATCTTTACAATCTTGAACTCTTGAACTCTTTATTGGGTAGATTGCCTATCTCCTTTTCACTTAGTTCTTCTGGCATTTTATCATGTTCCTTTTTTTGGAACATGTTCTTCTGTCACCTCATTTTCCCTAATTTGGTGTTTTTATTTCTATGTATCTGGTAGGTTTGGTTATGTTTCCTGATCTTGGAGAAGTGGCCTCTCTTAGGAGATGTCCTATGTGTCCCAGCAGCATACACCCCTCTGGTCACCATTGCTATATGTTCTAAGGGTACTCCCTATGTGGGTGGCATGGGTCCTTCTATTTTGGCAGGCTGACTATTGTGAGCATTGTGGTAGGTATGACTGGCCCCTTGTCTGGTTTACCATGGCTATTTCTAAGTCTTTTATCATTCACAGACAATTATTGTTTTACACTTGATTCTCCTCTGAAAGTGTTTACAATCAACTACAGGCAAAAATGTTTCACCTTCAAGCAGATTCATGGAAAAGTCCCTGACAATTACTCTAAAATACAGGTTTCTATTAACTTTAGCTCAAAATGCTGAATTCAGTAAGAATTTTTAGAATTCTAATGGAAAAATTGATTGATTCATATAACTGTTAATCCCAGATCAAGAAAAACAAGAATTATTTACATAAAACTGAATGAACTGATAAAGATGTTTATAATTTTTATGACTTTGTTTGAAACATTGCTAGTACTTTGTTTTGTTTTCCAGATTTAAAGAAACTCCTTTTCTCCTTTCTTTTAAGCTGTCTATAACTTACAGCAATTTGGTAAAATATACCTATACAAATAAAGATTGAAACATTTATCTTTTTCTCCCTGTTTCCTCTAGAATTCAGAAACAATTATTAAATATTCTTATTTTCATGACAATATAGGTATTTACATAAGTTCATAAATAATCTGTTCTCCCTATAACAGGACACAATTGGGCAAGTCCTTAACTTGGCTCCTCTGCCTAAAGAGACTTTTAAAGTTCTCATCTGAGATTTATTATTACTTGAGAATTTTAAATACTGAAGGTTAGCTTTGTGGAGTTAACAAACATCCTTGGATACTACCAAAGCTTTGATTGGAGTATTATATTCGAGAATATACAGATCATCACTGTTATTGCTACATTCATGTAAATAACCAGGCCGTGTTTAATGCAGCCAGACTTATTTTATAAACAAATTAGTCTCACTGTAATTATCTTTGATAAAAATACCTTTACAAAATGTAAACAAAAATATATAAATATAGACAAAAATTGTTTTAATAGAAAACTATAGTATACCTGTTATCAGATTCCAGTCCTATTAGTTGTCTTTGAGGTATTGTTATCTACCTGTCAACTTCAGAGAAATCATCATAACAGATCATGTATGGACAGCCTTCATGCTTGCTGCTGTATGGGACACTCAAGAGAGTTCACCAGAACATCCAATGACACCATCAAAGACAGTCAAACTGCAAATCTAGAAGCTCCTTCAGATTGAAACTGCCACCGCATTTCACCATCTAAAATGCTTTGAACTCAAATCCAGACATTTTTCTCAATTGGCACCTCTCCAAACTCAGACACTGAGTTTATATTTTGCTCCAACTATTAACCTTTGTTTTCCTTTGGTTTCCATAGAAATTCTTCTTAGTAAATTACCTGATGGCTCAAATCATATAGAAGCCTAATTTAGGTGGAAGCCCACCTGCAACACCACCTCCTGAAATAAAACATCCCCATGTCATCCTTCCCTAAGTAATCATGAGGATATGTGATTGCTAATACATGTTGTGCTATGTAAATAACTCAGAAAAAAATGGAAACCCAATTGCATGTTATCCCCCAAATGTAGGTTAACTTAGAAATGTGAAACCTTAGTATGATTATAACTCATTTGATTTATTTAAATCTTGGCTCCTGGGAATGTGCTCTGGGTTATTTTAAATCCTTGGCTATTATCCTCCTCATAGTCATCGTATTAACAACCTCCCTAGTGCATTGTATCCTCTCAAGGCTTTTAAATGCCTTTCAGCAGCCACTCACATCTCAAATGGTATTCATCAGGATTAGACAAGTCAAAGGACTCACTGAACCAACCACATGTATCTGTGATGATGATGTATCTGTTGGTAACAGTGGCTACATGACCATTCGTCTCAATGACTATGTCGATAGTGGTATCTGAGAGTAACACTATACTAGTTGGTCATATAGTCAGCTTTAAGAGAGAGTGACCAAAAGGGAGGAGTTGATAAAATAAAATAAAATGGAGACCAGGCTCGAAAATCCCCCAAGAAGGTAAAATCGTTTAAGCCACATAAACAAAACTAAATCTAGCTTACTTCATGAACATAAGCAAAACTTCACTTTTTTTATTTCTTGGATACGTATTCATCTCATAATCATAAAAGAAACCTAACTCATCTTTCTAAAATGATATAAGATCTGCACTTTTAACCAATCCTCTACCATCTGGAAAGCCTCATTGTAATAACGAATCACTGTAAGGGTTAAACAATGTCCTTATTTTCACTTTATAAGCCATCCTGCAGTGTCATGTCTCTGAGCGTCATTCCACTGTTGGTTTGAACGTTACCAGTTTGTGAACTGTTCTTATGTGCCTAATAAACTCTTACTAACACTATTTTACTTATCTGGTTTTAATTTTTACAGTTTCTGGATTTTTGATAATACTAATGTTACAATATATTTTACTTGAATGTCTTCTAACCATGCTACATTAAAAGTCCCTTTTTCCATTGAGATGTAATTAATTTGTTTTTGAGTTTTTCTACTCCAGCTTTTGAATTTTCTGCAATCTCTCTGTAGTTTTTCTCAATTTCTAAAATATGTTAAATGATATTTATGAGAAGAATCAGAGGAAGAATAAGTAAAGTTAATAAGCAGGAGAACAAAGGCAGAAGGAAGAGAAAATTTCCTAGGAAACAAAAGAAATTTTTTAAAAAGGGGAAGTGGGAGCAAAGAAGAAAAAGTAAAGCTAGAGTTCCAAGCAAATGGAACGTTAGGGACAGCTTACAAAAAACCCTTCCTTGCCTTTGCTAGCATATTTTTGTGCACAGATGAACATTTGGAGGTTGATCAGTGGACACTTCATTTTTGCTAGTTCTTTCTATGGACCAGGTAAATGGGGCGAGGCCCACTGGTACTTGATAACATTGGTAGTACAGGATCTCCTCCTTCAAAGAGCTCTGCTAGGGCCTTTCTCTACTTGAGGTGCTCATGAGCCAACCTAGAGGATGGTGTAAAGGAAAATTATGAACACCTCTCTGCTATTTGGGAACCTGAATGCAATCATTCACTTATGCATTCCCTCAATCATAATTACTCATTCAAGTAAGTGTTTATTGAAACTAAAGGCTCTGTGCTGAACACTACAGGAAATAAAAGGAAAGTCACACACAGGCTCTTGCCTAAATTCTTTCATATTAAATGCCTTCTGGGGTGTTCCACAAGATCTTCAACCTCAGTATATACAAAACTAAGCTCAGCATGCTCTTCATATCACATTTGCATCACTAACCACCCAGCTCTTCCACCTGCAACCAAATCTATTCTTCCACTAATATCTCCTGTATTTATTATTGATAAAAACCATCCAAACTAGAAACCTCAAGTCTTTCTCTGTCCCGTCAGCTTCCTCATCCTATTCTCTAATCAGTCATCAAGTACCTTCAACTCTTCCCTTGATTACACCTCCTTTTTTCTACCTCCTTTTTATCTCTCACTTGGACTTAACTGAGATAGGCTTCTGTCCAAATTTTCCATCAGTCCCTTTTTATTATCCCTTTTATGTGCACTATAGTCTGAATGCTGCCCCTAAAATACAAATAGTATATTACTTTCTTACTAAAAGTTTTGCAGTTACTCCTCATTGCCAAACAGGGAATAAAGCTCCTTAAATTATAGAGAAATAACCTTCATATCTATTCTATTAGCTCTCTATGTATCTAATCTTTCTAGTTTCATCTTGTATGTTCTTTTCCATGAGCACTTGGTTTGTTCTGTGTTATATTTTTCTTGAAATATTTGTTAGGAGCCTTTTTTTTTTTTTTTACTTCATTTTATAGGACATAGAAAACTATTGGATTTATTTTAGTAAGAAAGAGATAAGATCAGGATATGATTTATAAGGATAAATATAGTAACAATTTGAACAATGAAAAAAAGAAGGGGGACTGGCTATAGTAGGTGGTTACTGCAATGGTGATGAGGATCTGAGCCTGGGTAGTAGAATAGGAAAGAAGATGCAATGAGATAATGTGTGAGATAAGATTGCATATGAATATATATTAGCTGTTATCATTCATCTTATCAGCCTGGTTTCTAGGCATTACACAACGGACAACTGAAGGAATAGAAAGAACAAAGAGTTTTAGATTTTTCTTAAAAGTCAATGTGAGGAATTCAGTAGAGAAGTGAAAAGTAAATATGCAGAAGACTACAGTACAAATAAATCAGAACCACTGATATTTAACATAAGAGTAGTATAAAAATATTACTAAAACACTGGGGTATCTTTTGGTCACTATGTATTTAAGCCATCTCCTGATTTAATAGTACAGTATTAATTTGTTAACAAACATTTTATAAAATTTTCAAGAGTGAGTAAAATCTAAAGTAAAGGTCACTTTTGTAGGTTTTTTGTTTTTGTTTTTGTTTTGTCCTTTTTCCTTTGAAGCCATGTGTTATGCTCAGCTCTGTATGGGGCCCTGCAGAAAAAAATAAACAGAGATAATCCCTACCCTCAAAGGAAATTACAAACTTGTTGAGGGTTTATAACAAGCAAAACAAAAATCTAAAATTTAATCAATTAAATAGAAAATTTAGGTCCCAAACACTTTCCTCTGAAATGTGTATAACCAAAGCATGAAAAAAGGGATATTTAATTTGTTTTGCTTAATTTATTGGTTACCTACTAGAACCAATGGAGCCCAAACACGAAACGAAAAGAAAGTATTCATGGGAAATATTCAACGTGCAAAACATGCTTGCCAAGAAACCAGACAACCCACACAGCCAATAAAAGTGAAGTCTTACTTCATACTCTAAATGTCTCCAGACTGAAACTGTCAGCAAGAGAACGTTTCACAGCTGTAGGACCTCTTCTTCGAGAGATTTTTTTCTGCCAGTCTCGAAATTCTGCAACACAAATCATTACTTGGAGAATCACACCCAAACTTCTTAAATAATGAAGGAAATGAAGAGGAATGTTGTTATTTTAAATTTTCGGGGAAGAGGAGGCTCTGTTGGGCATACAACTACTTTGCAGCCCTTCGAGTTGTATAAAGATCACCTTCAGAGCTGTGGACAGGATTCATGCAGTCTAATTAGGAAGATTAAAACCCGAGAGATCTTTGAGCTAGAACCCTAGCAAGGACAGATAACTCTGTAAAGTTTGGCTTTCAAATCTTTAGTCTAAATAACTGTCAGTAAAAAATCAGAATATTTTAAAGTGCTATGCCATAAACTATAGATATGGGATTTTTGCAGTTCTACAAAATTCAGGTTTTTTTGTTTGTTTGTTTCCTCATATATAACATAATCAGAACCATCACATACTGACTTGAGGATGAACGACTAATGTCATTTAATGCAATTTTGACAGTAGTTTCTATTCTGCTTTGTCCTTTAATGATGATTAAATGTTTTTACTTCTCTCTGTTTAAAATGTTTCCCGAGGTGGGCCTAAAGAGAGAGAAGTATGGAGTAAAGAAGCATTTATTGGGAAATAAATTTTTATGAAGAGTCATAGAGATTTAAATTTAAAGAGAAGTCATATTTATATTGAAATTTCCAAAATGAATTTTGCCACTGGGTAAAATGTTCATCATAAAATGTGCCCTGGATGCACTTGAGTGTGGGCTAGGTATAGTGACTTGCATCTTATCAATAGAGTATAGGAAAGGAAAAAAAAAAAGAGACTTTACAGTGCAGAAATCTAGCAGACACCACTTTAAGCAAATCATAAAGGTTAACACCATCAGTAGTAATTCATGCTGATATCATGTACCCCTTGATATGATGTGATGAGAAGTCGGCTCATCTTGTATTCTTAGCCTAGTCATGAGAAAAACATCACACAGCCTAAATTGAAGGATATTCTACAGAATAACCACTGCTCCTCAAAATTGCTACGGTCATGAAAAACAAAGGAGGACAGATTGGAGGAGACTAGGAGACCAGATGACAATGCATTGTGGCATTCTGGATCGGATCCTGGAACAGAAAAAGGTCATTCATGGAAAAACTGGTAGAACCTGAATGAAATCTGAAGTTGAGTCAAAAGTAATGTACCAATGTTATTCTTAGTTTTGACAAATGTATTATTCTTATGTAAGATGATAACCTTAGGGAAAACTATGTTAAGGGTATATGGAAACTCCCTGTACTGTCTTTGCAACGTTTCTGTAAATCCAAAATTATCCCCAAATAAAACATTTATTAAACACACACATATATACACACCCCACAATCAAGAGTTAATTACAATTTTAAAAAGAGTAAGAAAGACTAATTACAGCAATAGTACCCTTTTTTTCATGGACACACAAAATAGTATTTTACTAGTTTCTTGATATTTAAACCTAGGCTTGGTGTTTTAAGTCTAGGCTCTGAGATTTTAGCTGCATTAAAAATTTAAGCTGTCCAAATGAGACTTTTTTTTACCTTATATATGCAGAAAAACAATGGTAATGACTCATGAAAGTAATATTACTTAGTTTTTCTTCCAAGTGTTATTTATTGAATACTGGCAGGACATAAGGAACTCTTAAAAGCATTACATTTATACATAGAGGTGCTGATACCTAGAAAATTTATTATCAGACCTGGAACCAGAGTACAGTCCTTCTGAGTCCTGGGCTCAATTCTTTCAACCACACCTTGGAGCCTACTAGACATCTCCCACAATTCCAAGGGGCGTGTGAGATATTGCGTGGGAAAAACATTTTTCTCAGTGAAATTTTGAGACGGCAGTCAGAGGGAAGCTTCTATACCAATTTCCAGAGATTGTGGAAATTTTTCCATCCTGACTTGTAGAACTCAATGTCTGCATCTTTGATGGGGATTTTGATTATCCTTTTTACCACTCTACCTAGTGTAATTGCTGGGATGATCAGAGTTGTGAATTAGTATAATAACAAAATTGCTTGCAACGTTCTTTTTCAGGTTGATGTAGAAAGCTTCTGAGATGGCATCTAATGATCTTCATATAATCCTTCTGTGTGATACCCAGGCAATTAGTGTAGGCTTGATTTAGTGACTTGTTTCCAGTGAATAGAATACAGCAGAAGTGAGGGGCTGTCACTTCCAAGATTGGGTTTAAAAGATTGTGGCTTTCATCTTGCGGGTGCTTGAGCTCTCTCATTCTCACTGGAATCACTCAGAGCTGGGGGAAAGTCACCTGAAGTCATGAGGTAGCCCTATGGAAAGACCCACCTGGTGAGGGCCCAAGGCCTGCAACAATGACATGAATGAATTTGAAAGGGGTTCTTCTTCAATACCTCCCTACCCAACTTAGTTGTGACTGCAGGGCATGAGGAAGCTTGAGCCATAGCTGTCTAGCTAAGCTATTCCTGAATTTCTGATCTGCTGAAACTGTGAGATAATAAATGTCTGTTATATTTTTTTACTTTATTTTTTATTGAAGTATAGTTGATTAACAATGTCGTGTTAGTTTCAGGTGTACAGCAGAGTGATTCTGTTATATATGTGTGTGTGTGTATATATATATATATATATATATATATATATTCTTTTTCAGATTCTTTTCCATTATAGGTTATTACAAAATACTGAGTAGAGTTCCCTGTGCTATATAGTAGATCCTTGTTGCCTATCTATTTTATATATAGTACTGTGTATATGTCACTCCCAAATTCCTAACTTATCCCTCTCCCCAGTTTCCCTTTTGGTAACCATAAGTTTGTTTTCTATGTCTGTGAGTCTCTTTCTGTTTTGTAAATAAGTTCATTGGACCTACAGATTATCATACTAAGTGAAGTAAGTCAGACAGAGAAAGACAAATATCATAGGATACCACTTATATGTGGAATCTAATGTTTTGATGAGACGAAAACATGTTTTATACCTAAAACATTTTCTTGAAAAATTTAGTAACTCACCTGACTTATATTCATTTAAAAATATCAAAGGACAACACATAAGTATCTCCATTTATAAGAAAACCAGATTAACACATTAATTGGCACAGCAGTTCATGTGATACTTTGAAAAATGCCTGTTCTTTCTGTTTTCTCTATTATGATTAAATCATTTTTGTACACATTCAAAAATTTTTGATATTATTTCTTATTTTGTATTTCACATTTCTAACTCTTGGGTTTAAGGCCAGATAAAATGTCTCAGTACTATTTATATGTCATCTACCTATTTATTTATCAATCTATAAATATATACAAATATAAATATGTACATACATATTTATCTATCTATAAATATGCATGTATATGTATACATGTATAGTATGCAAGTAAGTGTATGCATATACATATATTTATTTATTCATTGCCTTTGTGATTGTAACACATTAAAATTAACCAAAAAAATCAAGCTGAATCTTTTATTACTATGATTTCTAAGTCAGACTCACATATAAGAATCTTCTGGAAACTTTCTTTAATGATACATATTCAGTGGAGAAGGTGGGTATGTGACCTTGAACAAATCTTCCCAGATAATCTTGCTGTTCAACCTCAAGTAGATGAATGTGGCTCTAAAGGAATTTTCTGTTCCCTCTGAAATCAGAGATTTTTATGAATTTGTTTTCTTGAATTCAGAAAATACACCCTGCGTGTTATTATTATGAAACAATTGTGATGGGATGTACTGGAGACACTGAACATAGATTCTGCACTCATCTAACTCACAGACTGATGGACGGAACAGAAAGAAAGCAACTTACCTACAGTTTTGTGCTTTATGTATAGCATCTTTCAACTTATGGTCCAAAAGAATAGTGACTCAGGTCTGCCTACCCTGACAGTTGGCATGAGCAGGGAAGTATGAACATTTTAGTCCCTGTCACCACATTTTGGCTAGATTACTGTCTTAGTCAATTTGGGTGGCTATAACAATATATAGCCTGGGTATATCACAAACTGGGTAGCTTACAACAGGACAACAGAAATTTATTTTGCACAGTTTGGGAGGCTGGAAGGCCAACATCAAGGTGCTAACATGGTAGGTTTCTGGTGAAGGCCATCTTTCTGGTTGCAGACCGCTGACTTCTTGCTGTGTCCTCACATGGTTAAGGGGCATGCGATCTCTCTGGAACCTTTTCTATAAAGGCACTAATCCCATTCATGAGGGCTCCACCTTCATGACCTAATCACCCCCAAAGGCCCCACCTACTAACACCTTCACCTTGCACATGAGAATTCCAACATATGAATTTGGGGGAGACACAGACATTTAGACCATAGCAAGTACTATGATTTTTTTCAGGTTTGCCTTTCATGTTGAGATGTTGGCCATTATTAATTCTGTTATGGTCAACAGGTACAAAAGCAAGGAGAGTTTTAAGAAGAGGCATTATGATGGCAATGGAAACAAAAATGAGCTCATTGGAAGTGCAAAGTTATTTGAGTATAGGAAAAATTCAGAAGGACAAACAAAAAAAAATCATTGAACAAGTGATGTATTTATCTATGAAGTCAATAATTCCTTATCTCAAGAAAAAAGATAAGGAATGCTTACAGGTGAAATAAAAAAAGTATTCATTTAAAAATATTCACTGTGGTTATTAGAAAGATCAGCATCAATATGGAATGCCTATTGACCTGATACTATCTCAAGAGAGGATAAGACTTTGATAAGGTAGAGATGAAAGAGCTGATGATGAAATTTTTTTTCTGGAAAAATAGAATGATTCACAAGCTCAAAGCCAGTTGTCTTTTCTATATATCATCAAATTATGTGGTGGTGCCTACTAGCTGCTGAGGAAGAGACTTGGTATATACTTCATCAAGAGAGGCATTACCCGCATCAACAGATTTTCGTATGGATGCAATAGCTTATTTTGAGAAAAAACTATGGCCAAATATGCTATCAGCAGAAGGAGAAGAGTGTGCCTTGTTTCAAAGCTTCAAAGGACTAAAATAAGCACACACTCATGTCCTGGAGATGCAACTGGAGGCTGTAAACCAAAATCCCTTTCAGACACTGTAGGCTTAAACACAAAGGCCTGTTGGAAGCCCTGCTTTGTGAAGGAGGGTAGGCACAAGTTTAAGAGAAATATAGTTTGAAGAAAACAAGACTAATCTTTAGACTACTCTCGCATTGGGAGGTATTAAGAGTCCCACTGAAACCCCCATCCTGTAGCTCAGACCCCAGCATGACCAGTGGTCTCTTCTTGAACACTTTGTCCGAGATTCAGCTCCCTAAGCCTCTCCTGATGGCTCCGCATCCTTGTAGCTAAACTCTGACCTGCACTTGATAAATTCCGTTATCTGTTGCACTTCAACTTGTCTTCTAGTTTTGGGGTGTTTCCTAATTCTTGAATCACAGATCCCTTAACAATGCCTTTAAAACTAATGGAATATGTTTGAGGAGGGTGAACCTAGTGGTCTCTATTCTCCATTGGATCATAAAATGTCCACTAGATAAAAGTATACTTTGCATAGTTGAAGTCATGGTTTCTTTGAGTCATTAATGTGTTGTAAAAAGCAGTAATTTCTCATATCATATACAGTGAATGCTTATCACATATGATCTAAGGAGATTATGTAAACAATATAGTGTTTGTGTTATAAAAAGATATAATGGTATGGATGTAATAATCTCGATGAACATACAATTTAGCTGTGGTCATGTGTACATTTTTTATAAGAGTAGGAAACATGAAGATAAAATGCAAAAGCCATAGAGTAAGTCTTTTGACTCACAAACAGATGTGACATTGTTTAATCTACAAGTAGCTTGGAAGGAGTGGGTGGGTGTTTATCATGTTCCTTTTAAAGTTTCCAGCCCAAGTTGTAAGGGACTATGTAAACCTTCTACATTTTTGTCAGTAAAAATTATTTTATCCCTTGCTAAAATTCAGTCAGTTCGAGGGTGAAAAAAAGCAGCTGTTAATACCATGTAACTGCTTACTCAGTGGTTGAGGATACAGCATGGTGAAGGGCCTCTGCTGTGATGCAGGGAAGGAAGGCCCAATACTTGAACATGAACTAGCACAAGTATTTGTGATGACTAATGCACTTTTACTCATTTACTATCCTAAAGTAAAAGTGATTTACACTAAATTACCCACATCAACCATCTTTAGCCAACCAAGTTTGAGCCTTACTAAAATTTCAAGGAAGAGTAATAAATACCAAAGGTTTGGTCAACAACTCTTATGGAGGAAAGTACATCAACAGGATCTGTTGAATGAGGGAAAAACCGAGTTGTGGTAGATGTGTTATAACTTTCATCACTTCCTACAATTCCTACATTCCTGTAGTCCATCCTGTGAACTGTAGCCTCCTTGGTCTCCTCAGCTCAGGGAGCCTGTATGGTTCCAAAGATGTTCCCCCACTTTGTGTTGCACCCTGGAAACTCTTCCAAGACCCTATGTGGGGCAACCCTACGCCTCACCTGCTTCCGTTCCCTTCCCTCAGGGATCACTATTCTTCACTGCCTCATGCTTAATGTGTTCAGAATTGTTATGTCCTATATTTTGATTGTTTTTTGGTTGATTCAGTTAGGAGGGTAAATCCAACCCCTCTTTATGTTGGTCAGAAGTGGGAGTCTTGTTTTCTTTGAGTTCAACAGTTGGATTCCCCTGGTTTGCACCAGTTTTCAGTCAGCTGCCAGTAATGATCCATTTCGAATTTTTATGTTTGGAATGAAGTAGAGGTTGAGATTCATTTTCTTGTTCTATAGATAATCCTGTTGTTCCAGCACCATTTGTTAGAAGGTAAAATACTGCATGGTTTCACTTATATGTGGAAACTGAAAAAAATTTTTATAGCCACACTCATAGAAGTAGAAAGTAGAAAAGTAGTTGTCATGAGTTGGAGAGTGGGGATGATGGGGGAGGTTGGTAAAAGCTTACAGATCTTTCAGTTATTAGATGAATAAGGTCTGAGTATCCATTGTATCACATGGTGACTGTAGTTGTTAACACTCTATTGTATAATTGAAATTTACTAAGAGAGCAGAACTTATATGTTCTCAACAAGAAAAAAAGGTAAATATGCAAGGTAATGGATGTATTAATTAACTAAATGGGGGAATCCTTTCATAATGTATACATATACTAAATCATCACATTGTACACTTTAAACATCTTACAATTTTATTTGTCAATTATATTTCAATGAAGCTGGAAAAAAGAAGATTTTTTTCCCATTGAATTTACTTGGCATCTTGGTTAAAAATCAACTGACCAAACATATGTGGGTTTTGTTTTACAGTTTTTAATGTAGAAGTATTATACATATTTCATTAGATTTATTCTTAGACATTTGAGGGTTTTGATACCATAATAAGAAGTATTTTAAAAACTTCATTTCCATTTGTTTGTTGTTAGCATGTAAAAGTACAATTCAATTAGTCATACTTTAGTAGTTACACTGATTTCTCTACACATATAATAATGTCATCAGTGAATAGTGAGTTTAACTTCTTCCCATGTCATAGATTTTCCTTCCATTTATTTATTTTTCATGGACAAGAATGGAGAATCCTTATGTTGTCTCAATTTTAGAGGAAAACTGTTTACTGCTTCACCATTGCATTGAATATGACGTTAGCTGTAAGGCTTTTTATAGATAACATGTGTCTGATTGAAGTTCCATTCTCTTCCTAGTTTGTTAAAAGTTTTTATCAGAGCTGAGTGTTGAATTTTTCTGCATCTATTAAGATAATCTTATCATCTATCTGTTATCTACTAAGATAATTCTATATTCTCTTTTATTCTGTGTAAAGTAGTAATTTATACTGATTGAATTTTCATTGTTAGACCAGTCTTGCATTCATGTGATATACCTCACTTGATCATGAAGTATTGTTCTTTTTATTTGTTGCTGCATTTGATGTGCTAATATTTTGTTAGAATTTTGCATTTGTTTATGAGGAATTAGTCTGTAGTTCTTCTTCTGGTGACTTTTGGTATCAGAGTAATACTAATGTTCTAAAATGAATTGGGAAGTATTCCTTTCTATTCTTTTTTTGTGGAGGAGTTTAAGTAGGATTTGTATTATTTCTTTCTTAAATGTGTGATAAAATTTATCAGTGAATACTTCTGGGCCTAGAGTGTGCATTGTGGGAAAGTTTTTAATTATACATTTAATCCCTTTAGCAGTTATAGGTTTCTTTAAGTTAAAAAAAATTTGTATTAGGTGTGATAATTTGTATCTTTAAAGGAATTTGTATATTTTATCTAAGATGTCAAATGATATCTAAGATGTCAAATGTATCTACTAGAATCTGTAGCAGTAATCCTTGATTTCTTGAGATCAACAGTTTGTGTTGCCTGTACTATTTTTCTTGGTCAGTCTAGAGATTAGTTAGTTATATTAGCCTTTTCAATAAAGTAACCTTTGTTTTTGTTAATTTCCTCTGTTATTTATATGTTTTCTATTTCATTACTTGCTTTTCATGTTTTTGTTATTTCCTTTCTTCTACCTACCTTAGGCTTAATTTGCCCCTCTTTTCCTAAATTCATAATTGGAAACTTATTTTGCTGACCTCACACATTTTTCTTTTCTTTAATGACTATTTTATAAAGCTATAAATTGCCCTCTAAGCACTACTTTAACTGAATCTGACATATTTTATATGTTTTGCTTCCATTCTTTTAGTTCAAGTATTGTGTGTTAGTTCAAAGAATTTTCTAATTTTATGTTTCTTTGATACATAGATTGTTTAATGTATATGGCTTAATTTTAAAATATTTTGGAGATTTTCCAAATCAAGATGACTTGTTATTTATTTCTAACTGAATGTTACTGTGGCTGAAGAATATACTCTGTATAATTTCAACCTTTTTATATTTGAGCTTTATTTTATGGCCCAGCATATGATCTAGTATCAATATTACATGTGCACCTAAAAATAATGTGTATTGAGTGTAATGTTCTATAAGCATCATTTAGTTCAAGTTGGTGTTTAGTGTTGTTCAAATCTTTTTTAAGTGCATGGGCCTTTAGAATTGTTATGTCTTCTTGATGGGTTAGTTCTTTTATCATTTTGGAATACTCCTCTTTATCTTTATCTTTGCTTATCTTTTCTTTGTCTTTAAGTCTTCTTTGACTAATAGCAATAAAGCCATACCGGATTTATTATGTTTAGTGTTTGCATGTACAGCTTTTTCTACACCTTTACATTCAACTGTTTAGTCTGTCTTTATAATTATCATGTGTTTCTTGTAAATAGAATTTATTGGGCTTTACTTTTTCATCTAGTCTGACAAATATTGATATTGTAGTGTTTAAATATATAAAACTGCTATTTGTTTTCTACTTATCCATTATTTAATTTGTTCCTCCTTTCTTACCTTTCTTTTGGTGAATCAAATATTTTTCATATTGAATTTTACCCTCTTTTAGCTTTTTGTGTATACCCCTTTGTGTGTGTGTGTGTGTGTGTGTGTGCTTAGTAATTACTCTATAATATAAATAAGTATCTTTAATTTATCACAGTCTACCTTCAAATAATTGTATACTTTTTCATGAATCTTAAACACTATAATCTCAGTTTTTGTGCTCTAATTACATTATATTTTATTTTACATATGTTATAAATACCAAATATATTATTATTTTTCTTTTAGACAGTGAAAAGGTTTTAAAGATATAAGGGTATATATAGCTTAAGAAAGGTATTTATGTTTCTCATGCTCATCATTCCTTCCTGTAGATCCAGGGTTTCATCTATTATTTCCTTTCTGTCTTTTTTTTTTTTAAAGCATTTTACAGAGAGCATTACAGAGAGTGAATGTCCTTTTTTATTTTTCTCTTTATATTTCAGTGTAGATATTTTCTGTTCTCCCAGCTTCCAATGAACTGATCTTTTCCTCTGTGCCCAATTGTTAAGCCATGAATTCTCCATTTCCAATAACATTTTACGTTTCTATCCATTCTATTAGTTTTTCTTCAGAGTTTACATTCCTCCAATAAAATTCCTCATCTCTTCACACATGTGGTCCCTCTTTCCCACTAGATGTTTTAGTATTTTTATTGTAATTATTTTATAATCCCTCTTTGATAATTCTAACATCTGCATACTGGCATGAATCCAGAGATATCTTTGTGTTTTAGAGTAAAGTCACTATCTTTCTGAACCATGGGGATTTTGTCTCTAGTTTATAGTGCAGCTGCCAACTCTTTTTGCATTATAGATAATCTCTCTGCCCTCCCACTCTGCCTTTAGTTTGCGGGGGTTGCTGCAAGCTGCCTTGGAAGGATTTCTCTCTGCACCTCTTACCTCCAGCCTTCTGAGGGTGCCTGCCTTAGTTTCAGTGGCCCACACACTGGAAGATCTCTCAGGAGGATCCTCAGCCCTGCTGTCAGCCTTTCAGTGTAGTACACGTGGAGACCTGTGGGAAAGAGTCTTTGGGTGAGTGCAGATTTGCTCTCTGACTGGGTCTTCTTGGAATTGTATCTGCCAGGCCAGCCTGCCCATGGTCATTAAAAGTTCATTAAAGTTTTGGCTTGTTTCTTCCTCCTTATATCCTTTTATTAAGAATTTTTATTGGAATATAGTTGATTTACAATATTGTGTTAGTTTCTACCGTATAGCAAAGTGAATCAGTTATACATATACATATATCCACTCTTTTTTAGATTCTTTTCCTATATAGGTCATTACAGAGTATTGAGTAGAGTTCCCTGTGCTATACAGTAGGTCCTTATTAGTTATCTATTTTATAGTACTATAGTAGTGTGTATATGTTATCCATTAACGAGAGATTTCTTCTCCTTCCACTCCACCAGAAATGAGAGCAGGCATGTGTCTCTTCTCTCCTATGAAGGGCTTGCTATATTTTGGAGTTGAGTTCAACTAGGGTCCTTTGTCTCCTCAGCGCTCTAGTGGATTAAAAACACCAACAGTGCAGTAGCTTATTCAGCTTGTTTTAGTGGTCATGCCAAAGGCAAAAGTCCTTTGTGATGTTACTATCAAAAAAAAAACAGAAGAAATCCCTCAAACAGAGTTATAAAATTGTTTCCAGGGAAAATAGGTGCTTTCTCCAATGTCAGTGGGATGCCTACTATAGCAAGTTTGTCAGTTCATTAAATATGTCAGAACAGAGGGAGGGAGTTGCCTGAAATCTAGAAAAAGAAAAGGCAAGAGGTTCACTGCCCCGGTGCTGGGGAACAGGGTATAGAAAACAAGGCAGTTTTGTCCAGGTGAGCAGCTCCGCCAAGTGCATACAGCTTTCTTAATCCATTGATTGGTGTAGTATTTGATCAAAGTACTTATTAATTTAATGAATAATTTATCAAATATTGATTGAGGCATTTTACATGGATTTTTGTTGGAGAGATAGGCATATAAACAGGCAGGAAAGAATAAATTTCTGTACATATTATAGTAGAGGTACAAGTGCTCAATGCATGTTAGCTATTTTTACTACTAATTTTACTGCCAGGGCCCCTGAAGATACCGTAAACTGGGGTAGCAGAGAGCTGCTAGAGAATTTCTTAAACCACTCTTCCGAATGAAGACTGAGAGTCACGTTGGTGCTGGTTGAGCACATACAGTTAATATTAGGACCCTGGGTTAGATAGATATTCTGGGACAGGAGTACAGATGAGATAGCAAGAGTTTCCAGACGCTGGATGATGGTCCTCAGAGATGCGATGCCAATGTCACATTTGTAGTGGAAACAAGGCAAGAACAGGTAAGGAACTGAGTGAGAATTTTTAAGGAGGATAAAAATACAACTTGTAAAATTATAGAGAATTTGACCAGATCTAATAGGCATAAGACCAGGCATATGTGCAGAAGACAGATGTGACTTGTGTTCTGATAAGTGTAATTTTCTGAGAATGGGGAGTTTCATGAAGCCAGCATATCTAAGCAGTTTTCCCAGTAAATCCCATCTTTAAAAGCTCATGTCCATTGGAGCTAGGAATTTTTCTAAACTTCTTAAATGGAAGAGGCTATTTTGTCTAGCTGATACAAATATTTTATTTCAAGTCAATTAGAAAAATTACCAAGTATCTAATAACACCAGGCACTCTACTGGGCACTGGTGATATAAAAATAAATAAGACACAGTCCCTGCGCTCAGGGATCCCACAGGTTACTTGGAGAAGAAACCATGTAAATAAATAGTATTAATATATATTGAATTTCTTTATGAAGGACAATCCTATAGTTGAAATGAATGCATCAAGCTATTGTGATAACAGCATTGCTTAATTATTTAACTGATTTATTAATTCAGCAACCATTTATTCAGTAGCTATTATGTCCCTACTTCAGTGTTGATGTGAAGTGTATTTCAGCCCACATTAATCCACCTAAACCCTTATGTCCACATTTCACTTGCAAACACTTTCATATGTAGTATTATTCATCGCATTCATTTGCATTTGACTTCATTTATTCAGTGAAATGGATTACTAGTGAAATAAATTTTTATATCATCTGATCTGATATATATTGCCTTTTTCATTAGTAGAATTAAAAATGATTAACAAAACAGTGAATTTTCTTTTTTACTAGTTGGTTATAGGAGATTATATTTAATTTCACAGAGAATTTATACTTAGGCAAGATTGAAAGCATGTTTTGAGGCATGTGAAAGGAGGCTTAATGGATATTTGAAACAGAAAGAAAAATATGAGAAAAATAATATAAGCTTTGCCATATTATAAAAAAAACTTTAGTGAAATAAATTTCACTAGGAAACAAAAGACAAACACCCGTGTTCTACTCTGACTTGACATGGAGAAACACAAAGGAAATTGAAAATGTAATTTATCTTTGGAATTGCTAAAAAAATATTGAACCTAAATAACTGACAAGAGAGAAGCTAGAGCTACTGTCTTTTCGAAGTGCACTTCTTATGATTTCAGAGCAATTTGAGAAGGTCAGGGGCTCTCATTCTCACTGACTGCAAAGTAATAGAAGACTGCCTCTAATTGTGGGATTAAATGAACATATGGCCAGTGACTTTCCAGAAGAGAATTAGATAGAATTCTTAGAAGATAATTTTTATCCAAGGTGATGAAGAAACCGAGAGCTACTTTTGCTTTTTATTTAGGAAAGTTGGTATATAAATATATATATATATATATACACATAATATAATTATATATAATATATAGTGATTATGTATTATATTAGGTTATATCATATATATGCTCTCAATTATTTAGATTTTTCTTGGACTTTAGATATAGTTTTTGAAACTGATTAGAAAATTTAAAACACCACTTCAGCATTCTACTTCTTGTTGTTATTAAAAGATATGTCTCAAGGGCATTTTTATTCCTTTAATATTCACAGCTATATTGACACCTGTGACTCAGGTGTCAGATTCAACCCTGAGCCTGAATTCAGCTGACCTTCACATCTTTGAAGGCTATTATAGACCCAAAGATAATTGCTTTGAGTCTGGCTTTTATAATTTTTGGAATAAAACTAGAACCTTTCTAAAGATTAATAATTAGACATAGGAAGCATTCTAAAGAATGGCAAACCGGTTAAATAAACATTTAAAAGTACAGTAGATAACAAATGCTTACCTTTGGAAGTTCAGAGTCCAAACGAAGCGCTAAATCTAAACACCACCTGGGAATTCAAACTCATGGAGCCCCTAGTTCAAAAACGGTAAACCTAGGAAGTAGGTTTATCTTTTTCCCTTCCCAGTTCCATTGACACAACAAAGTTGTTTCACAGGGAAAAGAAATCCATAGCTGCATGGCAAATAGGAAGTGATACTGGCAGCAACATTGAAACTGTGAATGATTTCCGGAGAATAAGCTCTTATAAATAAATAATCCAGACTAGGAGAAAACATACAGGGGGTCCAACACACTCAAAGGAGATGTCTTGGATATGTTGGGAAAAGCTCCAAGTTCAGTTAGAAGGTACGGGGATGGGGGAGAGCAGTGAAACCGTCATCAGGGTAAGTATTTAATAATCTGTAGGCTAACAAGACTCATGTGGCTTTTCTCCACTTCCTCACAGAGTGGAAAATGCCTCTGACAGCAGAGGCATTTCTTCCCTAGCTTAAGCCAGAGAACTTCTTCCTAAAGAAACTGCATAGGACAGGCTAGCAATTCAGTGTGATATTTGTCTCTTGACACGAGGCACAGCTGACTTTTAAGCACATCAAGCTGTGCAACCATACAGAGAGAATGTAAGAGGAAAGCCCTCTCAAACCAGGAGAAAAATATACTGAAATACTCCATTCTCAGAGTAACATTCTTGTTATTTTGGCATTTAGGTAGCCTGCCTGCTTACCTTCTGGCCACACATCCTAAAATGATTCCTAACAATTGACACATCCTCACCTATTTACATAGACAGGAAAGCAGCCTGGTCATTTCCAGGGAAAGCCCTTTTTGGGAAATAGATCCAGACCTTTACAAAGAGTGTGTGACAGCTACCTTAATTCATTAGTCAAGTCCTTTATTCATAAATATGAATCACCAACTTAAGATCATCAGAGAGTTTAAGAAAACCAACAACCTAAATGAAAAGAAACAAGCGAAAGAAACAGAACAAATGACTATAGAGGAAAAAGAAATAGTTCAATGGACATAAGAGAACTTGAAAAATAGTCTGTTTACATTCTCAGAAAGATTTGTTTGGATATTAAATATATTTTAAAAAGGAAGAAAAGAAAGAAAGGAAAATCAGACTACTATTAAAAATAAGCAAAACTTTTTGGAACTAAAAACATATTTTCTGAACATTTATAAAGGAAATCAAACATACCAAAATAATGATCTATTCTGAAAGATAAAGTTGATAAACACACAAAGAAAATGAAAAGTATGAGTAGAATAAAGATGAGTCACTGGAAATTAGTTCAGGGGCTCTGATATTTTTTCTAGGAGTTTTAGAAAAAGGGTCTGGGGAAAATAAAAATGTAGAAATGATTTAACATTAGAAAAAATTTTGTCCTAGTCAAAGAAAGGTAGTGCAAGTTTTCAGAATGAAAGACTCACCTACACATGATATTTTAGAACTCAAGGGATAAAGAGAAAGTTGCAGAAGTTTCCGGAGAAGAGAAAAGACAGGGTACTGAATGATGCTAAATGCTGATTTAACAATAGGAACTAAAGAAAGGCAATGATTCCTGACTTTGAGGAGTTATGAGTTGGCCATATGAGCAAAGGAAGATTTCTAAGCAAAGTATTACAACAAAATCAGTTAAGTACTTGTATTAGCATAAGTATGAAACACCACTAGAGTTCTGGCCTTTAGGTACTCAGAAGAGGCTTCACAGAGAGGATGCTGTCTGACCTGGGTCTTGAAGCATAGTAGGAGTTCACCTTAAATGTCAGAAAATCAGAAACAAATACAATAAACTGCTTACTTTCCTGACTGGGAATCTTCTTGTCTTTTGATTTGATATCCAAGTTTTCTTTTCCATTTCATTCTCATTACCATGTTTATGTTATCTTTTCTCACTCTAAGCTACTTTAAACTTCTTATAGTAAGGAGATCACATAGCTTAAATAAATAAAAATATTTAGTTTCTTGACTATAAAATGCAAGTAGGTTGAAAGTTTTATATTTTTCAGGGAACTAAATAAAAATAATCACACATGATTTTTAAGTTTTCATGGGAAGGCATGCTCACTCTTGTGGCAGAGACTTTAGTACATAGGTTTGATGATTTAATGACTTAGATGAGATAATATTATTACTGGACGCATTGATCAACCAAGGCTCTTCAACAAGGAATGAAATCTTCTCTAGATTAAATATTTAAATATAGGGCTTTCTATTTATGCCAGAACAGGAGAGAGAAAGATAAAGAAGGGACATCTTGTGTGAAAAGGATTAAAGGGGGCTGCAATGACCATTCTCTGGTAGCCTACCTTGTCATTTGAATGTTTATTAGAAAATGGAAAATAGGATGGTGAAATCTGAAAACAATATGGTGTGTTTTTTTCATTTTCAAGGACCATGGATTTCCATAAATTATTTTCAGATAAAGATGTTTTAAATTGATGGCACAAAGCAGCGGCAGTCTTAGTGAGTCAGTAAATTGATGAGCAAAGCTTTACTGAGTACACCGTGTACGCAGGACTCGACAGCGGCTATTTTAGGGAAAGCATTGTCAATATTAATGCTGATGACTCCCTTTGGGAATAAATTGGTGACAGTGAGTTTCCAAAATAAAGCCAAGCCTGTTTTAACATTTTCATGTTATATGTTCTTTTCAAATTATTTGGAAATTAGGGTTTATATTTTAATAGTGCAGTTGACCTTGGGGTCAGAAAAAAATAAACATTAATGTTATATTACTACCTGTTTTTCTCCACATAGCATTTAGAATAAAATAGGACATTTGGAGACCCTTTGCACACAGATATAGAGTTGGACTTGTTAAAATTGACTTTCATGGTCTTTCACTTTGTTGGTTTATGACCATTCGAAAAAGAAAGAAAAGCTGGTGTTTGGGGGCAAAGGTGCTTTGTAGCTTCATCCTTTATCCCAGAAATCAAGAATATTTTTTTTTGAAATATAACTGTAGTAGTCTGGCCATCAGGAAACCTTGAAAGCTATCCCGGAGGCTGTTTTCTGTGTCTTTGGCAAAAAGCAGGGAGTCTTGTTTGAGATGGCAAGAAAAGATTTACATAAGGCATCTGATTCTGAGAAAAGGGATTACTTAAAAGTACAAGAGAAGTGTTTGGAACCCAAACAGGAATTTAGAAGGCTTTTTCAGTGTTACCATTTGAAAAAACCTTGTTGTTTTCAGGTTGATAAGGTATCTAATCATTTGGACAGAGAGCTCAATCCCTTCTGCTCAGAGATTCAGAAATCTGACCTACAAAGAGCCTCGCTCCACCAATGGGAGGTAATGTTATGATTTCATTCCCCTACAACCACCTCTGAAACTGTGCTGGCAGATTTCCCTCCTGTGCAACGAGGCTGCTGACCTTGATGGTCTCAAAGTCCTCTTTCAGCTCTAAGGGTCAGAAGGTTTTTCAGCTCACTTTTCATTTTCTCCCACATAGCCCATATTTACTAACATTTTTAAAACGGATATACATTATTCATTAGTGTAAGTGTTTGCACAGCTGCCTGAATGCTTGTATGTTTATTTGTGTTCCTATTGTCTAATTTATACTAGAACTTCTAGGGAAGCAGGGACCATGTCTTATTTGTTTGATCTCAGCACCCAATCCACTGAAACATGTGTTGTAGGAAAAACGATGAAAAAGTGTGTGTTTGTGTGTGTGTGTGTGTTTATAGATAGATCAATGGTATGGTTTTCAAGTTTGGAAACACATAAAATGTATATGAATGTGGTTATGGGAGACTGGCTGGAAGTACACAGAAACAGAGAATGGGGAAAGAAGGGACACTTATTCTAAATCAAGATTTCCATTTTCCTAGACTTTACAGTGTCTTCATATTTTATCCAAATACGCCAAAGTAAAGGAAGCAGAGCATAAATCTTCTCCCTACTGACATATTCTGGATTTATGTCATTTGCTATTTTTCCAAAAAGTCTGAAAATTTCCAAGGGTAGAGCCATTAATCTGTGACTGAAGAGACAGATGGACTAAAGAAAAAGAAGCCCTGCTACATCTCCTAGAAAAACAATTATATAGGGGTACAGAGAAGGCCTTCAATTGAGAACATGTCCATTCACAAGTCCATGAAAGCAAAAGAATGTAGAATTCCAGTCTTAGCCTACAAATTATTTTGTGGAGTTACCATTGCAGTACTTGAATTTGATTAAAAAGTCCATGATTTACCACTAGGCTTAGAGTACCATGTTTGTTGGACTAAAAATCATGTGAGAGAAGATCAGAGGGTCAGGTCTAGTTAATTTCTCAGTTTTATGATTCCTTTTCCCTCCAACGTTGCTGTATTATCTATCACTGTCATGTTTGGTCAATACAATTATAACTGTAGTAATGATGCATTTGGCAACTGAGATAATTCTTATCTCATTGAAGGGTAACTCAGATGACTGTCTTGCATTCTTATCATCAGTTACTTCATGTCTTACCCCAGGGGGCATGCCATCTATGAAGCATCTTCTGCCATCCTCCTTTCTATGGTCCCCCCTCCAGTCTGGAACAACTGCCAATCACTTGGCAATTGTCTGTCATTGTAGCACCTTCTATTTTCATATATCTCAGTGGAATGACCTCTTTGTCTAGCTTTAAGTTTCTTGAGAGTTCAGCAGCGTGGTGTGTTCATTTGGGACACATCATCTGTCCCTGGTTCCAGGATGTTCATATGGAAGATGCTCAAAACATGGTACATAAATAACTGACAGTCTAGATGAAAGGATAAATTCTATGTGCTACCTTGATAGTGATCTAATTTGATGTAACTCATACTGGGATACTCTTAGAAATGATACCTTGGGATACCTTATGTTTTTATTTTTTTCTTCTTACACTATTTTGTTGACTCAAATCCCTGTCAAGATAACTGGGAAATTTACTCACAGAAACAAGCTATTTCCATTTATAAGAACTCTATCAGAAGAATATGTGGCTACAACCTAAAAATAGCAACAAATTTCCAAACCCATAGAATGTACAACACCAAGAGTGAACCCTAAGGTAGACTATGGACTTTGGGTGATTATGATGTGTCAACGTAGGTTCATTAATTCTAACAAATGTACCACTCTGGTCAGGGATGTTGATAATGGGGGAGGCTGTGCATGTGTGGGGGCAGGAAGTCTCTGCACCTTCCTCTCAATTTTGCTATGAACCTGAAACTGCTCTTAAAAAATAAAGTTTTCGAGACGTCCCTGGTGGTGCAGTGGTTAAGAATCCACATGCCAATGCAGGGGACAAGGGTTCAAGCCCTGGTCCGGGAAGATCCCACATGCCGCGGAGCAGCTAAGCCCATGCACCGCAACTGCTGAACCTGTGTGTCACAACTACTGAAGCCCACACACCTAGAGCCTGTACTCTGCAACAAGAGAAGCCACCGCAATGAGAATCCTGTACGCCGCAACGAAGAGCAGCCCCCACTCGCTGCAACTAGAGAAATCCCGCGTACACCAACGAAGACCCAACACAACCAAAAAGAATAAATAAATTTAAAAAATAAAAAAAATAAAGTCTTCAAGCCTTTGGATGCCCACTGTACTCTAAGCTTTTTGAATCAATCCATCAAATCCATCAGTGTGTCTGAACTCCTCTAACACAGAGCTTGGTACATACTAGAAACTCAATAAAAAACTGTAAAATGTGTGGCAAAGACTATGTAGCAATTGAATGAGTCTGGAGATTAAATATATACAGAAAAAAAGTTTTAAAAATATAGCAATAAACACTCTACTTAAGATAAGGCATATTCCACCATGCCTCCACGTCACAAAGTCCAATGTGGAGACTCAGCTGTGCTTCCCAACCTCACTCACAATTCCCTGGGGTGTGTGTGGGTGTGGGGGTGTGTGTGCGTGTGTTTCCATGTTGACATCTAAGAGGTGTCTGCTGGCACATCCTGCCTCCTCCATTACTGAGTGATCTGCTCGACTCGAATACTGGCTGATTTTCTTTCGTTGTCATGATGATATCTCTCTGTCTCCCTGGGTGGGATCTCCTGTGTGTCTCTGAACTCCATTGTCCTCTATGCTGGGTGGCTGAATTCCCCCCTGAAATGAATTCTTTCCCAGACACCTAGGACATTGGGGATACCCAGGTATCTATAGAAGTTTGGGAATTTTTTTCTAATCTGTCCTGTAATTTCTGTACACCTTATGAGCACTTTCACTCATGTCAATGCCCCAGCTTCCATCACTCTGAGGTCCAGGATCTTGTATTCTCTGCTCTGTCACCATAAGGCAAAACTTCTGGCATCTATCAGCCATAGCTTATGAGCATCTCTGCTACCGGGACATATTTGTAAAAGAAACCAGTTATTATCTTTTTGAGCACTTTATTCAACAAGTAAACAATGATGAAGTCTTTAGAAAAACAAAGAATTAACAGCAATCACATATCCTAGATTCTCTGATTCAGTTTACGTTTCAACTGTTTTATTCTTCTGTCCCACAAGTGAGCTGATACTTAGAAAAAATGCATTGGTTTATTCCATGAACATGGTTACCAGATAATCATAGGTTATACCAATTTTGAACCTAATTGAGAAGTGAGGTAAAAATGAAGTAGCCAGATGTTTTAAGAAGGAAAAGATTATTGAATAGAAATGTCCTCCAGATTTGGTTTCAAAGGCAGAGGGAAAGTAAGTGGGACAGTCATCATCATTACCAAATAATACATGATTGCCAGATTTCTCAAAGCTAGCCAAATATTGATTGGAAAAAAAGTTTTTTGAAGGGCAAAATCAAGTAAACTACTCTCAAATGTTTTAAGATATTCACGAGCTAAATTTTAATGCTAAGAACAGATAGTTGCATTTAATGTTTAGAACAGATATATTCTGGGGCGTGGGATGGTGTTTTTGAAAAATAATATCATCTTTGGAAGAAGAGATGTTAGTATTTTCAAATTCTGTTCTCCTACTCAATTAGTTTTGGCCATCACAACTATTTTATGAGCACCCACTGGAAACAAAGGGTCAACCAGGGTCTTATGCAATTATAGTCCTTAAGCTATGGACGTGAAATAAGGAAAAACATTCTGTAGTTGATTATGCATCCTTGGTGTCCAGTGTTGCATTCAGGTGGTTTCAGGGGGCTCCATTTTAAACAAGCAGCAATTCGTACAACCTTAATATCATCCCCTGATACTCAATTGAGATAAGGTTGGGTTTGGAGATTGGCTTAAGGGAATTACCTAAATAGTTTATTTTGTTTTGCTGTCTTTCAGGTATCCTACTTCATGCTAAAAAATGTTAACATTATAACCTAAACTGAAGTAAGACACTAACCCATGTTTAGCTGCATTTGAGTCTTTGCTGTAATAAATCTGAGTCTATGGTGTAATAAATGATTCATAGTTTTGGTGGAAGGGATTTCCAGCTAGACTACAGAATCTAAAAGCAAACTGTATGAATTCTGCCATCAGAAATCTTTATCATTTAGCCTATTTAACCATACTATCATGATCTTTAAAGAAACTTTCTAAACCATAATCCCACGAAAACCTAAATCTTCCCAGAAACTCACAAACTACAAAAATTGGATATATGCCAAATGATATCCTGGATACTGGAAAAGCAAATTCCCATAAAATGTTGTATTTACTTCTGAATTTTAATTAAGTGATAAGGAAGCCACATAAATAACAACAAGCTATCTCATAGGCTGATGCTTCAGGTATAACAAATATTTCATGGTTGGCTTCTCTCTCTTTTTGTTTTCATTGACCTAAATGCTAAGTCTATCCAATTCTTGTTTCTATCATTCAGTGTTAAATATTAACGACTTTGGTCAGAGTTGAAAAGATAACTGGCCCATAAATTAGAAAATCAATTTAAATTCTTTATAGCTGTATGTAATTCATTTAAAATATATTTATTTGGAAAATAGTTGTTTTGCTAACCACCTGCCAGGCATTGTGTAAGTTATTCAGACAGAAGCGAGTGAACGAGAAAGACTGCCTTCCCATATGGAGTATATAGATCAGTGAGATATGGATTAGTGAACATGTAGAAGAACTAAATAAGTAAACCAATAACAATAATAATAAATTCTCTGGGAGTGGGGAAACTGCTGACAGTATCAGTGAATATTTCTCTGAGGTAACAAACTGACACCTAAAGGAAGATTCAGCCATGCAAACAAATAGGTAAAGAGGTAAAGAGCATTCTGGACAGAAGGAATAGCATAAGCAAAATAATTCGATCATGGAAGAGCTTAGATAATTTCAAGAACTGAAAGGAGGCGGATTTGATTGGAGTAGAGAGAGTAGGTGGGCCACAAGGTAAAATGATGGAGAACTTGCAGGACAAGACAAGGAGTCTGGAAACCAGTCCAATAATTTTAAGTTGGAGAGAGAGATCAGATGTGCTTTCACTTTATGGAACTGCTGTGTGAGAAATGAACTGAAGGAAGCAAGGTAAAAACAGAAACAAAGATAGCAGGGATCACATTTAGTAGGCTGAGAAAAGAGTCCACTCAAAATGTGATAATGGCTTGGATGAAAGTAATAGAGAAGTAAATAAGAACAGATGTGAGATATATTTTGGACGGAGAACTGGTAGGATGTGCTGATTGATAGAACATGAAGCATGAGAAGAAGGGGAGGAAGGCATGAAGCATGTCTACTGGGAATATGGGTTGAACCATTGAGTAGATGGTGGTGCAGTTTACTAAAGACCTGGGAGGAACAGATTTGGGGATGAGGATCCAAGTCCACTTTTGGATTTGGTGGGTTTAGGATGCACTTCAGACATCCGTGGGCACTCTTATATATGTCTTGAGCTCCGTGGAGAAGTCTAGGTTGGAACTGTGTATTTGGGTAGTTAACATTGCATGTTCAAGCCATAGAACTGAATGATGATACCTAGAGAAAAGGAAAAATGTAGGATGAGAAAAAGAGCAGACCAGGAATTAAGCCCTGAAGAATTACATTTTAAAGCTGAGTCAAGGAGTAGAATCTGGAAAAAGAGACTTAGGAGTCTATAAAGAGATAGTATGTTTAAAGAAGGAGGGAATGACTCATGATGTGGAATGCTGTTCATTGCTCTTTAAAAAAAAATTTTAAAAAGCCTTGGATTTGGATTTGGAAACAAGAAGGCTTTAGTGATCCTGATAAGAGCGGTTTCAGTGGCCTGCCTGGAACAGATGCAAGATAGTGGTAGGAGAGTGGGAAGTAAGTAAGTGGAGACAGAACACATTATAAACAAATTGTTTCTGGGAATAAAAACAATAGTTGCAGAGGTTTGCAGGGACAAGTCAGAGTATTTTGTTGTTTTATTTTAAATATTGGAGGTACAAGAGATTGCTTTGGAAGGATGGAAGGATGCAGTGGAAAAGGGGAGACTGGTAATGCCACAGAGAGAAGAGATACTGAAAGAATAACATTCTTGATGGACTGAGAAGTAGATGAGGGCTTTTTGGAATCTTTGACTAAGGAAATAACACTTTACTCAATTTTTTCTACCTTCCTTTTTTCTCGAGTGATTATTATTTTCATCTTTTTCTTCTCCTCCTCCTCCACCTTCTCCTTCTCGTTCTTCTTCTCCTTCTCCTTCTCCTTCTCCTTCTCCTCCTCCTCCTCCTCCTCCCCTCCTCCTCCTCCTCCCCTCCCCCTCCTCCTCCCCCTCCCCCTCCTCCTCCCCCTCCCCCTCCCCCTCCTCCTCCTCCTCCTTCTTCTATATATATATTTTTGGAAAGATTCTTCTCCCTGTATCTTTAAAGAACCTGGTAGCTTCTACCTTCCACTCCCCGAATGAGTATTTAAGAATGAGCAAATAAATGTACACCTTACCTATATAAATATGTACATTTTTGTATGTCAGGTAACTTCTGAGTCTGTCCATTCTATTTCTTTATTTTCCCTTAAAATTTGCACTACAACATTATTTGTTTATGATGCCATTAATATTAATACTCAGGAAAAGATAGTTGGTTTGCTACAAATAAAAAATAATCCTGAAGAATGCTGACTTGTTTCTCAAAAAATGTTTCAAGAATAATTCAGTTAACAATAAACATTCATTAATCTCTTTCTAAATATTAGGCATTGTGATAAATCATGGAAGAGATCCCAAATTATTTACCTATGGCAAACACTAGGAAATCATATGATATTTAATAGCATGTATTTCATTTACTTCTGCTACTCCTCACTTCTTTTTTTTTTAACATCTTTATTGGAGTATGATTGCTTTACAATGGTATGTTAGTTTCAGCTTCACAACAAAATGAATCAGTTATATATATACATATGTTCCCATATCTCTTCCCGCTTGCGTCTCCCTCCCTCCCACCCTCCCTATCCCACCCCTCCACGTGGTCACAAAGCACCGAGCTGATCTCCCTGTGCTATGCGGCTGCTTCCCACTAGCTGTCTACCTTTCGTTCGGTAGTGTATATATGTCCATGCCTCTCTCTCGCTTTGTCACCGTTTACCCTTCCCCCTCCCCATAGCCTCAAGTCCATTCTCTAGTAAGTCTGTGTCTTTATTCCTGTTTCACCCCTAGGTTTTTCATGAAATTTTTTTCCCCTAAATTCCATGTATATGTGTTAGCATATGGTATTTGTCTCTCTCTTTCTGACTTACTTCACTCTGTATGACAGACTCTAGGTCTATCCACCTCATTACAAATAGCGCAATTTCGTTTCTTTTTATGGCTGAGTAATATTCCATTGTATATATGTGCCACATCTTCTTTATCCATTCATCCGATGATGGACACTTAGGTTGTTTCCATCTCTGGGCTATTGTAAATAGAGCTGCAATGAACATTTTGGTACATGATTCTTTTTGAATTATGGTTTTCTCAGGGTATATGCCCAGCAGTGGGATTGCTGGGTCATATGGTAGTTCTATTTGTAGTTTTTTAAGGAAGCTCCATACTGTTCTCCACAGTGGCTGTATCAATTTACATTCCCACCAACAGTGTAAAAGGGTTCCCTTTTCTCCACACCCTCTCCAGCATTTATTGTTTCTAGATTTTTTGATGATGGCCATTCTGACTGGTGTGAGATGATATCTCATTGTAGTTTTGATTTGCATTTCTCTAATGATTAGTGATGTTGAGCATTCTTTCATGTGTTTGTTGGCAGTCTGTATATCTTCTTTGGAGAAATGTCTATTTAGGTTTTCTGCCCATTTTTGGATTGGGTTTTTTGTTTTTTTGTTATTAAGCTGCATGAGCTGCTTATAAATTTTGGAGATTAATCCTTTGTCAGTTGCTTCATTTGCAAATATTTTCTCCCATTCTGAGGGTTGTCTTTTGGTCTTCTTTATGGTTTCCTTTGCTGTGCAAAAGCTTTGAAGTTTCATTAGGTCCCATTTGTTTACTTTTGTTTTAATTTCCATTTCTCTAGGAGGTGGGTCAAAAAGGACCTTGCTGTGATTTATGTCATAGAGTGTCCTGCCTATGTTTTCTTCTAAGAGTTTGATCGTTTCTGGCCTTACATTTAGGTCTTTAATCCATTTTGAGTTTATTTTTGTGTATGGTGTTAGGGAGTGATCTAATCTCATACTTTTACATGTAGCTGTCCAGTTTTCCCAGCACCACTTATTGAAGAGGCTGTCCTTTCTCCACTGTACATTCCTGCCTCCTTTATCAAAGATAAGGTGACCATATGTGCATGGGTTTATCTCTGGGCTTTCTATCCTGTTCCATTGATCTATATTTCTGTTTTTGTGCCAGTACCATACTGTCTTGATTACTGTAGCTTTGTAGTATAGTCTGAAGTCAGGAAGCCTGATTCCTCCAGCTCCGTTTTTCGTTCTCAAGATTGCTTTGGCTATTCGGGGTCTTTTGTGTTTCCATACAAATTGTGAAATTTTTTGTTCTAGTTCTGTAAAAACCGCCATTGGTAATTTGATAGGGATTGCATTGAATCTGTAGATTGCTTTGGGTAGTAGAGTCATTTTCACAATGTTGATTCTTCCAATGCAAGAACATGGTATATCTCTCCATCTATTTGTATCATCTTTAATTTCTTTCATCAGTGTCTTATAATTTTCTGCATACAGGTCTTTCGTCTCCTTAGGTAGGTTTATTCCTAGATATTTTATTCTTTTTGTTGCAATGGTAAATGGGAGTGTTTTCTTGATTTCACTTTCAGATTTTTCATCCTTAGTGTATAGGAATGCCAGAGATTTCTGTGCATTCATTTTGTATCCTGCTACTTTACCAAATTCATTGATTAGCTCTAGTAGTTTTCTGGTAGCATCTTTAGGATTCTCTATGTATAGTATCATGTCATATGCAAAGAGTGACAGCTTTACTTCTTCTTTTCCGATTTGGATTCCTTTTATTTCCTTTTCTTCTCTGATTGCTGTGGCTAAAACTTCCAAAACTATGTTGAATAAGAGTGGTGAGAGTGGGCAACCTTGTCTTGTTCCTGATCTTAGTGGAAATGCTTTCAGTTTTTCACCATTGAGGACGATGTTGGCTGTGGGCTTGTCATATTGGCCTTTATTATGTTGAGGAAAGTTCTCTCTATGCCTGCTTTCTGCAGGGTTTTTATCATAAATGGGTGTTGAATTTTGTCAAAAGCTTTCTCTATCTATTGCGATGATCATATGGTTTTTCTCCTTCAATTTGTTAATATGGTGTATCACGTTGATTGATTTGCGTATATTGAAGAATCCTTGCATTCCTGGAATAAACCCCACTTGATCATGGTGTATGATCCGTTTAATGTGCTGTTGGATTCTGTTTGCTAGTATTTTGTTGAGGATGTTCATCAGTGATATTGGCCTGTAGTTTTCTTTCTTTGTGACATCCTTGTCTGGTTTTGGTGTCAGGGTGATGGTGGCCTCGTAGAATGAGTTGGGAGTGTTCCTCCCTCTGCTATATTTTGGAAGACTTTGAGAAGGATAGGTGATAGCTCTTCTCTAAATGTTTGATAGAATTTGCCTGTGAAGCCATCTGGTCCTGGGCTTTTGCTTGTTGGAAGATTTTTAATCACAGTTTCAATTTCAGTGCTTGTGATTGGTCTGTTCATATTTTCTATTTCTTCCTGATTCAGTCTTGGCAGGTTGTGCATTTCTAAGAATTTGTCCATTTCTTCCAGGTTGTCCATTTTATTGGCATAGGGTTGCTTGTAGTAATCTCTCATGATCTTTTGTATTTCTGCAGTGTCAGTTGTTCCTTCTCCTTTTTCATTTCTAATTCTATTGATTTGAGTCTTCTCCCTTTTTTTCTTGATGAGTCTGGCTAATGGTTTCTCAATTTTGTTTATCCTTTCAAAGAACCAGCTTTTAGTTTTATTGATCTTTGCTATCGTTTCCTTCATTTCTTTTTCATTTATTTCTGATCTGATTTTTATGATTTCTTTCCTTCTGCTAACTTTGGGGTTTTTTTGTTCTTCTTTCTCTAATTGCTTTAGGTGCAAGGTTAGGTTGTTTATTCGAGGTGTTTCCTCTTTCTTAAGGTAGGATTGTATTGCTATAAACTTCCCTCTTAGAACTGCTTTTGCTGCATCCCATAGATTTTGAGTCGTCGTGTCTCCATTGTCATTTGTTTCTAGGTATTTTTTGATTTCCTCTTTGATTTCTTCAGTGATCACTTCGTAATTAAGTAGTGTATTGTTTAGCCTCCATGTGTTTGTATTTTTTACAGATCTTTTCCTGTAATTGATATCTAGTCTCATAGCATTGTGGTCGGAAAAGATACTTGATACAATTTCAATTTTCTTAAATTTACCAAGGCTTGATTTGTGACCCAAGATATGATCTATCCTGGAGAATGTTCCATGAGCACTTGAGAAAAATGTATATTCTGTTGTTTTTGGATGGAATGTCCTATAAATATCAATTAAGTCCATCTTGTTTAATGTATCATTTAAAGCTTGTGTTTCCTTATTTATTTTCATTTCGGATGATCTGTCCATTGGTGAAAGTGGGGTGTTAAAGTCCCCTACTGTGAATGTGTTACTGTCGATTTCCCCTTTTATGGCTGTCAGTATTTGCCTTATGTATTGAGGTGCTCCTATGTTGGGTGCATAAATATTTACAATTGATATATCTTCTTCTTGGATCGATCCCTTGATCATTATGTAGTGTCCTTCTTTGTCTCTTCTAATAGTCTTTATTTTAAAGTCTATTTTGTCTGATATGAGAATTGCTACTCCAGCTTTCTTTTGGTTTCCATTTGCATGAAATACCTTTTTCCATCCCCTTACTTTCAGTCTGTATGTGTCTCTAGGTCTGAAGTGGGTCTCTTGTAGACAGCAAATATATGCGTCTTGTTTTTGTATCCATTCAGCCAATCTGTGTCTTTTGGTGGGAGAATTTAGTCCATTTACACTTAAGGTAATTATCGATATGTGTGTTCTCATTCCCATTTTCTTAATTGTTTTTGGTTCGTTATTGTAGGTCTTTTCCTTCTTTTGTGTTTCTTGCCTAGAGAAGTTCCTTTAGCAGTTGTTGTAGAGCTGGTTTGGTGGTGCTGAAATCTCTAAGCTTTTGCTTGTCTGTAAAGGTTTTAATTTCTCCATCAAATCTGAATGAGATCCTTGCTGGGTAGAGTAATCTTGGTTGCAGGTTTTTCTCCTTCAACACTTTCAATATGTCCTGCCACTCCCTTCTGGCTTGCAGGGTTTCTGCTGAAAGATCAGCTGTTAACCTTCTGGGGATTCCCTTGTGTGTTAGTTGTTGTTTTTCCCTTGCTGCTTTTAATATGTTTTCTTTGTATTTAATTTTTGACTGTTTGATTAATATGTGTCTTGGCATATTTCTCCTTGGATTTATCCTGTATGGGACTCTCTGTGCTTTCTGGACTTGATTAACTATTTCCTTTCCCATATTAGGGAAGTTTTCAACTATAATCTCTTCAAATATTTTCTCAGTCCCTTTCTTTTTCTCTTCTTCTTCTGGAACCCCTATAATTCGAATGTTGGTGCTTTTAATGTTGTCCCAGAGGTCTCTGAGAGTGTCCTCAGTTCTTTTCATTCTTTTTTCTTTATTCTGCTCTGCATTAGTTATTTCCACTATTTTATCTTCCAGGTCACTTATCCGTTCTTCTGCCTCAGTTATTCTGCTATTGATCCCATCTAGAGTATTTTTCATTTCATTTATTGTGTTGTTCATCATTGTTTGTTTCCTCTTTAGTTCTTCTAGGTCCTTGTTAAATGTTTCTTGCATTTTGTCTATTCTATTTCCAAGATTTTGGATCATCTTTACTATCATTATTCTGAATTCTTTTTCAGGTAGACTGCCTATTTCCTCTTCATTTGTTAGGTCTGGTGGGTTTTTATCTTGCTCCTTCATCTGCTGTGTGTTTTTCTGTCTTTTCATTTTGCTTATCTTACTGTGTTTGGGGTCTCCTTTTTTCAGGCGGAAGGTTCGTAGTTCCTGTTGTTTTTTGTGTCTGTCCCCAGTGGCTAAGGTTGGTTCAGTGGGTTGTGTAGGCTTCCTGGTGGAGGGGACTAGTGCCTGTGTTCTGGTGGATGAGGCTGGATCTTGTCTTTCTGGTGGGCAGGTCCACGTCTGGTGGTGTGTTTTGGGGTGTCTGTAGACTTATTATGGTTTTGAGCAGCCTCTCTGCTAATGGGTGGGGTTGTGTTCCTGTCTTGCTAGTTGTTTGGCATAGGATGTCCAGCACTGTAGCTTGCTGGTCGTTGAGTGAAGCTGGGTGCTGGCGTTGAGATGGAGATCTCTGGGAGATTTTCACCGTTTGATATTATGTGCAGCTGGGAGACCTCTTGTGGACCAGTGTCCTGAAGTTGGCTCTCCCGCCTCAGTGGCACAGCACTAACTCCTGGTTGCAGCACCAAGAGCCTTTCATCCACACCGCTCCTTAATTTGGGATGATTCGTTGTCTATTCATGTATTCCACAGATGCAGGGTACATCAAGTTGATTGTGCAGCTTTAGTCCGCTGCTTCTGAGGCTGCTGGGAGAGATTTCCCTTTCTCTTCTTTGTTTTCACAGCTCCCAGGGGCTCAGCTTTGGATTTGGCCCCGCCTGTGCGTGTAGGTCGCCGGAGGGCGTCTGTTCTTTGCTCAGACAGGACGGGGTTAAAGGAGCCACTGATTGGGAGGCTCTGGCTCACTCAGGCCGGGGGAGGGAGGGTCACGGAGTGTGGGGCGGGCCTGAAGCGGCAGAGGCCGGCGTGACGTTGCTAGCCTGAGGCACGTCGTGCGTTCTCCCGGGGGAGTTGTCCCTGGATCCCGGGACCCTGGCAGTGGCGGGCTGCACAGGCTCCCTGGAAGGGGGTGCGGATAGTGACCTGTGTTCGCACACAGGCTTCTTGGTGGTGGCAGCAGTGGCCTTAGCGTCCCATGTCTGTCTCTGGGGTCCGCACTTTTAGCCGCGGCTCGCGCCCGTCTCTGGAGCTCCCTTAAGCAGCGTTCTTAATCCCCTCTCCTCGCGCACCAGGAAACAAAGAGGGAAGAAAACGTCTCTTGCCTCTTCGGCAGCTCCAGACCTTTCCCCGGACTCCCTCCCGGCTAGCCGTGGCGCACTAACTCCCTTCAGGCTGTGTTCACGCCGCCAACCCCAGTCCTCTTCCTGCGCTCCGACCGAAGCCGGAGCCTCAGCTCCCAGCCCCGCCCACCCCGGCGGGCGAGCAGACAAGCCTCTCGGCTGGTGAGTGCCGGTCGGCCCCATCCTCTGCGCTGGAATCTCTGCGCTGGAATCTCTCCGCTTTGCCTTCCGCACCCCTGTTGTTGTGCTCTCCTCCGCGGCTCCGAAGCTCCCCCACTCCGCCACCCTCAGTCTCTGCCCACGAAGGGGCTTCCTAGTGTGTGGACACTTTTCCTCCTTCACGGCTCCCTCCCGCTGGTGCAGGATCCGTCCCTATCCTTTTGTCTCTGTTTATTTTTTTCTTTTGCCCTAACCAGGTACGTGGGGGGTTCCTTGCCTTTTGGGAGGTCTGAGGTCTTCTGCCAGCGTTCAGTAGGTGCTCTGTAGGAGTTGTTCCACACGTAGATGTATTTCTGGTGTATCTGTGGGGAGGAAGGTGATCTCCGCGTCTTACTCTTCCGCCATCTTCCCGGAAGTCTCACTCCTGACTTCTAATACTCTTATTCTTTTTTTTAAATTTTATCATATTTTATTATATACTTTTTTTTGTTTTTTTATTTTATCGTTTTATTGAAGTATAGTTGACTTACAATGTTGTGTTAGTTTCAAGTGTATGGCAAAGCAATTCAGTTATACATATATCTATATCTATTCTTTTTCAGATTCTTTTTCTTTATAGGTTATTACAAATTATTGAGTATAGTTCTCTGTGCTATACAGTAGGTCCTTGTTGGTTATCTACTTTTTATATAGTCGTGTGTAGATGTTAATCCCAAACTCCTAATTTATCGCTCCCCCACCCCTTTCCCCTTTGGTAACCATAAGTTATTTTTTCTACGTTAAATCTACTCACTGAAATAGGGTATGTGTCTCAATTTATTTGTATGCACTTTTTAATTTGTATGCTCATTTACTCACTCTTTCATTCACTTTTGTATATAGCACTAACCCATAAATGATTTAACATTGCTTACAGAGTGACTTAAAGTGTAATAATTCAAATAATATTAAAGTATATAATAAAATATCTTATATTTTAATAAAATTAAAAATTGCATACAAATATAGAGACACATACCCTATTCCTATGGGTAGGTTTAAATTTGGTGTAGGGATTTTAATTTGGAGGTAGGGGAGTAAAGAACAGTAATAACTATAGCACAAGACAAAGCTTAGTATTTGAGAAGTATGTACAGTATTTTTAAAAAGTGTCTAAGGAGGGAGAATACAATGTTTTTAATGAAAGGGGAAGTAGCATTTTGAGAGTTGAGATAAGCCTAAATTGACTTACAGGATTAAAACACATTTTTAAAATTAGCACCATGCTCTAACCAACTGAGCTAACCAGCCAGCTGATAAAACCAAAAAATTTTAAACCTCATTGAAATAGTATGCAATCCCATGGTGGAGAAATTGTATTATGGAAAAAAAAAACCATACGGATGAAAATAAAAAGTCATATCATTTTATAAAATTATTAAAATTTTACCAACTGGAGGAAGAGCTGGGGAAGGAAAGACATTTTCAGGCTAAGAGAACATCGTGGCAAAGTCAAGAAGGGGGGAGAGAACAACAGGAGTTGGGGATAATGGGCGATTTAACAAATAGTGTGGTTGCTCATGACTGGAAATACAGATTTGGTTTTTAGCATGGAAGCCTTGAATGCTCATCTGAAGAATTTTAATGGACTTCTGAAGGATCAGGACAGGATATCCTGTATTTGGTTTTTCATTTTAGGATGCCTAATGTGGTGATGGCGCATGACAAATACAAGGGGGAATGGATGGTGGAATTAGGAAACCAGTTAGGCTTCCTCTTGCAAAAACCCACACCTGAGCCATTGGCTTCATAGTGGGAATGAAAAAGTAGAGAAGACTGAGTGACACACTGCAGAATGAAAAATTTTCTAGATCTGACAGGTGAATATGGGAGAAAAATAAAAGGTTACTCCAAAGTTTTGAACTTGAGTGCCAGGCAGGTTGGTGAAATGGAGATAGGAAAGTCAGAAGAACTCATTGCAGTGACAGAAGAACAATGAGGTTCATTCTGAGCTTGTGGAGTTTCTGATGTCAGAGTCTGGCAGGGAGTTGACAATATGGTGAGAAGGGCAGGGCTAGAGATCATGAATTTGGGCACCTTGGTATCAAGGTGGTAGATAAAGCCATGGAAGCATTAGCATTATGAGGAAATTACACAGCTGGAGAAAGTTAAAAAAAAAAAAGTAAACAAAAAGTTAATGTTTCATTGTATTTCTTCCCTTTCCTTTACAGTCCTAAAAATTGAAATCTTGGGACAGACTGATTTTTTTAACAGGGGGAATTGATAATATGCTTGGGTGGACAAAGAGATCTTGGCATGTATGTATTAGTATTAAGAGTATTGATTGCAAATGTGGATCCTGGAAACAAGCTTAGTGTAGAAGACAGCTGTTATTTTTTTTAATTTATTAGAAATAATTTTAATGTGTGTAACTGTTTGAATATAGTAAATTGTAGTTGAGGTTATGGGATGTATTGGGTTGGCCAAAAACTTCATTTGGGTTTTCCATAGCATCTTACAGAAAAGCCCAAACGAACTTTTTGGCCAACCCAATATTGTATAAAATTACTCTTATATTAAATACCAGTAGAACTTAGGTTTCTTTTTTAAAAACTAGCTAATGGGTTCTAAAAATGGGAATTGGGAGGGTCTGAACAGCTGGAAAGCAGATGGGGGTTAGGATGGGGTGAATAGAAAAGTCATTACTAAGAGACATGTTTAATCTTATGGTTTTCTGTTTGATTTGGTGACTTTATAGTGGAATTTGAGACATCGTTTTGGCAGCCAACTGGATTTGGGTTCTGTTGTAAAATTTATGGGTAGTACAATGTGGCTTTGCAGAGAATGATAGAGTCTGTTGTCATAAATTCTCTGCATAAGAACTTCTGTTACCAAATTGTGCACACATAACAAGTTTAATAAAGGATGCTAAAGCATTTAAATTGTGGTATTCCTGCAGGGTCTTTTAAAGGTAACATTACAGAGAGAGCTTCCTGTGCATCTTGTAGAAAGTAGTCCCTATATCACCTGTTCCATTAGTTTCTATGCTCTTTGTTTTCTCCCTAGTACTTATCTACATGCCTAATATTATAGCACACATTGCTATGTCCATTTGTTCATTGACTGTCGACTGCCCTAGCTCCTAAGATCACTGACATAGGCACTTGGCACTTCTTGTTCATTGTTGTGAGTGTCTCATGTTGTGCCTGATCCAAAGTAGAGCTCAATAAATACCTGTGCACTGACTAACAGCTGACTGAAGGATAAGAGATGGTTGTTTTCTCTATTAGTAAGTATGGACCTTGAGAAGAGAGATTGTTCCTTGTTCTCTCCAATTTAACCCTTCCCTTATCCCTCCCTTCTCCCTTCCTCATTCATTTACTTGCTCTTTTATGTGTGGGACAGGATTCCCAGCACCTTGAACAGTGCCTGAGACACAACACTGGCACTTGACAAGTATTTACTGAATTTGTGAATATATGTATTCATTCACTCCTTCACCTGTCAAACCCTATGTGTATGTGTACATCTTCTTTATACTAGACATTCTTCTGGGTCCTAAGTGTGTAAGGAATATCTGTACTAAAAAAACCCAACTCAATTACAGACTAAGGAGTAGAGTAACTGCTCTGTTAGAGGGGTGCCCTTGGGGCTTTATGAGCAGAGAAGAAGGACACCTAATCAGACAATGGGGAGGAAAGGTGTATGGACAGAAGGGAGTATCAGTGAAGGCTTCCTTGAGCTGAGAATTTAAGGAGACTCACAGACCTCATAAAGGCCCATAAATATAAACCAAATTGAATTACATGCATATTATCTTTGAGCAATTGAGGAAATTTTAATACTGTGGTTTTTCAAATGTGGGTGACATGGGCTGAAGTAGATATATCAGTATAAATTGGAGAGCTTTCTAAAAAGAAACATCTCCTTCCCTTTCTCATATCTGAGATCCTGTCATGCAGAAGGCACATATTTTGACGAAGCATCAAAGATAATTTTATACAGTCCCTTCCCCCACCTCCCCCTGGTAAACCAACCCTAGCCAAATAGATTGGTATTAGCCTAATACTGCCATCTGAGATAGTGATTTTATATCCTGAAAGAATATAAAATTTTTGTATTTTTTTCTGCGTTATTCTTACTTAATAGGTTGAATATATTTATAGATTTTAAAGTGTTACTTTAAATACCTCTCAATTTACATGTCCTTTAGGAAGAACTATTCCTTTATTTAGAATAAAGTTGACATAAGACATTTTAAATGGTAGTATATATGAGTAAGATATAAAACAAAGTTTCCTATTGGAATGATGTAAGAGGGAAATATAAGTGGGCCATGTGTATATTTACTTACATATATACATATGTTTAAGGTCCATCAACAACTAGCAAACAGATGTCTGTGTTGAAAACTCTTCAAGTTGATGTTATGTTTACTCGACTGATGGTTTCTGTTTTCATTCAAAGCTCTTAGCACATGTTTATTGAACCTTACAAAATGACACTGTACTTGTGTTTATTCTTTTCTCCTAAGATTCATTTTTGTTATTGTTCAAAGACTTTTTGATGTTCCAGCAGCCCCTAATTGATGGCAGTTGAATACATTGTTGTTAACTAATTATGACTAATTCTGTCCAAATTTTAATTTACTAGCTAAAAGATTCAGAGGAACATATTTAACTTGCATATTGAAAAAGAACAGGGTCCTCAGTATTCTTAATGACTGGGAGAAAAGGAGGTCCCCTTAAACCTTTAGCATGAAACTTTTATGTAAACAATTTTGAAGGTGGAACTTTTGGAGAAATATTTCATTCCTGTTGCTATTAAGATAATTATTTTCTCTGCTTTAAATTAAAATTTTTTCAGAGAAAGTGAAAAATGTGGAGTTTCCAAATCCAAACTTGATTTGAAATGTGTAATATATATAACTCACTGTGATATACACATGAATAAATGTTAATTATATTTTCATATCTAGACCCCCAACAGTATCTGCTGCTAACCTTCTTTCTCAGTTGGTGGTGGAGAATGATATCTTGATTAGATTTTATAATTTCTTTCTTTTTAAATTAATTTTATTTATTTTTTTATGCAGCAGGTTCTTATTAGTCATCAATATTTTACACATCAGTATATACATGTCAATCCCAATCGCCCAATTCATCACAGCACCACCCCCAGCATCCCGCCTCTTTCCCCACTTGGTGTCCATATGTTTGTTCTCTACATCTGTGTCTCAATTTCTGCCCTGCAAACAGGTTCATCTGAACCATTTTTCTAGGTTCCACATATATGCATTAATATACAGTATTTGTTTTTCTCTTTCTGACTTCACTCTGTATGACAGTCTCTAGATCCATTCACATCTCAACAAATGACCAATTTTGTTCCTTTTTATGGCTGAATAATATTCCATTGTGTATATGTACCACATCTTCTTTATCCATTCATCTGTCGATGGGCATTTAGGTTGCTTCCATGACCTGGCTATTGTAAATAGTGCTGCAATGAACATTGGGGTGCATGTGTCTTTTTGAATTATGGTTTTCTCTGGGTATATGCCCAGTAGAGGGATTGCTGAATCATATGGTAATTCTATTTTTAATTTTTTAAGAAACCTCCATACTGTTCTCCAGAGTGGCTATATCAATTTACATTCCCACCAACAGTGCAAGAGGGTTCCTTTTTCTGCACACGCTCTCCAGCATTTGTTGTTTGTAGATTTTCTGATGATGCCCATTCTAACTGGTGTGAGGTGATACCTCATTGTAGTTTTGATTTACATTTCTCTAATAATTAGTGATGCTGAGAAGCTTTTCATGTGCTTCTTGGCCATCTGGATGTCTTCTTTGGAGAAATGTCTATTTAGATCTTCTGCCCATTTTTAGATTGGGTTGTTTGTTTTTTTAATATTGAGCTGCATGAGCTGTTTATATATTTTGGAGATTGATCCTTTGTCTCTTGATTCGTTTGCAAATATTTTGTCCAACTCTGACGGTTGTCTTTTTGTCTTGTTTATGGTTTCCTTTGCTGTGTAAAATCTTTTAAGTTTCATTAGGTCCCATTTGTTTATTTTTGTTTTTATTTCCATTACTCTAGGAGGTGGATCAAAAAAGATCTTGCTGTGATTTATGTCAAAGTGTGTTCTTCCTATGTTTTCCTCTAAGAGTTTTATAGTGTCTGGTCTTACATTTAGGTCTCTAATCCATTTTGAGTTTATTTTTGTGTATGGTGTTAGGGAGTGTTCTAATTTCATTCTTTTACATGTAGCTGTCCAGTTTTCCCAGCACCACTTTTTAAGGAGGCTGTCTTTTCTCCATTGTATATGCTTGCCTCCTTTGTCATAGATAAGTTGACCATATGTGTGTGGGTTTATCTCTGGGCTTTCTATCCTTTTCCATTGACCTATATCTCTCTTTTTGTGCCAGTACCATATTGTCTTGATGACTGTAGCTTTGTAGTATAGTTTGAAGTCAGGGAGTCTGATTCCTCCAGCTCTGTTTTTTCCCCTCAAGACTGCTTTGGCTATTCGGGGTCTTTTGTGTCTCCATACAAATTTTAAGATTTTTTGTTCTAATTCCATAAAAAATGCCATTGATAATTTGATAGGGATTGCATTGAATCTGTAGATTGCTTTGGGTAGTATAGTCATTTTTACAATATTGATTTTTCCAATCCAATAACATGGTATATCTCTCCATCTGTTGGTATCATCTTTAATTTCTTTCATCAGTGTCTTATAGTTTTCTGCATACAGGTCTTTTTTCTCCCTAGGTAGGTTTATTCCTAGGTATTTTATTCTTTTTGTTGTAGTGGTAAATGGGAGTGTTTCCTTAATTTCTCTTTCAGATTTTTCATCATTAGTGTACAGGAATGCAAGAGATTTCTCTGCATTAATTCTGTATCCTGCAACATTACCAAATTCATTGATTAGCTCTAGTAGTTTTCTGGTGGCATCTTTAGGGTTCTCTATGTAGAGCATCATGTCATCTGCAAACAGTGACAGTTTTACTTCTTCTTTTCCTATTTGTATTCCTTTTATTTCTTTTTCTTCTCTGATTGCTGTGGCTACGACTTCCAAAACTATGTTGAATAATAGTGGTGACAGTGGACATCCTTGTCTTTTTCCTGATCTTAGAGGGAATGCTTTCAGTTTTTCACCATTGAGAATGATGTTTGCTGTGGGTTTGTCATATATGGCATTTATGATGTTGAGGTAGGTTCCCTCTATGCCCACTTTCTGCACAGTTTTTATCATAAATCGGTGTTGAATTTTGTCAAAAGCTTTTTCTGCATCTATTGAGATGATTATATGGTTTTTATTCTTCAATTTGTTAATATGGTGTATCACATTCATTGATTTGTGTATATTGAAGAATCGTTGCATCCCTGGGATAAATCCCACTTGATCATGGTGTATGATCCTTTTAATGTGTTGTTGGATTCTCTTTACTAGTATTTTGTTGAGGATTTCTGCATCAATATTCATCAGTGATATTGGTCTCTAATTTTCTTTTTTTGTAGTATCTTTGTCTGGTTTTGGTATCAGGTTGATGGTGGCCTCATAGAATGAGTTTGGGAATGTTCCTTCCTCTGCAATTTTTTGGAAGAGTTTGAGAAGGATAGGTGTTAGCTCTTCTCTACATGTTTGATAGAATTCACCTGTGAAGCCATCTGGTCCTGGACTTTTGTTTGTTGGAAGATTTTTAATCACAGTTTCAATTTCATTACTTGTGATTCATCTGTTCATATTTTCTATTTGTTCCTGGTTCAGTCCTGGAAGGTTATACCTTTCTTAGAATTTGTCCATTTCTTCCAGGTTGTCCATTTTATTGGCATAGAGTTGCTTATAGTAGTCTCTTAGGATGCTTTGTATTTCTGTGGTGTCTGTTGTAACTTCTTTTTCATTTCTAATTTTATTGATTTGAGTCCTCTCCCTCTTTTTCTTGATGAGTCTGGCTAAAGGTTTATCAATTTTATCTTCTCAAAGAACCAGCTCTTAGTTTTATTGATCTTTGCTATTGTGTTCTTTGTTTCTATTTCATGTATTTCTGCTCTGATTTTTGTGATATCTTTCATTCTGCTATGTTTGGGTTTTGTTTGTGCTTCTTTGTCTAGTTCCTTTAGGTGTAAGGTTAGATTGTTTATCTGAGTTTTTTATTGTTTCTTGAGGTAGGCTTGTATAGCTACAAACTTCCCTCTTAGAACTGCTTATGCTGCATCCCATAGGTTTTGGATTGTTGTGTTTTCATTGTCATTTGCCTCTAGGTATTTTTTGATTTCCTCTTTGATTTCTTCAGCGATCTCTTGGTTATTTAGTAACGTATTGTTTAGCCTCCATGTGTTTGTATTTTTTACGTTTCTTTCCCTGTAATTGATTTCTAATTACAGTTGTGGTGTTGTGGTCTGAAAACATGCTTGATATGATTTCAGATTTCTTAAATTTACTGTGGCTTGATTTGTGACCCAAGACCCTGGGGAATGTTCCATGCTCACTTGAGAAGAAAGTGTAATCTGCTGTTTTTGGAAAGAATGTCCTATAAATATCAATTAAATCTGTCTGGTCTATTGTGTCATTTAAAGCTTCTGTTTCCTTATTTATTTTCAATTTGGATGATCTGTCCATTGGTGTAAGTGACGTGTTAAAGTCCTCCAGTATTATTGTGTTACTGTTGATTTCCTCTTATATAGCTGTTGCCTTATGTATTGAGGTGCTCCTATGTTGGGTGCATGTATATTTATAATTGTTATATCTTCTTCTTGGATTGATCCCTTGATCATTATGTTGTGTCCTCCTTGCCTCTTGTAACATTCTTTATTTTAAAGTCTATTTTATCAAATATGAGTATTGCTACTCCAGCTTTCTTTTGATTTCCATTTGCATGGAATATCTTTTTCTATCCCCTCACTTTCAGTCTGAATGTGTCCCTAGGTCTCAAGTGGGTCTCTTGTAGACAGCATATATATGGGTCTTGTTTTTGTATCCATTCAGCAAGCCTGTGTCTTTTGGTTGGAGTATTTAATCCTTTCATGTTTAAGGTAATTATCGATATGTATGTTCCTATGACCCTTTTCTTAATTGTTTTGGGTTTGTTTTTGTAGGTCCTTTTCTTCTCTTGTGTTTCCCACTTAGAGAAGTTCCTTTAGCATTTGTTGTAGAGCTGGTTTGGTGGTGCTGAGTTCTCTTAGCTTTTGCTTGTCTGTAAAACTTTTGATTTCCCCATCAAATCTGAATGAGATCCTTGCCGGGTAGAGTAATCTTGGTTGTCGGTTCTTCCCTTTCATCACTTTAAGTATATCATGCCACTCCCTTCTGGCTTGTAGAGTTTCTCCTGAGAAATCAGCTTTTAACCTTATGGGAGTTCCATTGTATGTTATTTGTCGTTTTTCCCTTGCTGCTTTCAATGATTTTTCTTTGTCTTTAATATTTGCCAGTTTGATCGCTATGTGTCTCGGCGTGTTTCTCCTTGGGATTTTCCTGTATGGGACTCTCTGCGCTTCCTGGACTTGGGTGGCTATTTCCTTTTCCATGTTATGGAAGTTTTCGACTATAATCTCTTCAAATATTTTCTCGGGTCCTTTCTCTCTCTCTTCTCTTTCTGGGACCCCTATAATGCAAATGTTGTTGTGTTTAATGTTGTCCCAGAGGTCTCTTAAGCTGTATTCATGTCTTTTCATTCTTTTTTCTTTTGTTCTCTTCTGTGGCAGTGATTTCCACCATTCTATCTTCCAGGTCACTTAACCGTTCTTCTGCCTCAATTCTTCTGCTATTGATTCCTTCTAGTGTAGTTTTCATTTCAATTATTGTATTGTTCATCTCTGTTTGTTTGTTCTTTAATTCTTCTAGGTCTTTGTTAAACATTTCTTGCATCTTCTTGATCTTTGCCTCCATTCTTTTTCTGAGGTCCTAGATCATCTTCACTATCATTTTTCTGAATTCTTTTTCTGGAAGGTTGTCTATCTCCACTTAATTTAGTTGTTTTTCTGGGGTTTTATCTTGTTCCTTCATCTGGTACATAGCCCTCTGCCTTTTCTTTTTTTTTTTTTTTTTTTTGCGGTACGCGGGCCTCTCACTGTTGTGGCCTCTCCCGTTGCGGAGCACAGGCTCCAGACACGCAGGCTCAGTGGCCATGGCTCACGGGCCCAGCCACTCCATGGCATGTGGGATCTTCCCGGACCGGGGCATGAACCCATGTCCCCTGCATTGGCGGGCGGACTTTCAACCACTGCGCCACCAGGGAAACCCAGCCCTCTGCCTTTTCATCTTGTCTATCTTTCTGTGAATATGGTTTTTGTTCCACAGGCTGTTACTGTGGAGTGTCTCCTGCAGAGGTGGGAGGTGGCTCTGTCTCACCGTGAGGACAAGGACACTGGCAGCAGAAGTTCTGGGAAGTACTCCTTGGCGTGAGCCATCCCCGACTCTGCCATCAGCCCCCAATTTCTTAATTTTTTAAACTTAAAAGTTTTATTTCAATCCTGTTCATTTTGAATTTCCAAAGTCAAGTCTGACTTAAAGGCCCTCTTATCCTTTCCCTCTTTCACAAGCTCCATCTATTTTCTCCAATTGCTTCCTCTCTGCCCCTGCTCTGTGTGTGAGTGTGTGTTTAGAAGTAGATATGGTTAAGGATGTGGTGAGGGTGATATGGAGGGGAAGGCATTCTTGTCTTACCATAGAATCCCCCCTTCCATTATCTGCTGTCCTGGGGCCTAGAGATTGCCAAAATTACGCTTAATCTAGTAATTGCTTTTAAGTAAAGCTCAATATATGGAAATGGTTTACTTGAACTTTTAAAGTTATAGAAATCCAACTTCAAAATACACCTCTTATTGTTTTTCTTTTGATATTTTTCATTCTTTTCAAATTCTTCACTTCATATTCTTTCCTTCAATGACTCAGCACTGTTTGTGCCATAAGAAGAATCATCTTGTTTTTTGAACTATTTCATTTTGTGCTTTCCTCAATTCTGCCTTTAGTTGAAATAAGTCTTTCGGGAAACCCTTGTTTCTCCCTGGTAGATTCTACCAATTGTACAGAGTGAATTATGCAAGTAGCTATAGAAATTGTTAGTAATAGCATGTCAGATTTTATGTGTCACAATAAGGATGACATTTTTCTTAGTAAAAGCCTTCAAATAGTGTATTTGATACAGCCTGTCAAAATGTTTGTGTCTGTGGAGACGTTTAGAACATGGCATACCTATTTCTGAGTGTATATTATTAGAAGAATCATCTGCTGAATGTGTGATGAAAATTTAGTCCCGCCAGGAAATTGTGTGTTCAGACTGACATGCCACCTCCAACTTACGTCACCATTGGATTCAAATCACATAGGTTTGGCACAGCTAAGTGACCGTCTTTAAAATATTCATGCTGTTCTCATCCTCTGGGTCATTGTGTTCCTATTCACATTCAAATAAATTCCTTATTAATTATATAGTTTGCTTCAATAGCATTTTTGGTGTACAGATGTATTCATGAATATTATGCAGTCTTTCCTAGAACAGCCAGATGGTAGAGTTAGCCAAATTCCCTTGGCTAATTAATGCTTAGATGTGGCTTTTATCACACTAGAGCAGAACTTCTGTGACCTTGGGGTAAGTCTCTTCAGCCCACAGTAGATTGGATGCTGTTGAAGAACACACCAGAAATAGTTCTCTGCACGGATGGAGCTTCTACTCTGAAAGAAGTCGTACATATAGATATAAACAGAGATTCCAATTAGTACTAATAAAGTGAAAATTATATTGGTGTGGGCTAAGAGATGTTGAGTAATGAATTAACTTCAAAAGTAATAGGAGGTGATAACAGCATCTGAAGAACAGATTGTGTTGGATTAAGAGTTTTTTCATTGAAGGAAAAGTTATGGGTTGGGAAGAGGGAAGAAGGGCTTTGATAGACCAGTGACCTGTGATGTCATGGAGGTGAGGAAGGCAGAGTTAGAAAGCTGTGATCCTGGATACAAAGTGGAATCTGTGGGGTAGGGTGCTGTTGTACAAGGAGTGGAAACCAGCAAGGGTGAATGGCAGAGAAGTGAATCTGGGAAGATGCCGAGCAGTTGGAAGAGACCCATGAAACACACAATCGGTGGAGTTTTTTATTCTGTAAACAGGTGGGTTCTTGAGTCACAGAGCAACATGATCAAACCAATGTTTGCTCAAGATGAATGTCACATGAAGGAAAACAGAGATTCTAGAGGCAGGGGATCTCTTTACATGATGATGGTTATTTTTCTTTTTTAAAAGCCTTTAATTTCTAATACATAATAGGAAAGTTTTACAGGTACATGTGGAAAATATGCATGATCATAACTGAGGGTGCAGAAAACCTAAACAGATAGTTCACTGTCTGTTAGCTGGTATATAAACCAAAATTAACTGGAAGTCACAGCTGTTGTTTTAGGATGTTTTACAGTTTTAGGCATTTAATTTTTTTGAAGTAGAATTTTAAATTATGTAAAATATTTACATAGTTCCAAGTCAAACTAGGAAAAATTCACTATAGTCTTGTTTCTTTCCCTGATCTATTAATCCTTTCCCCCTACTCCCTGAATAAGCAAAATCTTATTGCTTTTTGTTACATGGTATCTAGTTTGAAAATTTAATAAAAACATATATATGTGTATACATACACATATACAACCCCCTTTTTCTTACACACATAGTGTCAGTCTATAAATAATATTTAGTCCTCTTTTCCACTTAAAATGTATTCTAGAGCTGTCTATATCTATCTATCTATCTATCTTTCTATCTATCTATCTATCTATCATCTATCTATCTAGGATATAGACATTTATCTTTTTTCTTTAGAGCTGCATAGTACTGCTTCGAGTGAATGTACAATAGATTTTTTAACCAGTTCCCTATTGATGGGTCTTTAATTAATGCCACAACTAATAGCCTTGCTTATGGAATATTTTGTATATTTGACAGGACCTACAAGTGAGATCTGAAAGTCAAAGGCTAATACATAGATAAATTAGCTAAAGATTTTCAAATTCTTCTACATAAGAATGCATCATTTTGTATTACTGTAACAGTGAATGAGAGCATTTATTTTCTAAGAACTGCCTCTATAGAGCATTTTCTCAATCTTTTAGATTTTTACCAATTGGATAGTTAAACATGGTATTTCATTATAGTTTAATTTGCTTTCTATAATTTTAAGTGAAGGTAGGCATTATTCATATGTTTAAGAGTAATTTGCATTTTTGCATGTTAATCATGTTTTTATATAATTTCTCCATTTTTCTATTGGAGTATTGGTCTTTTAATTCCAAGTTTTGTAGTTTTTCATAAATAAGGTATTATCCCTTTATAATTTAGTACACATATTTTTTTCCATTTTTTATTTATATTTTTCATTGTTTTTGGTTTTTGCTATATTATTTGTCAATAATTTCTTGTTTTGCTCTGGCTTTTGAATATTTGCGGGTTATAAAGTAATTTACCTGTGCTTTCTTCTAATACTTGTATGGTTCTAAATTTGAATTCAGAGCTCTGATCCATTTGGAATTTATCTTGGTTTTGGTGTAAGATAAAGCTGATTTTTTATATAACCATACAATTGTTACCACATGAGTTATTAATAAGTCCATATTTTCCTCCACTGATTGATATGCTGCCTTCGTTGTCTACTAAGTGTTTGTATGTAAAAAGTCTATTGATTCTTCTTTTTGTTTCATTGACCTTTCTATTCGTGTACAAATACCACTATTTTTATTTTAGTGGCTTTACAATATGTTTGAAATTTTGGTATAGGTAGACTCTCTTTTCATCTCCTGTGTGTTTTGCTTTTTACTTGGGAGGTTTTCTGGCAATTTCTACTGGTTTATTATATCATATAATCTTTGTAATAAATTTTTCTTCTCTAAGAAAATTGATGGCATTTTTTTGTTGTGATCACTTTACATTTACAATTTTACCTATGGAAAATAAATGACATTTTTTATGATGTTGGATTTTTCTATTCAAGAGCATAGTATATCTTTCAAGTTATTCTTTTGCATCTTTGAGAGTATCTTATATTTTTCCTGATATAAGCTTTAAATATTGTATTTAATTTATGCTTAGTTATCTCATTTTTATTTTCAATATATTAATGGGATCTTCCATTATATTTAGGCACAATAATTATTTTTTGTAACTATGAAGGCTCTTAAATTCTCTACACTAATTTTCTATTCTTCTAGTCTTGTGGCAGCTTTTCCATTGGTGCTTTTGTTGTTTTTAGATATCTCATCATGCCATGGACAAATGGAGATAGTTTTCCTCTTCTTAAAAATCTTATGCTTTTAATTGTTGTTTCTTTTCTAACTGCTTTGTCAAGTAAATCCAATACAATTAAATAGTTAAATAGTAGCAGAGATAGGAGGGTTTTTTTGTTCCCTTTATATGAATGCTTCTAATTTCCTCATTGAGGTGCTAATTTAAAGCTGAAATGCACATCAGCCTTTAAGGAAACTACTTATTTTTTAAAAACCATAAATTAGTAGTTGATGTGTCAAATGCATTTTGCTAAAAATATCATCTCTATTCAGATGAGTATATGATTTTTTCTTTATATATCTTGATTTGATGAATTACATTAAAGGATTTCCTAATATTGGAACCCTCTTGCTTTCTTGAATAAACTTTACTTATTTCTCAAATGATTACTTTTTAATTTTCATCTTTCATTTTTCTTTTAAAATCTTTCTTTTATTATTAACTTCATTTTTTGTAGTAGTTTAAAATTCACAGCAAAACTGAGGGAAAGCTGCAAAGATTTCTCATCTGCCTCCTGCCCTTATACATGCACAGCCTCCCCATTATCAATATCCCTCACCAGAGTGGTAGATTTGCTAGAACTGATGAACCTACACTGACACATCATAATCACCCAAAGTCAATAAGTTTACATTATGGTTTACTTTTGGTGTTATACATTCTATGAGTCTGAACAAATGAATAATAACATGTATTCATCATCATGGTATCATACAGAGTATATTCACTGCCCTAAAAGTCCTCTGTGCTCTGCTCTACCCCCATCCCAAACTCTGACAACCACTGATCTTTTTACTGTCTCCATAGTTGTACATATTCCAGAATATCATATAGTTGGAATCAGAGAATTTCTAGCCTTTTCAGATTGGCTTCTTTCACTTAGTAATATGCATTTAACATTCCTCCATGTCTTTTCAGACATGGTATGACCATAACAATTTTCCATTAGAGAAAGAATATAAACAATTTTGTCCTAGTGCCTAATATAGAGTAAATGGAGAAAGAGAAATAGTCTATTTGTACTATATACCCAATATTTTATAGTATTTGTATAAAAATTAAGCAAGAGAATATATTAAACCAAAATTTTATTTTAGAAATCATCAGAAAAATTGCTCAGTAATTTATGTAATGACTGAAAGCAACTTTCAAAGATACTAAATTAAATCCAAACTCTAGTGCTTTGTGTGTGTGTGTGCACACGTGTGTGTGCCTATGGTGTTAGTCTATTTATCTGCCACACATATGGGTTACTAATGTCCTAATGCTTTCCTATAATTTTGGGTTAAATGAAACTGATTTTCCCTTTGATACAGGAAGGATTGTTCAGTGATGCAGGGTGAAAAGTTTGGCAAAGAAATGAAAAAAGAAACATTTAAAACATTTCAATGAAATGAAGAGTGAAATCAGTCTACCACATCAACACTTTTTATTACTTTGAGTAATTTGTACGCTGTTGAAATGTTATTTTGAATGCACATCATTTGAGTTAGTAATAACTGCATTCCCACAATTCACATTTTGTAATTGTGTGTCCTTCTACTTTAGCTATTTCTTTACAAATGTGCAGTAGTCATTCTAAAAAAATGTTTGTAAAAAGGACTGCCACTAAAGTTAAAAAAATCTAAGTATTGAATTTATTGATATTCAAACAAAAATGATAAAATACATCTCTCTTGGATGAAAAAGTGGGAAAAATATTTATTAATTTCATTCTCTCTGTATCATCTTGATAATATCAAAAGACTAGGGCACTAAACTGAGGGCACATTTGATGTAGCAAGGTTAGGAGATCTATGAATCTATTTCTCAGAGGCATTCTTTGAAGAAAGATTCTGAAATATTTGGTTTTGTTTGTGTGAATTTTGAGTTTTCTGCCAAATCTCTACTCACTAATGAGCTGTCACGTTTCAACAATGAGTTTCAAGTGTCATTTGTCATTTGAGTGGCAATGATTTCAATATTAATATTATTTAAAATGAATATTTTTTCTTAATTTGTACAGAAGTATAACCTTTATAGACCAACCTAACATTAGCATATTACATGCTAGCTTATCTGTTTTTTCTTTAAATGCAAAATATGCTATTATTAAAAATTGTTTTTTGATAATGTAAACATACTAATTGTAATCAGGTTTTTATTCTGTGTGTGCGTGTGTGTGTATTTAAGATGCCCTTAATATGAATGAGAAAAAAATTGTATTAAAAGGAGACAAGTATTCTCTTAGAATAATTTCCTTGAAACTTTCATGATTCTGGTGTTGACAAGTGAATTTAAATATGAACATTCCTTTTCAGTGTAGTTACCTCTTAAGTCTAGTGTAATAGTACAGTGAAATCCACACTAATTAAACACTTTATTCCCAAAGGGATAATATGTCATTCCAAGCAAATACTAAAGGATCCTTCCTGATTTATTGTAATCCAATTATATGCTAAGTTTTAAAGCCTTTTTTCTTTAGCAGTGGTTTGAATAACCAACAATTTTCTTCACATTGTTCTTCTGGCTTGTTTTATATCCATTTTAATAAATATGCATTGTGGTGTCTAATTTAGAAAAAGTGTTGTTTGAAGTTTAAATTATCCTATAAAGAATTACATAGGAAATATAAAACCATACATTATAGTAGAATCTTGATATTAAGTAATTACTAAAACTTTATTCAGTAAGAGGAATTGAATATGAAGTAGATTGTTTTGGTTATCTGTCACCACATAATGAACTACTACAAAATTTACCAGCTTAAAATAACAACTTGTTTTCTCTCGTGGTTGTGTGGATTGACTGGGGTGAGTTCAGTGGTGCTTGCTAAATGTCTCTCATGCAATTGCAGTCAGATATCAGCTAAGGCTACAATCATCTGAAGTCTTGACTGAGCTGGACATACAAGATGGCTCACTTACATGGCTGGCAGTTGAAGCTAGCTGTCTTCTGGTGCATGTACATGTGAGCTCTTCATGTGGCTTGGGATTCTTACACCATGGCAGCTGGGTTCTGAGATGGAGTGTTCCAAAGGTGAGCATTCCAAGAAGCTCATCTTCAATAACTTTAATTTATATTTCAATCACACATCTTAATTTCTTATGAGATTAAGGCTATTGAAAGAAATGAATGTTATTGAAGATGGAGAAACCAAAAACTCTGAAGATAGGATTTGCGGTGGTTGTCCATAGGAACAATAAACTTATCTAGGAAAATGGGAGAAACTGGAATTGAAAGAAGGATATGGGTCAGTTGAAGATTCACAGATCTTTTGAACTCTTAAAGAGTTTACTATTTTACTTCTAAATACATCAAAACCACTTCTTAACACCTTGTTTTAACCTAGCATCCAATCTCCTTCCTTCCTTAATACTTGCTCTGTGGCTTCAGTGAGACATCAAGTACCTTAATCCCTTCATTCATTTTTCCTCAATTATGGCTTCTCATGTCTTTGTAAACCAGCTTAGACTTTGTGAATCAGTATAATATTTCAATGATTTCCTCACAAAACTCCTAATTTCCTGGCTGTCTTTTTTTATTACCATTTCCTGCATCAAATAAACGTAATCTTTTCCCTTCACAAAGAAAGTCATGCAAACATGCAAGAGGTAGCCTTCAAAAATATATTTTCTTCAACGTGAGCTGGACTTTTATTTCCATGGAGTAGACTACTATCTCGTTGTTAAGCTTCCTGTCTCTTCTTACAGTAACCGTTCCAAATCTTTATTGTGTCAGCATTACCATTCAATTCATATTTCATAACTTTCAGAAAAAAATAGCCTCTTACATGCAACAAAACAGGCCATCCTACAGCCCGAACCTTACACCACCGTGTGCATAAACATCTGCATCCATCTTTCTCTTGTGTCTCAGAATAAGATTTTTCTAGTCAAGGAAAATTCTTCCATCTAGAACCAAACCCCTTCCTTCTCCTCTGAAACTGCAGTCTTTCTACTTTTCTCTCCTGGATTTTTCTTCTCTTATGGACTAACCTGCTTTCTTTCTCCCAAGGATTTCCGCGTTAGCCCCTTTTTCTTCATACTCTTACTGGACTCCATGAACAACCTTAATTTCAATGACAATCCACTTGTATATAACTCTCTAATCTCTGCCTCTCTCCTGAATCCCTCTTCTTATTTCCAACTCATATCTGAATGCTTATTGGGCATTTGTACTTTGATCCCATTATCCTTCAAGCTCAAACTATCCTAAGCCTAACCTACATGACCTCCAACCTTGATTCCAAACCCATTCATTGCTTTCATTCCCTCTTCTCAGTGACTAACATCATCCTCTAACAAGTGCCTAGGTAACAAACCTTCGAGTTATTCTACTTTCCTTAATCTTGCCCCTAACCACAAATCAATTAATAACCAAGTCCCAATATTTCTGCCTCCTTAATATACCTTATATTTGTTCTTTCCTTTCTAAACACACTGCCACTGCATTCTCTCAGGTCTCTATCATTAGTTGCTTTCTGAAATTTCCTATTTTTTTCTACCTCCATCCTTGTTTGCTTCCAATCTATCTTCTACATGGTTGGGAGGATCTTAAAGGCCAATATAAAGGCATCTCTATTGCCTATAGGTTGGAGTCCAAGCTCTTTGGCATCTCATAGAAGGCCTTTCTTGTTGGAGCCTTCCCTTCCCTTCCTAGGATCGCCTTCCACAGTCCCCTTTTAGCAGCTGTACTCTGGTCCAATAAAATTGCTAGAATACTGAACATCTTTCCTAAAATTTTTAATATGCTTTGTTCTCTCCAATATGAGTGGCTTCCTTTCTCCTCTTTTATTCCTGAGTGAATACTGACCATTTAAGACTCATTTCAAAGGTTGTCTCCTTTCTGAAGGCTTTGTTCTTATTTTTCTTTTTTTTTTAATTTTATCTTTTTTTTTTATACAGAAGTTTCTAATTAGTTATCTATTTTATACATATCAGTGTATATATATCAATCCCACTCTCCCAATTCATCCCATCACCACTCCCTCCCTGCATTTCCATATGTTTGGTCTCTATACCTGTGACCCTATTTCTGCCTGGCAAACTGGTTCATTTGTACCATTTTTCTAGATTCCACATATATGCGTTAATGTACGATATTTGTTTTTCTCTTTCTGACTTACTTCACTTTGGATGACAGTCTCTATGTCCATCCACGTCTCTACAAATGACCCAATTTCGTTCCTTTTTCTGGCTGACTAATACTCCATTGTATATATATACCACATCTTCTTTATCCATTTGTCTGTCAGTGGGCATTTAGGTTGCTTCCATGACCTGGCTATTGTAAGTAGTGCTGCAATGGACATTGGGGTGCATGTGTCTTTTTGAATTATGGTTTTCCCTGGATATATGCCCAGTAGTGGGATTGCTGGGTCATATAGTAATTCTATTTTTAGTTTTTTAAGGAAACTCCAGACTGTTTTCCATAGTGGCTGTATCAATTTACATTCCCATCAACAG